>NW_006297381.1:547943-570090 GCF_000327345.1 Myotis davidii | reverse complement strand
TTCCCCCTAATTGTCATTCTGGTGAGATAAGTGGGATATCATCCCTGAGTCAAGCTACATTAGTGCCGAGAATAAGACACACTCACAGAGTTCCTGCAAGTGTGTTAGCATCATTTGTCATGAGAGGTTTGTGCTAAGCAATGCAGACTTCAACCGGAGAGTTTTCAAGCCTGCTTCCCCCATCTTAGTTGGGCTGCTGGTTCAAAAGGCAAATTACCTGGAATCAAATATTAACCACCTACTAGCCATATGGCCTTGGGTGGTTCCCATCAAGTCTTCCGAGCCTTGGTTTTCTCACCCATTAAATAGATGTTATATTAATATTCATCCACCCAAGTTTGTTAGAAGGAATAAAGGAGGTAATCTATATAAAATGCTTTAACACTGTGCCTTGCATACAGTGGGCATTTAATGAATGTCACTGCTCTCACTTCCCCACCATAACTACCACCTCTACCACCACCACCACCATCAGCAACACTACAACCATCATCATCACCATCACCACCACCATCATCACCACCACAACCACCATCATCACAACCACAAAAACTGTTATCACCACCACAACCACCACCTCCACCACCACCACCACCATCATTACCACCACCATCACCACCATCACCACAACCACAACCACTATTATCACCACCACAACCACCACCATCACCACCACAACCACCATCATCAGCACCACAACCACTATCATCACCACCACAACCACCCCCACCACAAGCACCATCATCACAACCACAAAAACTGTTATCACCACCACAACCACCATCATCACTGCCATTATCAAGGGTCACCTCCAATGCTCTTTATCAGGTCCAATCCACATGTTCTCTCCTCTTCCACTCCCTAACCACTATACAGTTAAGCTGAAGAAGTCTCTTTGCTGTTTGTCAAGTTTATTCCCAATTATTTAAAATGCCACAAACTGTAGTGTACAGGTATGTGGACCCCAATACTTCTTACTGGTCTTAGAACTGGGGCACATGGGTGCAGGGGGAAAAAGGACTCACGTCATCTGGGAAGTCTCAGTCGACTTCCCAGGAGACTTGATCATCCTCTCTAGGTGTTCACTCTACCTCAAACCCACTTCTATTTTAGAAGTTAGCTAAAAGCATCTGTTCACCGTCTGCATATTTTACTAGATCACAGGCTCCTTGAAAGCATGTATCTTATTCATTTTAAGTGACCAGGACCAAAAGAGTAGTTATCGAGTAGTCGACGCTCTTTAAGCTTGTTGAATCAACACATGCCCACCAAGAGAGGGCCATCTGCTAATACATGTAGTCTGCTTGGTTCCTGAGCCCCTGAGTCCAGTCTGGATCCAGCCGTGGCCCTTCTTCCTTCTTTCTCCCTAGACCCAGTATTGCCATGATTCTCTCAGGGCACCCACTGTTTTCTTACGTGGACCCCCTCTTTATTCTCTGACCCTTTATAAATCTTTGTCCGTGGCCCTGATTTCCACAATCAATCAGTTTACCTGCCTACCCCTGGGCTGAATCCGAATGTCCCAAAGCTCCCCTTCCATCGCCACATCTCTAAGTCTTCTCCCATTGCCTCTGTGGAAGCCATGCCACTGTGGACGGGTCCGTTTCTCCTTTGCCATTGAGAAAACATGCTGAATCCTTGTAATTATGCAACATTACAGACTATGACAGGCTGGAGCCTCCGCTGTTCAGTCTAATTTGGTGCATCGAGTCTGAGAGCTGAAGTGAAATATGAGCCTGGAGCACATCTTTTGATCTTAAACAGTCAGAAGGTTGGAATGTATAATGCTATGGAAATAAACGGTGTCAAAACTGTAGGAAATAATTTATGGTGTGGGAATGGGGGCTTGTGATCACAGAGCACTCACGACATCTTATGAGAGCGTGTCAATGAAACTGGTTGAGCTGTGGCAGGGGGAGGCATGGGAGAAGAAAGGGTCTGGATGAGAGAGTGGATTTTTCTCTTGAGGGTGGAAAGGCCCGGCCTTTGCCTCTGAGAGACAGTAGGTGACTCCTGGCTTCACTTCCTCATCACTTCAGCTGGCTTTAGGATCTAACAGTCTTGGATATGATTCCTGATCCCCCTCCTATTGCCTCCAAGACTCATTTAATCAGACACCTTGAGCCTCAGTTTGCTTATCTGTAAAATATGATATTTTAGGAAATAGTGCTTACTTCATAGGGTTCTTATAAAAGTGAAATTAAACAAGACAAGGTATATAAAATGACTTGTAGGGTGATTGGCATGTAGTCAGATGCTAATTAAAAATTAGCTTTTTGTTTTTGTTATTTTTAATCCCATTGCAACATACAAATAGTGAGATCCTTCTAGCATCCTCAAAACCTCCAAGTAACAAACACTTTTTTTTCTGAAAGAAGCAGTAGAAAGAGAAATTTTAAAACTACTTACTTTTTCTGGGGACCCTCAATTAATTTCCCCGGAGTCAGGTGCTTCTGGAAGACTCCGGGACTGATTTTTCCATTTGCTTTAGAGGCTACAAACTAGTTCTGCCTGGCACCTCTGCCATTTCCCATTGTCACTGTGAATGAGTTCCCAATGACACCAACAGCCACAGTGACGAGCACATCTTCAGCACTATCTATGCACCAGGTAATATTATAATTGCCTTCCTATCTTATATTATGCCTTTTCACTATTGCAAAAAAAGCACTATAAGGTTCATTCATTAATTATTTTCATTCTATGGAGGAGACAAATGCAACACATCAAGGTTAAGTAATTCCTCTGAGTTTCACCACCAGTAAGGACTGGATATAGGAAATGATGGAGCTGAACCGAGGCATCAGACTCACTAGCTGAGCTCACAATGGTGGGGTTCATAGAAGAAAGAGCCCCAGCCCTGCGATCAGGCAGACTGATTCAACCACTGGTCCTGCTGTTTAGTTCTTTTTTGATATGCCCTAATTCTTTTTTAAAATATATTTTTATTGATTTTAGAGAGAGGAAGGGAGAGGGATAGAGCGATATAAAATTCAATGTGAAACATTGATTGGATGCCTCCTGTACACCCCCCACTGGGGATCAAATCCACAACTCAGGCATGTACTCTGACCGGAAATTGAACTATGACCCCCTTGTTCAGGGTCCCACACTGGACCTCTGAGCCACACTGGCCTGACATTTGCCCTCATTCTTTTTGTTTGTTTGTTTAAATTTAAATTCTTTATTGTTGAAAATATTACATATGTCTCCTTTTTCCCCCATTGACCTCTCCCCACCTGTCCTGCCCCTCAGCACATGCCCTCACCCCCCTACTGTCTGTGTCCATTAATTATGCTTATATGCATGTATACACGTTCTTTGGGTGATCTTTTACATCCCACCCCCTGCCCCCACTGTTCCCTGTCTTCCCTCTGAGATTTGACAGTCTGCTGTTTAATTCTTAAGTACGTTCGGTCAACCTATGTCTCCTTTTAGAGTCTTGGCTTCTTCCTCTGTAAAATGTGGACAGTGACATTCAATGTAAAGATCACGTGAGGATAACACAGTACTTGGCACTCGGTGAGCACGTGGTGAATGATGGACACAGTGTTCACTCTGCCACTGTGTCAGGCTCCCTCTCACCTCCCTCCCCAGGTGCTTCTGAACAGAGCTCTGATCTAGCAGCCTCTCACCTGTGCCTCAGTCAGTGGTTCCCTCTCTCTGCTTGTTCCCCCTAACCCTCAAATCTGCTTCCGTTCCCCTTATTCTCAGCACATATAGTTCCCTCTGCTACTCACTAGGAGGATGAAGACTGCCAGGCATAACCTCTTTCAATTTCTCTTCCCTCTCCATCAACTTTATCCACTCTTACTCTTCATCCTTTCTTTCTCAGTGTCACAGGGGGAAAATGTCCCTTTTTGGTCCAATTAACGCCTGGTGCTGAGCCCTGGTGGCACAGTGGTGAGCAAAGCATACTCTGCCCAACTTTCAGTGGGTAAGACCTATCTGTGTTCTGATGCTCATACACATATCTTCATTCCAGGCCTGTGACATACACAAATTTGCCTCCCATCTCCATCTTCAAAATTTCTTCCAGCCAAGGGCCAAAGTTCCTGTGGCTCAAATACTTGAAAAGCTGGTCTACGCTATGCTTATTTGTCTTCTCTTTCCATTTACTCCTTAAGCCACCACATATAACACCCCTGCTTCAATCACCTACATTGGAAAGGCAGTTGTTGAGGCTGCTAATGATTGTAGAGTTGACAAACCCAGTGTCGTCAATGCAGTGCTCACTCCCTTGGACCCACTGAATCATTTCATAGCCACATCTCTTTCTCATAACCCTCTTACACTTTGCTTTCCGTGAGGTTACTTGGCCTTGGTTTCTCCCTGTTCATTCCTATCTCTTTCATTTTCCTTGCTGCTTCCACAGACCCATTAATGCTTATTCCCTGGGCATGCAAGCTCTCTACCAACATTGCCTTTGCTCATTTTCTCTACTTTTCTTTACTTGATGCCAACCTAACTTACTCCTCAGGGCTCCAGACTGCATATTGCCTCCTCTGGGAAGCCTCCAATGATACCCTTCTCCAATCTTAGGCTCTCATATTTGAACCCAGATATAAAAACTTATTGAAAATGCAGCAGGACTTGTGGAGAGGGCTTCACTCTTATAAGAGCCCTGGCTCTCATGAAACAAATGATACTATAGCATTTATGATTTACACCCCCCCTCCAGTATTGAGCCATATATTCTTTGAGAGTATGATTGGGTGTCAAACTTGTATGTGTATCCCAGTGCTTAGTGCTTTGCCCAGAATACAATAGCTGTCTCTCACATGTCCATCAAACTTACTAAACACCAATCGTATTTCTAACTGAGAATTCTTGGCCCTTGAATTAAGATCTGATGATTATTTGAGCTTCTTTAAATATTCTTTCGAGCTGGCTGCAAGGACAGAAAAGACTATCAAAGTGTGATTGGGTAAAGCTAGACCAGGCCAAGAGAGCTCCTTGGGAAGTATTGCTGATCTTCAAGTAGACCTGCCCTTGGGCGGATCAAAGAGGGCCATTCACTCCATGTGAATTAAGTCATGTAAGTAAACTTCTGCCTGGTCAAGGTCTGGGTCAGCCACGACGTACAATCATTGGAGCAAGTTTTCAAAATTAATTGCTAATTAGGTTATTTATTTATTGTCTTACTTTACACAAGAGATAAAAGATGAGGGTTGACTGAGGAAGCAAAATAATTCCTGAACATCTGCTTTGTGCAGATTATCAAATGTATAATTCAAAGCAATATTTTGGGATGGGTTTCATTATTCCTATTTAACTGATAAAAGGCTCTTGATCAGTTAAGTGACTGGACCACAGGCACATAACTTGTACGTGGTGGACCCATGAGTCATACCTTGTCTACAAGACTCCAAAGCTCACCCTCTTTCCACTGGAACCCTCTTGGTGCAAGAGCTCAATTTTGCCTTGTAAATGTTCTGGCCTCTCAAGTGACTTGGAATGGCCAGGACAAAACAAAACAAAACAAAAACAAACAACCAGTCCCTTCTCAAAAGCACTGTTTTCTGCAGTCCCTGATCTGCTTTTCTGAGAACCAGGACTGAGACAAGAAAAATAAATGATTCCTTGGCAGGAAAAAGGGATTGGTGGGAGGGAGATTCTACCTATACTTCCTGAAGCCCACTGGGTTTTGCTACCTGGGTAGCTTGCCATTGCAATTATTTGGGATAGCAAAACTGTAATATCAATCAATCTCAGTGCGACTGCTTTGCCATGAAATAGGAGCGGGCCAATTTATCAAAATTGAAGCTCTCCACTGGGTTTATATCACCATTAAACTATCAACAGGAAATCATTAAGGTGAGGCAAGAAACCAACTGGTAACTGAAAAGAAGTGATTTTTTAAAAAAACATCTTTGCTTGCAACCTTCTTTGTTTGGCTGTCAGCAAAGCCACCGTGGGGCTGGGTCTCAGATCTTTGTGTTAATGTGCAGTTGGTGGCAGAGAGAACTCAGATGTAGGCATTTGCAATGCAATGGCTGTGCCCAGGTTACTTGGTTCTCTCTCAGCAGGGCAAGCTGCGTGACGATAAATAGGGGGGAAATGTGTATGCATTTGTGCGATAAAACAGGCTTAATGATTCTGAAGTGGAAAGAGTCCATGAGACATACAGTAGCAACTTAGGAACAAAATGGAACCATGCAGGGCCAATTAATGTGCAAATACGTGTGTGCTGAACTTGCATTCCATTCATCATGTGGACATGGAAATTGGGCCATTTATCTGTTATATTATGTATGTGACATCTTAGTTTGGTTCTTACAGGCTGCTCGGGGACAAAGGGCCATGTGCTTTGCTGTTAGCAGAGGGAATTTTAGATAAATTCTTCAGCTGTCATAAACATCACTGGGCAGAATTTGGTCAGAAGATAAAGCTCTTTCCTCTGCAGGATTTGAACATTTCTCAATAGTCCATGTGCCACCTTATTAAAACTGTGTGTGGTGCATATGCCATGAAAAATTATTGGCACAAACAGCTTTCTGTCATGATTTCAAAGTCCAGATTTAGCAAACGTTATTCACATATTCACTGTCAATCTGCAGAGAGAAAGGGAACTGGCAAAGCCATTCTTCCTCACTGATTCTGTGTGTTTGCAATTCATCTTGCTTCCCTTTACCCAGTGTTTCCTCCACAGGTGGGGTTTGTTCTGCTTAAATTACAACTGTTGGTCTATACTTAGGGGGGAAAGAAAGATATCTGGGAAGGAAAAGGACCCCACAAAAGCACTTCTCCAGAGCCACTATTATTTACCTAACAAAGCCTGCCATGAATATGGATCATGCATTAAATAATGGTGATTGCTTGCTTTGATGAATTGCCATTAGAAATTCAATTAATAAAATGTTACCTCCCTGCAATAGTGCCAAAAAATATGGTCTGGCTGCAGCAATTACAATTCAGCCTTATTAACAACTAGAGGCCCAGTGCATAAAATTTGTGCACTGGTAGGGCCCCTAGCAGCTTCCAGCTGCTGACTGGGGCCTCCCTCCCTTTCCCTGACTGGCCTGACCCCTGGTCAAACTCCTGGACAACTCCCAGTCAAGGTGACAGTTTGCATACTATGTTTTTATTATATAGGATGGCTAGGAGAAAGAAAAAGTTGGAGTGATTTTTTTTGCTCTATCTGGGAAATGGGAGTCTGGAGTAAAAATGAATGAATAAATGAATGAATGAATGAAGGTTATTTTTGATCTGCAGTTTTGTCTATATACTGAGCATTGCTACACTTCCTCATTTCCTCCATACCAACTGTTCATCTTTCTTTTTCATTATCCTGTTTTATACTTTTTATTGTTTGTGGTTTTTTTTTTTTTTGGCAAGCAGCTTTATTTTTTTCTTAAATACAAATTACCTAATATAAAGTACATCTATCTTACAAGTAGTACTATACATTTAACATGTGATGGTTACCTATGTAACCACATCCAGATGAAGGTATTGCATATTCCTCATCACCTAACAAGTTCTCTGTGCCTGACACAGACATAACCTCTATTGTTACTTTTATCACCAGAGAGGAGTATGTTTGCATATGTGTGTAAATAAAACTATACAGGGTGTGTTCTTTCCTACAGATATTTTTTCAACAACACCTCTGAGATTCATACAGGCTGTTTCATATATCTATAGACAATTGTTTTTTTATTGTTGTCTTGAATTGCATGAATATACCACAATTTATTTACCTATTATTACCTTAATGGACATTTGGTTTGTTTCTAGTTTGGGGCTGTGACAAATAAAGCTTCTATGAAAATTATTACATATATTTATTGGTAGATATAAGCAGTCATTTCTCTTGGGCACATAAGTAGGAGTAGAATTGTTAGATCATTAGCACTATTTCCCCAATGTTCAAAGTATTTCAATTCTCCAAAAGTCCATTTTTAAATCTGAAAAATGGTTATAACAAATATCCTGACATTGAAAAGAGGCAACATATGTAAAGGTGTTTAATTGTTGACTGATGCTTTAAAAAGCCAAATGTGGCACAAATGTGAGACTTCCTAGGAGAAGATGGAAGTTTGCAGGAAGTGGTAGCTGTCCGTGGTTCTGACCACAGTGCCTGAGACCTATTCAGGTCTGATCTAGTTTCCAGCAATCAGGCCTTAAGGAGGCATGCAGCTAACATTTATTGCACACTCTCTATGCACCAGGCCATGATTTGAGTGAGACCTGGTTCATGTTTTGTTATGCACTGGATGTTGAAATCCTAACCCCCAGTGTGATGGTATTAGGAGACGGGGCCTTTGGGAAGTAATTAGATCATGAGAGTGGAGGCCTGATGAATAGAATTAGTGCCCTTTATCAGAAGTGAACTTTCTACCTGTCTTTCCTGTACAATTCCCAATGAATGGTTACCTTGCTGCTGACTTCAAACCAGCAACTTTTAAAAATTATTTGCCTATGTTTTCAGCATCAGCCATAGTTTTCTTCATGCCCTGAGGATGCTCAGGGAGAGGAACAGGATGGGGGATGGGAGGGGGCAGGATGGAAAGCACCACAGACAGAAGGAGGAGTCACTTCCAAAGCAAAGGCTTGTCTCAATGGAGCAAGAATCCTATCGGGTATATACAGACAGAGCCTGAGGCCACCATGACAGCAATGAGCAGGAGACCCAGCTGTGAGACCATTAGCCGTCTTTACCAGGCTACTCAGCACACACTCCACCATGAAGTCTAGCACAGGGGCCAGGTTAGCCCCAAACCCAACAGCACAGGAACAACCAGGTGAGAGCACAGCATCCAACCATCAGAGGTCACACAGAGGAGTTACAGCCAGACACCGATTTCCCTGCACCCCAAAACAGAACCATTCAAAATGCCCTCCAAAGTGACAGGAAGACCACATTTCCTACCTCGGAGTTACTGGCAGCCAGGCTTGCTGAAACCTGCAAGTTAAAGAAAACAAAGACATTAGGATTGACGCGACAAGAAGGTAATTGGATTAATTGTCTTTTTAAAGGAACTGGCATCAATAATTTGTTTTGACCTGAGGGGACAATGGGTGACACACACACACACACACACACACACACAGCACTTTTGCTTCTACCAGGCAGAGCAACAAGATTTGTTTTTCCAGTCCTGTGTTTAAGGTGAAGAGGATAATTAATATTTTTAACACATTATAACAATCTTGCCAGGAAAAAAAGGGGAGGGCCGTGTGCAGTGCCCATGCACTGATCATGATTAAGTGAACACTGAGAAAGCAAAAGCATTGAAGGCATTTTTGAGGGTTTCTTTTTCCTTAAGATTTTTTTGTTTTTGTTGATCCTCACCAGAGGATATTTTTTCCATGGATTTTTAGAGAGAGTGGAATGGAGGGAGGGCTGGAGAGAGAGAAACATTGATGTGAGAGAGACACATCAATTGGTTGCTTCCTGCAGGTGTCCCACCCGGGGTCAGAGATTGAACCTGCCAGCCAGGCATGTGCCCTTGATGGGGAATCAAACCTGTTACTTTTTCGTGTGAGGGCTGATGCTCTAAGCACTGAGAACACTGGCCAGAACTTCCCTTAAAGTTTTGAGTCAGTGTTATGAGAAGGTAGCACTACTAAGTACAGCAACAACAGCCTTTTTTTTTTTTTTCACAATGTTCACAATTTTGTGCAACCAAGACTGGTGCCTGACAATGTGCCAAATTTTAACATTTATTGTCTCATTTAATCCCTGGAACAACTTTCATTACTCCCATTTCACTGGTGGAAACATTGGCTTAGACCACTTAAATAATTTCACAAAGCCCAGAAAGTTATTCACTAGAGGAAATTAGTCTTAAGCCCAAGATAAAGACATGTAGACCCAGACTTGTATTCATAGCCCATTCTGTATCAAAGATTTGCTGTGGACACCGTCCACCATTGCTCACATGTGCCTTAGAAGGGATCTCCTGGCTGGGGCAGATAACTTCTTGTCTTGCAACTTTCTTATACCTGGGGTTGACCTGGCCAACTTCAGTCATATATTCCTACCAGATCACTATCCATTGAATTGTCCCTCCCTCATAATTTGTGAAACTCTGATCCCATATGTGGTGGTATTTAGAGACGGGACCCTTGGGAGGTAATTAGTTTTAGAGACGCTCATAGGGCAGGGCCCTCATGGTGGGATTATTGTTCTATCAGAAGAGACACCAAAGAGTGCTTCCTTTGCCTCCAGTTCCTCCCTCTCTTCCACTGAGTGCACTGAGGAAAGGTCATATGAGGACACAGAAGGGAGGAGGCCACCCACAAACAAGGAGAGGGCTCTCACCAACACCCACACTGCTGGCTCCTTGATTTGGACTTCCGGTCTCCAGACTGTGAGAAATAGATTCCTATTGTCTAATTGGCCCAGTCTCTGGTGCTCTGTCATGGCAGCCCAAGCTGATGGAGACAGGGACCAGTACCTGCTCACAGCGGTGTATGCAGTAGAGGCCCTAGGAAGGTATGGTTTCCCAGGTTAGCCGATCTGTACTTCACACTGGCCCCCCTCTAAGCACCACCTCTCTCGGTTCACTTCAAGGTCTCAGACCAGCCTTCACCTAAGCCATTAGCCCCAGAGGCAGCTCAGATGGAGCCTGCTGCCCACGGGGCAGCTTTCATGCACCATTAGCTTCCTAAACAGTAGGGCAGCCTTCAGACTGACTTTGGCCAAGAAAGTCCATTAGCTATGGCCCGAGGCTTGCCAAGCCATGAATCCAGGAGCCAGGCTGGACAAACACTCCAGAGTGTGATGAATGTCAGGATCCTGAGCCTGTCCCCCCTCCCTCTCTCTTCTGCAGCCCATTCAGAGCTGGGGTTGGGAGAGCAAGCAGCTGATTCCCAAGCAATCATTTGTGTGTGAGCTTTCCCTGCTGACAACTAACAGGGACATTGGATGGACAGCGTGATATTCAGCAGCTACAGGTCATAAGTAGGAGGCTCTTCCTGCTTCCAGAGCACCTGTGTGACAGTTCTCCACAGACCTCTCTGATTTCCTCCACTTCATAATCTTATGCATGTCTCCTAACTGCATTTTCAGTTGTGTGACCTCTTTCATTCCCCGCTATTAAGCAAGCCCAGGTGTTGCATATACCTTAGGTAAATGAAAACAGAGAGTCATGGATATGGCTATTCATTGCAATATTGTTCATAATAGCAATGCCTTTCTAAAAATGTTTTTTTAATATGTACAGAATCAAATAATAGCTAGAAAACAGGGTTTGAACTCTCAAATGCCTACAGGGACCAGAAAAGTAATAAAAATGTATAAAGCAGGCTGCCTATAAGATAGTAGGGAAGGTTGGGGCCTATGTGCAAGTTTGGTTGCTTACTCCACCGAAAACCATTTGCATTCAGTTTGTCATTGGCAACATGTGGTTCTAGGCAAACAAAACACATATTTTAGTCCAGATGTGGCTATTGGATTTCCAGTTTATGAACCTCTAAGTCAGTGGTTCTCAACCTTGGCTGAACATTAGAATCACCTGGGAATCTTTTTAAAATCCTGATTTCTGGGCTTGATCTCGGAGGATGAGGCCCAGAAAGCAGGATTTTAAAAAGATTCCCAGGTGATTCTAATGTGCAGCCAAGGTTGAGAACCACTGCTGTAAGTCAAACAGATTATGATACGTCATATTATAAATATTATGCAGCAGTTTGAATGAATGGAGCATATCCTAATGTTTTGACATGAAAAAATTCTACAACACATACTGTTAATGAGAACATATAGATCAGTACACACACATCAATTGGTTGTCTTCAGTATGCTCTCCAACTGGGGATCAAACTTCAACCCCGGTAGGTGCACTGACCTGGAATCTAATCTGCAATATTTTGGGTGCACAGCACAACACTCAGCCAACTGAGCCACACTGGCTGGGCAATACAAGTCTTGAGAAACTTTCTCTTTCTCTGAATTATTTGAATTTTTCATTGAGGATGTATCCATGTATTATTTTTCAAACTGAACATATATTTAAAATAAGATATAAATAAAGCTATACATATCCTCAATATTGGCCTTTTCTCATTCAAGAAGAGACTGAAAACAATTTTCTTACCCACTCACATCTGTATATATAGAGACACAGAGTAGAAGATGACACAGCATATGGTACAATAGGGAGTGGTAAGGCTTGTGGCCAATGGGAGCTATACCATATTTCATTTAGGGTTTATAGTTCTACATATTAGATATTTATATAAAAAGCAAGTAGTGAGAGTTACTGGACCCTCCATATACTGCACCCGGGGTTGATTGTATAGCCATGATTATGTTAGATCCACTTCCAATAAGCTCGGGGCTGGTTTAGGAATGTGGCACTTACGGAGTTCAGGCCTGTCTGTGATCCACCGTGGCATCCGAGGCAGCCAGAATGGACTGTGGAGGCAGCTGGAGGAGTGAGGGCTCTTTAAGGCCTGCAGGTGCCAGGCTAAGGTGTTTGGCTTTTATCTTGTCAGCAGCAGCAGCCATCAGAGGGCCTCCAGCGGGGGCTGACATGATTAGAGCCACGTTTGAGGTGGCCGTTCTGTGGAACAGTGCAAGGCACACAGGGATGCAGGAAACTCCTGGCAGGACGTCCCTTAATGCTTTGTGCCAGTGGTTTCCCTTCCCTTTAATCATTTCCTTCCTCTTCACTAGGTTTGTTTGAAATTGCAAAGGCCAACATTAAGGGTTTCCTCCTCGCTTGCGCTAGGAAGTTGGTGTGTGTGGCTCAGTGCCGCCTCGCCTGTCACTTTTTCAGATGGGGAAACTGAGCTTTCTTCTCCTGAGGCCACACCAGGGAGGGTCAGAGACAGGGCCTAAACCCAGGTCAGACTCCAAAACTGCCTTCAAAGCCTACCCAGGGATTTTTGCTCACACAATGGAGAGATGGTTTCCCTCCTGGGACTTCCCACAAGTTAATAGATATCAGGATGGAGTTCATTGCTAGAGGGGCAGCTACTGCTCAAGCAAACCCACTCAGTCTCCTCTACACCTGTGGCTGAGATGCTCAAATACCATCTGGGCTCCGTTGCTCCAAACTCTCCAATCTTCTGTGCTGAGCATGTTGGGGTACAACTCTCTTACGTTTGCAAAGGCAGGGGTCAACAGGTCTTTTTTGTTTGCATGAGATAGAAACAACTCAAAATGGCTTAAGGACACAATTGAATTTTATTAGTGCATTCAACTGATCGAGCTCACTTTAGATGGATCCAGAAAAGGATCAAATCTTACTTCTCTGATAAGTAGAAGAGCAGGGAATGGAGCCCAGGTCTCTATGATTAGATGCAGCTCTCTGCAAAGCCCAGTAGCACCCCCATGCAAAAATCCAGGAACACAGTAATTATTCTTGGTTTCCTGGCTGAATGTTACCCCATTCTGATCTCATTGAATGATGCCCATTCTCTGCCTTCCTATCCTCTCATCCCCTGCCCTCCTCCAGGATTCAAGGCAGGGTGTTCCCATGGCTGTGCTGAGGATGCCACAGTGCCCTGCCAGGCAGAAGATGGAGTAATCATATTCCTCCTCACACACTACCCTGTTGGGCCTTCAGATTTGTGTCCACATCCACAGATGGCACCGCTGTTATTTGCTGTCCGTGTCACCTAAATTCCAAGTAGAGAGGCCTAGGAGGATGCTATTCTTGAGTCTGAGAGATTGCTTCTATGGATCGTTTTTCAAATGGAAGCGTTAAATCTTCATGCTCTGTAGTCAACCACATGGTTTTTGCCAGGCTGCTAGGTTGTCTTGGGGTTAGATGAGGTTTTTACGAAAAGTTCCAACCCAGAACAGCACCAACATGGAGTCTTGCTCTTTCTACCCATCCTCCTTCCATCTTGCCTCCCCTCTCAGCGATGTGAGGACATCTTGGGAGGATGCAGAGCTTCCCTGGTACCCGCAGGCATGTGAATCCCAGTCTAGCTCAGTGTGAAACTTCAGTCCCACAGACAATGTAATGTTCGCTCCCCCATGCCCTCAACTGTGCTGGCCAGGCTTTGACCAGAGGGATTAGTTGGGAGAATGAGTGGTCTTCTCTTTCCTGCCCTCTTATCCTTTGGTTTTCTGGTTCTAACGGCTGTCACTGAGCATATCATATGGATTAGAGAAAAAGGGCAAATTCCTTTTCACTTGAACACACAACAAATCAGTTCATCTTGTATCAGTGCTGATTATCTGACCAATACCAATGGCTTGTTGGTGCCCTCTTCATGGAAAGTTTCCAAATGCTGGTACCTTCATGGGGCACAGATAGCTTTTGGGAAGCCCTGTGGGGCAGACCTCCTATAATTATCAGAGACATCCAAGCCATGGTAACAAATAGAACCCAATTTATAATGGCTCAACACAATGGATATTCAACTCTTACTCACATAACAGCCCTAGATGGCCAGCTCACCTCCACATGATCATTCAGGGACCCAGGCTGAGAGGGGCCCTGCCCTCTTTAATATGTAGCTCCCAAAGTCACCATGGCTGTCTTCATCCCCACCAGCTAGAAGGAGGTGAATACATGGAGGAACAAGAGCAGGCATTTTTTTATGGACCGAAATAAAAAGTGGCATCATTTCAGCTCACATTCTATTGGCTGAAGCTCAGTCACATGGCCACCTATAATGGCAAGCTGTATGTCAAGAGAAGTAGGTTTTAGAGAACAGAGTTATTAGTCCTGGCCACATCTCCTCACTGCAGCACTGCCTTGCTTGATATCCCTCTACATCAGTGGTTCTCAACCTTGGCTGCACATTAGAATGACCTGGGAATCTTTTTAAAATCCTGATTTCTGGGCCTTATCCTTCGGAAATTCTGTATCTTTGTTATGGGGTGACAAACATTAGTAACAAAGAACCATGCTATAATTGGTTCCCTGATAGAAAATCCACCTCTACTCAACCTCTTCTAAGTCTCCCAGTGATATGATCCTGGTGGTATAATGAACAGTCTCTTGATACTGAGGTCCTTTCACCTTACATCTGGTCCTTCTGGGTGCCCATATAGCTGAAATCCAGCCCTTCCACAGTAACCTCTTAACCATCTCAAAACTAGCAGGTCCTTTTGCAAGAGCAAAGCAGAGACCCCATGACCTTTCTCCCCAATTTTCTTCTCCCCCTGCCATGCTCAAATAAGCAGAAAAGGGGATACATGGAAGAACATGAGTGGGTGGTTTTTATGGACCAGAACCAGAAGTGGCATCAGTTCAGCTCACATTCTACTGGCTGGAGCTCAGTCTCACAGCCACCTAAAATGACAAGGGGGTTTGGGGGCTGGACATGGAGTCAAGCTGTATGTCAGAGAACAGAACTAGAAGGCCTGGCCTCATCTCATATCATATCAGCAAAGAAGCTGCTTGAGCCGACTGAATCTTACTCTTGCTGGCTCCCCAAGGCCTATAAGAGGTCCCCTTGGAGCTCAGCTCTTCTTCAGGTTGACACTGATAATCCCCTCTCTCCCCGAATCTTGTCTGATCGTTTGCTTGTATATCTATCTAGTCAATATTGCTAACAGCAGATCTGGCTTGTGCCCGCTCCAAGAGCCCTGAGGAGGTATTTGAAACCCATGATGTTTCAAGTATAAGAGATACTCCGAATTCCTTTGTCTCCAGTTAAGGTCCTAGTGACCTATTCTGGGACAACTGGAAACATTTTACAACCCCCTTGACCAAAAGGGCAGCCAGCAGTTGTGCACTCTTCTGTAAATTGAGTCAGCTCTCTACTTGAACTAACCGGGTCATTTTCACTGTGTACACAAAATACCTTAAAGTCCTGTCAATAAAGACTGGTTAAGCAGAAAGGAAGTTTGGGCTGTAGAATAAGATAAGTGGGATACCTGCAACTCAGCAGCTGGGTGGGTTTGGGGTCACCTCCCTTGTCTGAGAGCATTGAACTCCCTGTAAACTGGGACTGGGGAACCCTTCCCCATGGTGGTGATTCCATGTTATCTCTTCAATAGGAAACCTTTTCCCTGGACATAGAAGCTCTTAGCACAGTTGTAGAGTCTTGTCCTGGATTCAAAATCTGCTTCTACCACTTTCTAGA
Organism: Myotis davidii; assembly: GCF_000327345.1. Taxonomy (NCBI): domain Eukaryota; kingdom Metazoa; phylum Chordata; class Mammalia; order Chiroptera; family Vespertilionidae; genus Myotis; species Myotis davidii. The sequence continues at coordinate 554,091 of NW_006297381.1, read as the reverse complement.
TACGTCATCCTGGGCACATGTGGTCCTTGAAAGTGGCCACATGTTCTCCTGGTGTTTCTTCCATTGAGAGGAGGGGTCTATGTTCCCAGCCTTGAATCTGGGTGGGCTCTAACACTGCCTGACTTGGATGACAGGAGGGGTGCTGTGCCTGTTTGGGGCCCAGCCTTAAAACACTAGCTTCTTCCTCTATTGCCCAGTGGGGCCCCGTCTAGGCATCCTCAGCTGCACATTGTGGATCTGACTTGTGAGACTGCCACACTGGAAAGGCCACATTTTGATGCTTTGATGGATAGTCCCAGCTGAGCCAAAGCTTACAGCCTCTCTGTCCAATGTGCCAACCACCTTGGACCCTCCGGGCAGTCCATCTGCCAGCTGAATGCCACGAAGAAACCTCGATCAGTCCATCTCCAGCACGCCTGCCTGGATTCCTGACCCAGGAAACCTGGAGCTGTAATAAATGGTTGCTGTTTTGAGCCACTAAGTTTTGGGGTTCTTTTAGACACAGCAATAGGCGATCACAACAAAAGTACTTATCCTCTCTATGCCTGTCAGCTTATACTCATAAAATGAAAATGTAGTACATTTTTACAAGATTGTTCTAGGAATTAGGAAATAATATGTTCAAAGTGCCTGCACAGCTCCTGACACGCAGCGAGCAGTTCTATCTCTCCTTTCACAGACCATCAGCACCTGGGCTGCTCTTCCTGCGTTTCCATGGGCAACGGCTGTGATGGACTGTCAAGTGATGGTTCTCAGAGCCCTCAATCTGAATTCCAGCCGGTAAAATGTGAATGGGCTGCTCAGGAGTGAGATACATATGGGTTTATAAATCCCTGCCCTGCAGGCCCAGGGGAAAGCTACCTTCTCTCTGAGCCTCAGTTTCCTCCTTTAGAAAATGGACACAAGGGCCTATCTCCTTGCCTGTTTGGTGTGGGTTCAGTGGGCATGTCTGGCCTAGCACTGGAGATGGAGAATGAACAGCTGTCACCTTGGTTAGTTTGGCCTAGTAAGTGAAATAGTGGCATCAGTCCTAGCACCCGATATTATGAGCTCCCCTGCATTTAATAGAGCAGCTTGGGAATAGGCCTCTAAAGGGGTGTTTCCGAGTGCTGCCAGCCCCCCTCGCCTCCCATCCAGCCCCTCTGTTCTAGCCCAGGACTTGGTTCCAGCTGCTGAGCTGCTGGGTCTCAGCCCAGCTTCTCTAATGTGAGTGTAATAAAGAAAAGAGCCCATTCATAGATGCTATTCACCACCACCCCCAAAATCCATAGGCCACAGACATGTCCAATAAACAGTGCCTCTTAAAATTATCCTAGAAAATGCACAAGGTTTCTCCTAATAAGTCTCGCTGTCAGAACGGCAATGTTTACACGCACTTGCTTCATAATTCTGGCAGCTTGTGACCTAAGAATAGTTTTGCGCATGGTTCTGAACAACTGCCCCAGGTCTGTCTTGCAGATGAGCCAGAGGCTGCAGGGCAGGGAGAGGAATCATAAAGCTGCCCATGGTGGGGAGGCGGAGCAGGGAGGGGCAGACCAATCCCTGCCCTTGGCTTGCCCTTGACGCCAGTGTATTAGGAAGGTTAAAGTAGTTACAGCCCTGGGTTGATGGGTGTCTGAGCTGTGACGAGCCCATCAGTCACTCTGACATGTGCTGGAAAACACGGAGAGATTGCAAACATTATCTGAAGCTTAATTATGAGGCAGAAAGGAGCTGGGTTGGTGTGCGAGGGAGTGCTAGGGCCTCCTAGCCTTTTCCCATTCTATCCACAATCTTTGGGAGAAGTTGCCGCCACTCCTGTCTGCTTCTCAAAGAGCCCCTGTTGCTTTCCGAGGCCAGGCTGCAGGATTAGAGAAGGCTCCCAGAGTGTTGCTTTCAGATTTCGCTCAGCAACCTGGAAATGTAGCTGAAGATCTTTAAGAACTCCCCTCCCTTTGACCCAGTAATTCTGCTCTATCCCTAGGACATATTGGAGATATAACCAAAGCTTGTGGCACAAAATTGTTCTGTACAAAAAAATAATAATGAGTTGGAAACAACCTAGTTGTCCAACAATGAGGGATCGACCTGGGGAGCCTAGCCAACCCCTTTCCATGGACAACTTACTCTATAACTATAAAGTGATGGTCAAGCCAAGTTTGAAATAACATGAGAAATGCTTATATTAAGGGGGAAAGCCAGAATATAAATAACACACTACACAATCTCAATTATGTTAAAACATGACTAGAAGAAAACAGGGGAAGGGAATTGTAAAAATTAAGTATTTTTCTTTGGGAGGCAAAACTGGATATTTCATTTTTCTTCTCTTTTCTGTACTTTCCAAGATTGCTCTAGTCAACCAATGAACAGAAAGCAATTGTGCAGACACCATCCAGTTCCTGCCAGTCCTTTTGAATATTCTACCCATTTTCCAAGGATATCCTCTCCCGGGACCGGTGCACCCCAGAGCAAAGTGGGGCTGTGTGGCTCCGAATGGCACAAAGCAGAGAGATGAGGAGCTAACATTAGTTCTGTGCATGTCACGTGTCAGCCACTGTGCTGTGAGATTTATTTACACTTGCTCAGTCCCCAAAGCCTGCCAGGTAGGAGTATTATCACCTTTTCATCAGTGTTGTGGGGACTAAGAGCCTGGATAGGTTAGAGCAATTTCTAGGACAACATAACAATTAAGAGTCAAGGTAGGGATGTAAGCTCAGATTGGCCGGACTCCAAAACCTGTTCCCTTCCTTCCTTCACCATCAGCCACAGGTGGCGCTGCCTTAGCTGTAATAGCCCTTCTTTTGCAAGGCCCTTGGGGTAAAACATGAGTTGCTATGGAAACATTCATGGCCACCCTCACCCCTTCCCCAGGATCTCCTTTCTTCATGGTCACAGTACCTGGATCCCATATTTAGAGATGCTTTCCCTTAGGTTAGAAAGCCATAACTCGCCTGGCTGCTGTGGCTCAGTAGTTGAGCATCAACCCATGAACCAAGAAGTCACCAGTTCGATTCCCGGTCAGGGCACATGCCTGTGTTGCAGGCTTGATCCCCAGTAGCGGGTGTGCAGGAGGCGGCTGATGGATGTTTCTATCTCTCTATCCCTCTCCCTTCCTTCTTTCTCTAAAAATCAATAAAAACATATTTTTAAAAGCTATAACCCTAGCCTCTGCTTATAAGGCTGGGAGAGGTAACAGCATGAAGCCTGAACAAGACTGGGGGTGGAGGCTGGTGAAAGCACAGCTGGCCTGGGGTGTTTTTATGCTGGGAGGCTCAGCTTCAGCCAAACCACTTTGCTTAGAGGCCCCACCCTACACCCCTCACTTCTTGAGCGGCCCACCTAAGAGCACTCCCTCAACACTCATTTGCACAAGACTCTGTCCAGGTCCAGGTCCAGGTCCAGGTCCCGCTCTGAGAGAATGGACCCCAGCAGGGAGGGAGGGCCTTCAGACAGAGGAACAACCGCAGGGCAGAGGTTTGGGGCATGGACATGATGTGGGAAGGTCAGGGAGTTTTCTGCATAATCTACACTAATAAAAGAGAAACATGCAAATTGGTGTCACTCTGCTACACCCACCAGCCAATCAGAGCAACTATGCAAATTAGCCAAACAAAGATTAGTTTGCGTATGCAGTTAATTTGCATATGCAGGCGAAGAGTGAATACTGAAGGCTCCAGCTGGAGTGAAGACTGAAGACTGAAGACTGAAGAGGCTTGGCTTCTCCCCTGCGGCCAGACCAAAAGCCTGGCTCCCGGGTGCCGGAGGAAAACCGGTGCCAGCAGCCAGGGGAAGGAAGGCCTATTGCACGAATTTTCGTGCAACGGGCTTCGAGTATTATACATAATGAAGAAAAGTTACAATTGACTCAGGATTATCCTGTGGGCTCTGAAAAACACTCTGCTCTCGGCATGTTTAAACATCACCTCAATCCCCATCACAGCTCCATGATGTAAATGCTCATTGCCCTCAATTTTGAAAACCGTTGGTCAGAGAGGGGAAGCAATTAGCCCCAAATGGTCTGCCCTATAAGTGGCAGAATGGGAATCTGAACTCAGGTGGGTCTGTTAGAACCCTGTTCTCCCCACACAATATGGAAATATTTGCAAAGCCACTGCCTGGGCAAGACACTTGCCTCCCACTGGCCGCTCCCAGCCACAGGCAGTCCTAAAGCACTGCACACGGACCCCAAGCTGCGGTTGCTCTGTCACCCCTGAATGCACATGCTCAATGACTCTTTTTAAAAGGACATAGTACTTATGGAGCCAAAATGAAAAGGACAGCATGAAGGAATGCTCAGGACCTCTGACGACACAGAGATGACATAATTTATGTTCCGATGCGACCGTCTGCTCTCCCCATTGCAAATCTCAAAACTGAGAAGCAGCTTGGTAATTGCTACAGCTGGGCTAGGCCCGCTTTTCTTATTACCTGGTCCTGCTCGGGGGCTCCTGGGTGTTTCATCTCCTTTGGCAGGGCTGCAGGATTAGGACATCCCTGGCAGAGTGGAGACTGCCTCCGAAAACACATGGGAGAATTAAGGAGGAGGGCCCAGGAGGGGAGTCCTGGGGAAAGGTCCTCGGGTAAGATGAACCTGCTGCTGGCGTTTGAAGGTTAAAGACAAAGCGCCCACTGTGTGCTCTAGATGAGCAGCTCATTGCTTAGAGGCCCTATCATTGGGCGATGATCTATGGAATTGGTCTGAATGGACACATATCCCTCTTGCCTGGTGTGGAACACAAGCTATAGTCATAATTATAGTAGCTATCTGAGGGCAGGTCCACAAGCAAAGTGAGCAAAAAAGGAGGGATGAAGAAGGGCTGGGAAGCGGGGAGGTGGGCTGCATAGGAAATCCGGATGCACAGATACGGGAAGGTTTCGGGTGGTCACCCTGCAGCCAGGTTGCACACCTGATGGGCCAGCCTCTGCAGAGTCACCTTCTCTCCCACTTGGAGCTGGCTGTATCCCTGCCCGGTAGCTCCAGTCTGAACTCACACCTGCTCTGGGGCCCTTGGGAGATGGTGGGTGAATATAAGAGAGGTCAGGCATTGCACTCACCTTCTTAGGTTCAACTTCAGCCCTGCCCCTTACCATCTGTGTGAGCTGAGGCAAGTTGTCTAACCTCTCTGTGCCCTAGTTTCCTCATCCTATCTAATAAAAGAGAAACATGGTAATTGGCGTACGACCGCTACCCTTCACATTGGCTAATCAGGGCAATATGCAAATTAACTGCCAGCCAAGATGGCAGCCGGCAGCCAGGCAGCTTGAAACTAACATGAGGCTTGCTTGCTTCAGTGACAGAGGACTCCAACTTCCCTGCCTGCCGCTGCAGGCCTCTGAGATGCAACTCTAAGCAACTATGTAACAAATATAGAAGCTAAACAAAACCCCAGGGCTTCAGCCATCAGGATCGCAACATTGTAAGCAAAGGCCAGAAACCTCCTTTCAGCAGCGGAGGCCTAAGAGCTGGAGCCAAGCCTCAAAGCTAAAGCTGGCCCAGAATAAAAAAAAGAAAAAGAAAAAAAGGAGCGGTTGGGAGCTTCAGTCACCCCCAGCCTGAAAACAGCCCTCAGCCCCTCACCCAGACTGGCCAGGCACCCCAGTGGGGACCCCCACCCTGATCCAGGACACCCTTCAGGGCAAACCAGCCGGCCCCCACATGTGCACCAGGCCTCTACCCTATATAGTAAAAGGGTAATATGCCTCCCAGCACTGGGGTCAGCGGGGCCCCGAGGCATCCCGGCATCAGGATCAGTGTGACAGGAGGCAGCGCCCAAACCCCCTGATTGGCCCTGCTCTGTGGGGGATAGAGGGCAGTTCCCCAACCCCCTGATCTGCCCTGCTCTGTGTGTGACAGGGATGGTGCCCCAGCTCCCCTATCGGCCCTACTCTGTGAGTGACAGGTGGAAGCTCCTCAACCCCCTGATGGGCCCTGCTCTGCGTGTGACAGGGTACGGAGCCCCAACCCCCCTGATGGGCCCTGCTCTGTATGTGACAGGGGTGGCACCACAACCCCCTGATCCGCCCTACTCTGTGCATGACAGCGGTTGGCGCCACAACCTCCCCATCGACCCTGCCTTGAGTGTGACAGGGGGGTGCCCCAACCCCCCAATCGGTCCTACCCTGAGCGTGATGGAGTGGCATCACAACCTCCCAATCCAACCTGCTC
>NW_006297381.1:458787-528496 GCF_000327345.1 Myotis davidii | reverse complement strand
GAAATAATCACATTTGCCTGCTCTGTGCCTGACAGGGGGTGGCACTGCAACTTCCTCATCGACCCTGCCTTGAGTGTGACAGGCGGCAGTGCCCCAACCCCCCAATCGGCCCTACCCTGAGCGTGACTGAGAGTGGCATTGCAACCTCCCTATCCGCCCTGCTCTGTGCATGACAGGGGGCAGCGCCCCAACTCCCCAATCGGCCCTGCTCTGAGCCCGACCAGGGGCTGCACCTAGGGATTGGGCCTGCCCTCTGCCACCCGGGAGCAGGCCTACGCCAGCAGATTGTTATCTCCCGAAGGGTCCCAAACTGCAAGAGGGCACAGGCTGGGCTGAGGAACCCCCTTTCCCCCCGAGTGCACAAATTTTTGTGCACCGGACCTCTAGTCCATTAAATAACAACCATACATGGTTCTTCAAGGAGGAAATGTGGTCATGCACATACAGCATTTAGGACAGTCCTTGGTGCCAAGTAGAGATGCAATGTGTTGCCTGCTGTCATTACACAGCTCTACTGTCATTACCATGTCCCCTGTTGCTCTACAGCTGCTACATGGTTAAAAAACCGACACAATACTTAGCACACAAGATACTAGCACTTGGTATTTTTTTTGTTCATTTTCTTTTTTCCTTTCTCTAAATAATACCAAAGAATGGAGGAATGGAGTTACTGGGTCAAAGGACCTAAGAGTGGATATGTGTATGTGTGTGCCTGTGTGTGTGTGTGTGTTGTGCATGCGCGCACGTGCGCGCACACGTGCACATGTGCGTGTTTATCATGTGCTCTAATACACACAGTAGGGGTATGATTTCCTTCCTGGCAGGTAATTTTCACTCCTGACTGCCCCCTTTCCTGCCCCCCACCCCTCCCATCTGAGAGAGAGCTCAGAGCTGTTGACTCTCCCCCATCCTCATGCTTAGTCCAAGCACTATCCTCTCTTGTCCGGGGAAGAGGGATGTGACCACCTAACCAGTCAGTCCCACCCCCCTCGTCACCACTGAGGCTGCAGAGCCATAGAGAGCCCAGAACCCCCGCCCTAGTTCAGAGTAAACAGGATTACCTGAGGTGGCGGGAACTGGTGGAGACAGAAGGTGTTTCAAAACTTAATCAAAAATTAATTAGAAAAAGAAACAAGCCAAAGGACAAACATCTGTGAGCTGAGGATGTGCAGAGGCAAACAAACCCGACAGACAGGCTCCGTGGGAGTGAGGAGCGGGTCCTGCTGGGAGGAGCTGGGACGCAGCCTCCGAGTTTACTCTTCGGAACAGATGACAGGGCAGGCCTAGCTCACAGACACAGAGGAGGGGTCAGGTGGCCTGGGATCACACAGAGGCAACAGGGAAGCCACATGTCGGGTGATGCTAATGAATAATCATCAGAACACAGGCTGGCCATGCCTCTGAGTGAGGAGGGGCCAAGCAGGTGAGAGAAGCCTCCTGAGGTTCTCAGATCAGGCCTCACCTGCCCCACATCTGCCTTCCAGACAGGACTAGTGGTGATGGATCTTCTGGGCCCTGAGAACCATGTGAGATGGGAATCAGAGGGGCCGAGCCACTGAGAGGTCTGCCCCGTGGACTTGGTATGCCTTTCGGGATGCATGGGCACCTGAAGTGAGTTTCTATAGAAGACACTGGTGTCCCAGGAAGGTCCCTCAACGAATGAGGCATCCATGCCCCTGGATGGCACAACTCTGAGACATGCTGAGGCACCACTCAGGTCCAGTTGGGATTGAGCCCCAGGTGCCCACGTGTGACTTTATCCTCAACACACCTCCACTGGCCTCCTCACTGCCCTGTCTCACTTTTCCCTTCCCTAATGGCTCCCCAGACCAACTCCCAAATGAGCCGTGTGTACTCAAAGCCCTATGTTGGTGTCTGCTTCCAGGGAGTCGATTGAAGATGCGGATGTTGCTGGTGGAGGGGACTGGGGTCAGTGGCTGGGCTGAGCAAGGGAGGCTGTGCACAGACTCGTCTCCACATCAACAGGATCTGCACGGACACACAGCCTCCTGTTTGGTCAGCCCCTCAGCGACCCTGGTTCCTGCCATTCCCAAGATCCACGTAACCCCTGAAGGCAGGACACTGCATTGTTCTTAAAGTCAGGAGCGTGGTCCATGCAGGAAGCTGAAGTTTGGAAACATGGAGTAAGCCTCGTTTCTGTCTGACCCCCAGGAGACTAGGATGGACCCTACCCTCTGCTTCCTGCCGGCCAAGGACACACGTGTTCTCATGAGAATTCCTCCTCCCCTAGCATGGCACACTGCCATCTCTCTGGCCTGGAGGCCCTGCCCTGCCCTGCCCCCACCCCAATTTATGCTAATGAGCTCCTGCTCCACTCTCTCCCAGCATCACCTACTCTGGAAGTTTTCTCCCTCCTCACTCCCAACTCCAAGGCAACCAAGGCTTGCCTGTGACAATAATATTTTTTTATTAATCTCTTTTGTAACTTGTTGCTCAGGGTACAAACATTGTTATATCCATAGTCCCCAAACAAGCCTAATCTTTAACCTGAAAACCTGAACTTAATAGGCTTTTGGTGGTTCCTGACCCAGAATCACGTGTGTGTGTTTCTGGGGAGAAGATACATTTCATCTGATTCTCAAAAGGTTTCCCGATCCCAGAAAATGTCACAGCCACCACTGCACTTGGCTGCGAACTCCTCGCAGACCAGAGAATGTCTGACTTTGCCTTGCATCCCCAGAGGACAGCCCAGCCCTGGGCAGTCGCAAGCACTTGGGTGGAGATATTAATGGAAGACAGTTGGGTGTTTATTCTGAGCCGAGCACTCTATGGGCCCTGACAACGCTGAGAGGTGGCTGCCGCCTCCGTGGGTGGGATGTGGAGAGCTGGCTCTGGGACCCACATTGAAGGCCTGGTGTGGGATGAGAAGGCCAGCAAGTCAGCCTCTGAGCACCAACCACCTTCACCCAAAGTATCAAGAAAGCATGAACAACTGCCATGCTCCTTGATGCCACGTGGCCCCCCAGCTCTCAGGCAGCACCTAACTGCCTGGAATGAAAGGTCAGCCTCCATAAGACCCTGAGGTGCCCACCACATGGCCCACTTCCTTTACACAGAGCACACGCTCCTACAGACGGGCACGGTCTCCCTCCTGCAGCATCTGCAAACGCATTTCAATCCTGCGGGCCAGCAGCAGCTACTTGGAGAGCGCTTCAATATTTTTTCTTACAAGTGAGGAAGCTGAGGCCCAGAGTTACATGGCCTGCCCACGGCCATGCAGTGAGTTAGTGGCCATGCTGGACGTGGAACCCAGGTCCTGCTGTCCCTAGTGAAGTGCCCTTCCTCCTTCTTCTCCCAGTGACGGCATCTTTGCCAAGATGATGCCATGTGTTTCATACTCCAACGAGGTTCCCCGAGACAGAACAAAATTAAATTTCATTCCTCGAATGATTTTCAGAGAACAACCTGGCCCTTGCCGTCCTTTTGAGGTCCCCTCTCCCATGTTATAAGGGGGCTCCCGGGGTCAGTGCTCTCCTGGAAGCTGTTGTCTCTTCTCTGGCTTTCTGGGGATCTACAGGCGCTGGCTAAGAGGGTGAGACAGACTGACGGCCGTCTGTCCGGGCTGCTCTGTCTGGCCTGAGTCTGGATGCCCTAATTGTTCTATCAGCAGACACTGCAGGTTGTGTGCACCGCAGGCTGTTTGCAGAAGCACGTCTCTTCCCCAGCTGCTCTGAAGGAACACCCCCTCACCCCGTCCCCAGTGAGGCAGGCCATGAGGAGCTGTGGCCTCTCAGGGCGGGAGGGTGGCCTTCACACCCACTCAGTGCGCAAGGGACCCAGAGGCAGAACGCCTCTGGCACCCGAGCACTGGTACCCAGTCCTTAAGTGAATAAGGACCACTGGGACTCTGTGCTGAGAGACAGCTGCAGGTGGTGGGCAGGAGGAGGCCTGCCACCTTCAGACAGAGGGTGCCTGGCTCACTCTTCACTGGCTCTGCAACCCTGGGCCCCTGCCTGAGCCCCCACTTCCCACCCACCTGTCCAGGGCGGGACAGGAAATCTTCCTCACTGGGTCATTGTGAGAAACATATAGACGGTTGGCACTGAATACATACCTGAATGATAACACAGAGATGTGTCCATGATATGCTTAATAGAAGTTTCCTTCCCATCCACACCTCTCCCCCCATTATTCTTCCCACTGTGTCAAGAATGGGAAGAAAAGGAGCTGAGTATGGGCTGCCCCTCCTTCTCACCCTTCCTCCTCTCCCTCATCCCAGATGCTGTTACTGAGCATTTGCCATCAGCCATGGGCGCTCTGTGCTCCCCTGCCACAGACCAGCGCCCTCCACGGGAATCCCAGTGCTGGCAGCACTGGCTTCTGCACTGTCCTCGCCTTGCTACTGAACCCTGAAACACACTGGTGCCACCGAGAAACTAGATCCTTAATTTAATTTTCACTGATTTACATGTGAGGAGCCCCATGGGGCAGTGGCCATCAAGTTGGACAGCACATTAGAGATGTGGGTGAAAGAGAAAAGGCAGATGAAGTTTGAAGAAGCTCAGCAACCTGCCCAAGGTCATAAACCCTCATGAAGGTGACAGGAGAGCCAAAGCCACACCTGCCAGCTCCCAGGACACCTCAGAGGGAGGGAGTGGTTGACTGGCCAGGACTCATTCCACATGCAAACCAAGGTCTGAAACTCAAGAAGGGCTGGGAGAACCAGCCCAGTGCAGGGGAATTGGCCCAGAAGGGGAAGGAAATGAATATGCAAAGCAGATAATGGTTGTGGAGCTGCTTTGTAAACTGTGAAGTGCTGTCTCAGGGTGGAGGTTATTAATAATACCCCTTGGCAAGACTCCATGGCAAAGCTTCCCTTCCCTCTCCACATCCTGCTGCTCGGTTAATCGTTAATTAAAGCTTAAGGGATTTGGGAATGCAGGCCTCTGAAATTTGGATAAACTCTCCATGTTACTGGAAAAAAAAAGAATCTTGGATAATTAGCTTTTTTCCCCCTAAATGCTTTTTTGGGTCTCATTACAAATGAAGTGCTGGGCTAATATACCTTGTGTTGTGAATGCCTCACAATTCCTGCTAATTGAATTAAACCCAATTCTCTGCAAATAAACTTTTGGTGTTCTTAATGGCAAACAAGGAACAGAGCGGTTTCTTTTTGGAACAGGCCATTACAGGGCCCTAATTACCAGGATCTCAACATGTAACGCAAACTGTCTTTGAGTCGGCTTCTGACAATGACAGCTCTGTTAAGATCAAAGTCGCAATGTGCCCTTGGAATCTTCTCCCTCTTTTTATTCCACTTCAAAATGTTTAATAATGACTAATCCAATTTCCAAGACGGCAGAGAAAGGACAAGAGAACCACAAAGTCTGCTTCTTCTAATTCAGGACAAATATTCCGAAACCGACGCAATGCTAATCCCCCCATTACTCCCCGCCCCCCTTTTCCCTGGGACACAGCACATTTGAAGTTGCCGGTTAATAAAGGAGCCTGTGCCTCAGGAGTTGTGCGCATGCCCAAGGTGGATGGAAGGAGGAGTTGCCTGGAGGTGTCAGGGGTGGGAAGGAAGATGGATGTCACCGTTCCCACATGGCCCAGCACCTTTATCAATAATGCAGTGCCAATTACTTTGGGGACCAGCCTAGACTCTCCTGGGGTGGGAAACTATAGTTCAAGGCTCTTTAAAACAGCATCTATAATCAGCCACACCCACCGGATTTTGGAATGCAATGAGCATCCTTTGGCAATTCTGCAGTGATGTGTGGGCAGAAGTTCCAAGGTTGAGATTTCAGGTTAAGGCGGGTGGAGAGATTTAACACTAACGTTGACTGTCCTTGGTGGACACTTAGGTTTCGGGTGGATGTGGCAGAAATTCCCGGTTCTCTCAGTTGCTAGGCCTCCTCTTAGGAAGAGTGACACATGCTCATGGCCTTGCTGAGCCTGAACAAAGCCCTAGGCCACCAGGGCCGCCAGAAATTGGGCCCCCCAATGTTTCCCTCTCACCTCCCTCATGCTCAAATGTCTCCTTCTTTCAAGATAGCATGTCTGCTGCCCTAGGAAGCAATCCTGATCTCTGAAGGCAAAACTCTTACTATTCAGCTTCCATACCCACCCCCAACGCCCCAGGGAGAGGCCCTTGCTGGCTTCTATCAGCTCCCAATGCTTTTCTCTCTCAGTTGTGCCTCAGGCAACACAGTGGAGTGGGAGCTGGCTTTGGAGGATAGCCCCAGTTTGAATCTTAGTCCCTTCCTTGCAGCTGCGTAGCTCAGGGCAAGGTTTCTCACCTCTCATAGCCTCTTTTCTCATCTACACATCAGGGGTGCTAATCTTTCTAAAAGGAATGGCTTGGGGATAATGTGCTAGAAATCATAATGTGGATAAAGTGACCGCTACACAGTAGATGCTCAGGAAATGGAATCCAACCATGTTGTTATTATAAGACTAACCCATGTGTTTCTATCACTTGCCTAGATGTCTGCCTCCCCCCACCAAGCAGTCGATTCTTTGAAGGAGAATCATGAATCTTTGTAACTCCTGTCTTTAAATATTCCCAGCATCTAGCTCAGAGCTGGCCATGCACTTGGCTTGAAAAATGCTTGCTCAATAAATGAATGAAGAAATGGATGGATGGATGTATACCGCAGCAAGCACTTAGGAAGTGAAATTAAACAGTGCCCGGCATGTAGGTGCTTAATAAGTGTTTGTGAATGCACGAATGAATGAATGAATGAATGAACAGCTATAATAAAAAATTCAGGGATTTAAATGAAAATCAAATTGAAGGGCTTTGTGGTTTCCCACTGAGAGAACAAAATTCCTGTCAGCCAACCCTCCTGCCAGGAGCAGTTCGCACCAGCTTAGGATGGAACAACAATGCTAAATCACTGCCCAACTACTTCTCCTGTGTGATCTCCCAGATCTCACAGGGCAATCACTGCCTCTCTCTGGGTGCTGGGCACAGCTGCAGTGAACAGGTTTGGGCGCCTCTAACTGGTCCAGGCTTGACTTCAGGCTCCCTTTCTTCTTCGCTCTCTCCAGGAACCTGGCACGCGAGGTCCGTGGGTCAGCGCAGTCTCCCCGGCACAGGGAGGGGGAGGGGGGGTGGCGACTGGGTTCGACTCTGGTGATGAAGGCATGTCCAGTCTTCCCAGAGGAAAGACACAGAGGTGGTTTATTTCAAATCAGACTGGAGGCTCTTGCCTTTTGGCGCAGACAGCCAAGGGAATGCAGTGCTGTCTTCTAAAGCAGACACACCCATCGCTGTGTCTTTTAGTCTGTGGCCAGAAGGAAGTTCTTGATCCTGGATGGATGACGGCTGGGCTGCATCAGGCCTGTTACATGGGGGGCTGGGAGGCAGGTTGCCAGATGAAATACAGCACACCCATTTATTTCTGATTTCCAGATAGACAATAAACACAGGTTTTAGAAAAGCATGTAAGTATGTCCCAAATGCTGTATGGGATATATTTATGCTAAACAAATATTTTGTTGTTTATCTGCATTCCAAATGTTAACTGGGCAGCCTGCATTTTTGCTTCCTACATCTGGTGGCATTTGTGGGAGAAACAAGGTGGGAAAATCATCCTCTCAGATCCTCACTCTCTGGAAAAGGATACCGTGGGGAGAGGAAGAAGGTAGATGGTAGATTATTCAGTGTCGGAAGTTGCTTGAGTGCTTGAGAGAACAGCTCTGTGGGTTCAAGTCCAGGCTCTGCTGCTTCTTAGCTGTTGAATCTGGGCAAGCTGCTTCGCTGCCTCCTGCCTCCATTTCTTCATCCATTAAACTGCTGCAATGGTACCCACTGTTTATAGGGCGTGGGATGGTTAAGTGAAATCTTCCATTGTAAGGTTCTGGATTCACTGCTTGGAAATCCCTCCACCCATCTCATTATCCACCACAGTTATTATAATGGCTCTATCCTCTCAACCAGCGGCCAGCAAGCTCCAGCCACTGTGTTTGTAAATAAAGTTTTATTGGCACACAGTCACACCCATTCATTTGCCTACTCTCTGGAGGAGCTTTCTGTCACCAGGGCAGAATTGAGTAGCTGCCACAGAGATTGGGAGGCTCTAAAAGCCTAAAATATTTATGAGTTGGCCCAAGACAAAGTTTGCTGAGTTCTGGTCTAGCCACTGGTTTTAGTTTCTATTGTTGCTGAAATACATTTCCACAAACTTGTTTTGGCTTAAAACAAGGTACATTTATTCTCTTACAGTTCTGGACCAAACTCCGTCTCCTTGAACTAACGTCAAGGTGTCAGCAGAGCTGAGCTCATTAGGGGCTCCAGGGGGAACCCTGTTCCTTGCCTTTTCCAGCTTCTAGAAGCCACCTCTACATTCCCCAGCTCGTGGCCCCTTCCTGCACCTTCGAAGTGCATCACTCCAACCCCAGCAACTTCCAACACCAACTCACCTCCTCCCCTGACTCCACCCACCTGTCCCTTATAAGGACCCTTGTGATTGCATTGGGTTTACCTGGGTAATCCAGGATAATCCCCATCTCAAAATCCTAAACTTAGTCACAGCTGCACAGTCCCTTTTGCCATGGAAAGTAACATTCATAGGTTCTCAGGACATGGGCATATTTGGAGGCATAAATATTCAAGACTGCCACACTGCCCACCAGAGGTCCCAGGGAAGGGTGATGCCAAGCCACCACTCTAACCCGTTCTCATCCTAGCCCTCTCAACCCCCACACCTGGGCATGAACAATGAGCCTCTATTAACCTGCAGACTGTGACTGGGCTTGGGGTCTCCTCAGGGCTCTCATGTCTGGCAGGTGAGAGATTCTGGGCTGCGGAATAGCAGAGGCTGTGCTCACCTGAATTTAGCACCCATAGCATCAGATCAGCCCCAGGGTGGCGCCCGGAGGAAGAGGAGAGGGAAGGTGTGCAGACCATCCTCCAAGCACGGAGCCTCCGCACTCTTCCCTCTCCCTTTTGGTGCTCTGAGCCAGATGAAGACAACACTCTTTTACAGGACACACTCAATATGCCTCACCCACGCGTGAGGTGCTCCCTACACATCCTTGAAACGCAGTGGCCAGCTTCAGGAGCACTCCCAAGGCATGGGGCCCACTCCCCCTCAGTGGCCAAGGAGCCTGAAATAAATCAGGACTTTTAGAAGCAAACAGGCCCAGCACCTCATTTACAGAAAGGCCTCTGACAGCCCAGACTCTCCCCAGAGCAACCCATGACGGGGAACCCACCACATCCCCAGGTAGATGGCCCGGTCGATGCTGGAGCCCAATTGCTATTGAGAGTTCTTTCCCTCTGCTGTGCCCAACCCACCCCCCACCCGCCACCCCTCCAGGCAAGTTTGACCACTGATCCCACTTCCAATTAACCTAAGTCCTCATCCCTTTGACATCCCCTCACATATGTGAGCCTTTCATCCATCCAAACCTTTTCTTCTGGAGTTCTATGTTTATGTAAAAACCGTGATGACACAGGGCGAGCCATGTTCCATGGGCTTTGAAGGTGCAGGAGAGAAGAGGTGCCAAGCCAGCACACACCAAGCCCAGTCAGCAGGAGATGGCTTTCCACCCAGCAGAGCAGTGCGTCATCTGGGGCCGACTGACAGCAGGGAGAGGGGCTGCCTCTCTTGGAGTGGCTTTGTTCCTCCAGACTCTTCAGAGGAGCTGTCTGATTCACTGCTGTGCAGATGTGCTGCCTCTGGTTCAAGTAAGGACAGAGCTGCAGGGAGGCGGGGAGGCGAGGGGAGGCTGGGACTGAGATGCCGGAACACTGTCCTACATTTGTCGCCTGGTCCATGACCATGCCTAGGTCAGTTTCTCAAATACAGTGACTCTTTGCTGCCTTTCAATGTGGGGAAGGAGAGGAGGGGGAGGGTTACTGAGTTAGATATTAGATCGACTGTAAGCAATGGACCACAAGTCATTGGTCACTATTCCCAGGGTCTAGCACAGTCTCTGGCACATGGTAAGTGCTTGTCCCAGACATTCTTGACTGTTTACCCACTAGCCCAGGGGTGGGCAAACTTTTTGACTCGAGAGCCACAATGGGTTCTTAAACTGGACCGGAGGGCCGGAACAAAAGCATGGATGGAGTGTTTGTGTGAACTAATATAAATTCAAAGCAAACATCATTACATAAAAGGGTACGGTCTTTTTTTTTTTTTTAGTTTTATTCATTTCAAACCGGCCGGATCCAGCCCGCCAGCCGTAGTTTGCCTACGGCTGCACTAGCCATTCCCAACCACCTTTGCCCTGGTCTGCCTTCATGTCCTAGTATTGATTGTCCCTTGGGATTACCACAGACTGACTCTAGCCAATGAGCTACAAGAGAAGGACTTCCAATGAGGACATCTTTTCAGAAAGTAATTCTTCAAATAAAAAGAGCATGGAGAAGAAAAAGCTTCCATTCATCCACTTCCCTGCACTGAAACACAGTGGGAGGTCGTGATGTCTGGAGCTGTGGCAGTTTTTTTGTGATGATGAGACCATGAACTTGATGCTGGAAATTCCTGTGCTGAGGGTGGTGAAGCAAATTGTAAAGGCTTTTTGAACTCGTCCTGAAACCACCTGACTCCAGTCTTGTTGAGTGATATAGGGCTGTATTGATAAGCCTCTGTTGGCTGGGTGTGTTGTTTGCAGCCCAGAACACTCCAGCTAATGAGCGTTTTTCGTGTTCTACTGGAGGGACTTATAGGAAATCTTCATCTGGTGAATCAGGACCAGATACTTCCAATAGGACACAATGGCTGAGAAGGAAAGGGCTAAAAGAGTAATACTGGTCATAAACTAAGAAAATGGCTTTTGACCGACAGTAGGCTCTGGACAAAACTCTTAGTGCCTTCCTGGACATTAGATTTCTTAGTGCCAGTTACGAACATTAGATTTCTGGTTCTGACTTTCTGTGGTTTCTGTGAAGACTTTTTCTCCCTGGTAAGTATGGAGCAGAGCGTGGGGAAATTCTTCTGAGCTCTGAGTCAGTTGAAATGTGGCAGAGAATGAGTCAGAGAATGGACTGTGGAATTGGCTATTTTGATTATAAACTAAGTCTAGGTCTAAGTCAGGGTTTTTTAAGCTGGGCACTTTTGACATTGGGCCAGATAATTCCTTGCAAGGTGGTGGTGGTGGTGGTGGTGGTAGTGGGGGGTGGGGCAGGTGTCTCCCGGATATTAAAGAATGTTTATCAACATCCCTGGCTTCTACTCTCAGATGCCAGGAAAGCTCCCCTCTTCAAGTTGTGAAGCCACAAAGTTTCCAGATATTGTCCAATGTTCCCCGGGGCTGCACATTTTCCTAGTTGAGAAACATGCCTCCCCGATGGGGACTGGCTCCTCTGGGCTTCCTTTTCCTTGTCTGTAACTGGGATAATAAGAGACTTCCTTCACGGGGCTGGTATGAGAGTGCACTGAGGTAGCCTGCCAAAGGTGCCCGGTCTATGTTAGCGATCATGCTGACTGCTGTCTGTGAGGCAGAGCTTGCTGAGCCTGCTTTGTGACACGGCACTCACCAACATTAGAGCTGAAAGGAATGTAAAAATCCATCCATCCAGGGTCCCATTTCCCAGAGAAGGAAACACAGGTGCGGAGAGAGGAAAAGGTGTCTTGGCCAGTGTCGCATAATAAGCACCAGCCCCAGAATCAGAGTCCAGGTGTTTTGGTGCTGGAACTGTGGTGCCTATTTCCAGCAGAAATTGGAGCCAGCCTCCCACAAGGGCCCTCCACTTCCTCCCACAGGATCCAACCAATTCAAGGATGCGTCCTGGAAACATACCTCACACCAGGCACCGCGGCAATACCAGGGACGCAGTGATCAGCGAGACAGGCGTGGTCTACACTGCTCTCCTGGAGGCCTGGTGGGAAGCCAGCATCACATGAACAATGACTGATGGGCCAGGCTTGAAACCACCGGGAGCCCTGAATTTCAACCAGGAATGGAAAGAGATCCAGGAAACTCAACTCTGCCACCTTTTTCTCAAATGAGGACCAGGAACCTCCTCCTGGGATGAGGTTGACATCAGCCAGGGTTTTCCAGAAAAGGAATTTCCCCACCTATCCTTCCCCAACAAGAGGGTGTGGGTGGCAGTGGGTGGGGTTGGGAGCAGGGAGATGCTAGGAGACGCGGGGAGGGGATGACAGTCACTGTGATTCCCAGGCTTATGTAATTTCGAAGAAAGCCATCTCTGATCAGACTTGGATGGGAACAAAAGACCGAACCACGTGGACAATGAGATCACTTAGTGTTCTGCCAGGAGGACAAGCCCTCCAGGTAATTTATGTGATTCCAGGCCCCTGGGGGCTTCATCCCTGAGGGTGTTTCAGGCAAAGGAGGCAGTAGGTTTGTGTTCAAAGACCTGAGAGAAGAATAGAAAGATCAGGTGCTCCAGGGAGGAGAAGTGGGGTGGGGAGGGCTGTGAGGGAGATGACAGAGTCCCTGGGTTGGAGCAGAATGGGTGAGAGGGGCAGGGATAGACCACGGGGCCAGAAGTCAAGACAGTCTTCTTGTCATGAGAGACCTCCAATCACTTAGGTAACATGGGCCCTTCTGCAGGTGCCCCCGGCCACGAGGCTGGTAGTTAAGAGCATCACATTGCCCGGTTCCCATTAGGGATGCATCCCCATGGAGGATGCACTGGGGAAGCCAGGCTAGAGATGGAGGCGGCGTCAGGAGGCTGGGGCAGTGGTGCTGGGAGAGAGGAGGTGGCCGGCTGGTGCAGAGCAGGGTTCTCACCCAGTGCTTGCTCCCGGGCAGCACCTGGCAGTGCCTGGACACATTTGGTCATCATCACATGGGGTAAATGCCACTGGCATCTAGCAGGTGAGGACAAAGGGGGCATCTACACACCCTACAATGCACAGGACAGCCCACAGCAAAGGATTGCCCAGGCGGGGCGGCTCTCAGGGACCAGCCTGCCCCCCAGACATAGGCCCTCGCCCCTCGCAGGCTATGGCGGTGGTGGAGGCAGACGTGCTGCCCTCCCACTCCTCGGCTCCAGTCATCCCACAGCCTCACGACTAATTAAACAGCTGCTGCAAGCTACAATTTGCTAAATTGCCTCACACTCTAACTTCTGGCAGGGACTCATCCGAGTTTGCAACTTGGAGCCCAAAGCCTTCCTCCAAGCAGCCTCAGCTCCCAGTGTCCCTTGTCTTCCCCAGATGTGCCCCCCCCAACCCCCCCGCCCACAAGGGCATGCAGAGGCCAGGCCAGGTGTCCCTCCTGAGACTGTGTCCTGCGAGGACGGAGGCCATGGGCCTGGCCCGGGAGGAGCTTGTCATCAACTGTCCCCACAGACAGACGCGAAGATGAATGCGTAATCAGATACAACGACTTGCCAGATTGAGTTTAATCAAGAACTAAAATGGATGAGACAGGAAGCAGGTTGTGATGGGGGCTGCAGATGACTCTTTTCCTCATAGGACCTTGAGAAAGGGGGGGTCCTTGGGGATCACTCATCTACCGTTTCTCAGAGGGCCACCTGGTAGGGGTGCTGGTCGGAATGCAGATTTCTGGGCTCTGTCTCTGAAGATGCAGATTCAGGAGATCCAAGGACGAGGGCAGGAAGCTAGACTCTTAAACCAATAGGCCATGTTTTCAACACCTTGAAGTCTGGCAGTGGGTGGATTGAGGTGCACAAATCCTCTCTTCTCTGCTAAGCTTCCCCAAGCCTCCTCATCAGAGTTAATCAGGACAAGATGCGTGACGCGTTTCCTACAGAGCTGATCGATGCCTTGCAGCATCCACAACGCGGGGTGCGGTGTCCTGGCGTGCCCTGCTCGGCCTCCGCCCCAGCCTTGGACTCAGCTCCTGCCGGGTGCCTGCCTGGCTCTCACACTCGGCGCTCTCTTGTCTCTCTCTCCCCCACCTACCTCTCTCTCTAGAGAGAGACAGCCAGATTGGGTGGGTGGGAGTGGGGGGGGGGGGCCAACAATACATTTGATTTACTCATCACAAATCATTTTTTATCTTTCAATTAAAAGAGGATCCTCTCAGAGCATCCTAATGGGAAAGATTATATCAGCTAAGTTACCTACATAATGAAAGAATACAAGTGGGCTGCCTCCTTTACTTTTTCTATTTTGCAATTTTCATATTAATGCATATACTTCTGAATTAGTAAATGGTGATGAGGTCTCACCTTCCCTTTATTCTTCACATGGTGACTTGGCAAAGGCAGTGAGGCTTGCTAATGACTAAGACCCTAGGGAGTTCTTCCCCAGACCCCTGCCCACTCCACTTGGCTCCCAGTGATCTCTGGTCACACTGAAATTGAAAGTAAAATTATGCTTATGGGGTTGTTTGTTTGTTTTTTGGGGGGAAGGGGGTCATTAGCTTTCACCAGATTCTCAAAAACATCTGTGGCCCGAAAGGAATAGAAGCACCCTTGGGGAATCTCTTTCTCAGTTGTCAGATTTCTCCAGCAGGGGGATGACCAAGGTCACCTCTGAGGAACTTTCAGCCATATCTTTGGTAGCCAGTCTCCCATTTACTCTCAGAGGCGCACTCCTTCCTGGAGTGGCCCCTGAGACCTGAGTCCATGATGCCCTAACTAAGAAGCCACCGGACCTTTGATAGGTTTGCACAGAACGCCCCCCTGAATGGGCACCGGACCTCATGGGCATCCAGGCTCATGGCAGAGACATGTCAATATGATGGAATTACAGGACAATCAGAAGCATAATAATGGTCGCTAACATGCACTGTGCACTGTCAAATACTGTGTGCTGGATGTGAGCTGAGCACTTCGTACGCAGTGTACTGTCTTAACCCTTGCAGTAGCCCCAGGAACTGGACTATTACTCATCTTCGTTTTAGATTGAGAAAACTAAGGCACAGAGGGGCCAAGAAGCCAGCCCAAGGTCACACAGCTGGGACGTGACAGAACAGCGTGTCCCTGCCTACCTCTGTCTTCCTTCTGTGTATTCACCCTCTCCATCCCTGAGCCAGT
Organism: Myotis davidii; assembly: GCF_000327345.1. Taxonomy (NCBI): domain Eukaryota; kingdom Metazoa; phylum Chordata; class Mammalia; order Chiroptera; family Vespertilionidae; genus Myotis; species Myotis davidii. Next base: position 513,600 of record NW_006297381.1, on the reverse strand, counting down.
GCAGCTTAGGACCAGCTGGGAACAGGATCCAGTTTCACTGCCTTTGCCTCAGTTTCAGGAGGGCCTGAGGAGGGATCTGAGCTACCCCTTATCCACTGAGCTTCAGGCCTCCCCGGTAATACCTGACACAGGTGATCTGGCTTCCTGCCCACCTACTTCTGTTTCTCTTCCAGCACCTGGTTCTGCCCTGTGCCCCGATCTGGGTCCTGCCTCCTCCTCACTGCTGGGTCCTAGACCATGGCCTGTGGCTGGCTGGGGTCTTCCTTCAACCCAACGGACATGCCTTCCCTGTAGAATTAAGGCACTTGATACATAGTTTTTGAGAGCTTACCATGGCCTAGACCCCATTTGGGGCAGAGGAATGTGGGGTGAACAAGACTGAGTTTCTGACCTAAGGGAGTTTATACATTCACTTTTACTAAACATTCACTTCTTTCCCTCCGTTCATTGTGAGCACTTACAAGGTGACATGAAGTGCTGCTGTTTGTACTGCATGGGTTGGGAGAGCATACTCAACTAGCTAACAAATATGTCGGCAAGAACATTTCACAGGATGGTAAGGGCCACAGTGACACGGAGTTGGGGGTGTGGCAGAGTGGATGGGATGGTCTAGTGAGGAGGTGGCATGAGACAGGGGCCCTGTGCCCAGAAGCAGCCGGTCACCCTATGTGCCGGGGGCAGAGGGAGTGACTGGGAAAAGGCCTAACCTTGGGCCATTGGAAGAAAACGGTCAGTGTTGTTAGAGCCGTGAGAAAGGAGGAGACGGTGGCATCAGGAAGAGACGGGCACAGTGCAGCTTGGCGAGGGTGTGGATGCCATTCTATGGATGGGGCACACAGAGAAGGCATCCATGTGACCTCATTTAGGTTCAGAGAACATTCTGGCTGCCATGTGTTATCTTCCTAGGAGTCTCACCTCACCTCCCAGACCAGGCCACAGGCACCCACCGAAAGGGAACTGGAGCCCCCACTCTTGCGGGGACCTGGTCCCCATCTGCCTGAGGCCGTGCAGACCCCACTGAGCCCCCACCATCCTGGCCGCATGGAACCCTCTTCCCTCCCGCTGCCAGCCTATGATAGATACTGCACTCTCATGGAGACACATTCGTTTTTATAAAAAAAAAATAATTGAGAGTAAATAACTGGAAATTCAATGGTCCTTCCATGCTACCAAGTCCCTGTTAGACAACTGGACTGCCTTGGTGGGGCTGGAACGGTGTCCACCTCCAATATCATCATAAAATTCACAGTGAGGCTTGACACAGACAGGGCATAATGAGGTTTTCCAGGCTCCACCCAGCTGCCGAGCGAATGGTTCTAACCCAGGACTCAGCCAGGCGATAGCAGAGCCTGACTGGCCACCACATGGGGACGTTTTCCAAATGGATCTTGCAGACAGGGGTGCAGGACAATCCTAGTCTGAAGGAAGTGGTAGTTGGGTGCTTTCAAAATCCCTGCAGTAAACCAAATGGGCCATTTGAATATATGGAGCCAACGAAGGAACTGGAATCAGAGGAAAGGCAAAGCAAACATCCTGGGGTCTTGCACTTGGGGTGTGTATGGGGGGGGTGTGTGTCTCCCCTGAGCCGAGCCATCTGTGCCAATAACTTATCTAAGGAAGAAAAAACCCCACAGTTCTTTTCTATGTGTTTTTCCCTTTGAACAACTGATGATTTTTCCAAAAGGTTCCAATTTCTCTTTGATTCTGTGGTTGCTGTTGATAGGATTCAAAGGCCTTGGGGGTAACAGGTGCATTTCAAATGAGTGGAAATAACAAATAAATTAGATGCAGGATTTACAGCATTAGCGATGTCTTTGTTCCGGTGCGTCATGCCTGGCTTATGGAGAGCAGATCAGCACAGCCCACGACAGCCTGGGGAGACGTGGGCAGGGGTGCTGCTGAAGGGAGACGGTGCGGTGGGGGCAGAGGGGGACCCCTGAGTCCTCACCTACAGTCCTCAGAACGTGCTCCAGGCTCTTTCTCCAAAATACAACCCTCTTTCTCCAAAATACAACCGACACCTCTCCCCCCGCCACCCTCCTCCACCTGGTCCCAGTCACCGTTATTTCTTCCCCAGAAGACCTCCACAGGCCTCCCTCCAGCTCCCTCACTTGTCTCTTTGCCCCTTCCATCCACTCTCCACACAGCAGGCAGAATGATCTTCTCAAATCACACAGCTTGCCATGTGACTCCTGGCTTTAAACCCTCCTAGAGCTCCCTGTGGCGGTTTGAATGGTCTCTGAGTCCTGACTACAGCCTAGGAGTGTCCATGGGACGCGTCCTGGCCTCATTTTCCCTGCTGCCCTCTGTGCTCCAGCATGGTCGGCAGCTCCTAAGAGAGTCCCCCATGACCCCGTCTTCCTGGCACAAATGCCTTTCTGTGCTCCCCTCTCCTTGACTGTGAGCCACACCTAGTGACTTGCTTCTAAGAACAGAGACAGCAAAGGTCAGATGGCTGAAAGGCAGATCCTTCCTCAGCTGAGCCTGCGGATGCCTGCAGCCCCAGGTGACACCCCTCAATCGCAGCCGTGAGGTGAGAGATACTCAGAGGCTCCAGCTCAGCTGCACCTGGATTTCTGACTCAAAGAAAGTGTACTCATAAAGGTAGTTATATTAAGTCACTGCATGGAGGGGTAATTCGTTACAGGGCAGTACACAGCTAATATAGCCAGCCACCTTTTGCTCATTTCAACCCCCTGCCCCCAGCACACTGCCCCCTCTGCTGAATGCTTCGCCCCTGGCCTTTATGCGGCTGCAGACTTTCCTCTGTGTCTAGGCTAAGTTGTCACTTTCTCAGACAAGTGATCACACTGTCTAAGTAGTTCCCTGCCCACCATTATTCTTTAATACCCTGACTATTCCCTTTGTAGGTCTTACCATGACTAATAATTAGAAATGACTTACACATGAGCTAAATAGCTCATGTATATGATAGATGAATGGATGGGTTGTTGGATGGATGGAGAGTTGGGGGGATGAGGAGGAGAAAGCAACACTGGGCACTGTAGTGAGTGTCTACAGGACTGGAACTAGGGAGCTTTGGCCTTAGGGGTGGGCAACTAGAACTCAACTGGAGCGCAGCCACACCCCTTTTCTGCACACTGTCTACGGCTGCTTTCACACTGTGCCGGAGTTGAGTAGTATGACCTGAAAGCTTAAAATAGTGACTATCGGTCCCTTTTCAGAGGGCTTGGGGGGGCAGGGGGATACGTGGAATACTGTCTCAAGTACTGTATAGAAGTAAAACATAAATTGTATATAGATTTATATGTAGCTTTAAATGGGTAGAAGATGGGACCAATATGGACTCAACAGGAAAAAGGATACTGTTAGAGTCAGAGTTTCCCTCCAGAGAAAATGGCTTCTCTGGGAAGTAGTGAGCACGCTGTCCTTGGAGGTGTGCAAGCAGGAGCTGGAGCTCCGTGTTCCAGAGCACCACACAGTACTCCAGCATCGCCTAGAATCTCGGTCCTAGCTGACTGGCCAAGGGTTAGGTCTTCTTAGCCTGTCTGTGTCATGAACCCCTTTAGAAGTTGAATGAATATCACTCATAAATGCACAAATAACATACATAGAATGATAAAGGGAATTTATGTTAAAATACAGATGTCAAAGATTTGTCATAGAGCAAGTTTAATTGACACATTAAATAACAATGCCCAGTGGGGGTCTAACAACTAAGGCAGTTGGAAGTGGACATGAGCATACAGTAGGGGGTCAGCACAGGATGGCCCACAGGCCCAGCTGGGCCCACCACTTGTTTTTACAAATAAAGTTTCACTGATGCCCAGCCGCTCCCATTGGCATCTGGCTGCTTTCATTCTAAACAGCATAGCTGGGCCTTGAGAATACATGGGACACAACACGAAAAGCATGTGCTATCTGGCCCTTTACAGAAAAGATTTGCCAACTCCTGACATTAAGGACGTTCTAGATACTTGTAACATTGTAATGTGGTAGGAAAATATCTGAGATTTCAATTGGTCATAGAGCCACAGGCACTGCTAATGCTATTGCGGTTTGTTTGGAAATTCACGCTGAGGGGCACAGGGAATTTCAGAGGAAGCTGGGTAAAAAGTGCTGGGGAGGAGGGAGGAGAGAGGGAGGGGTTAATGGATATGGGTTCCGTGTGGGGTGATGGAACAGCTCTGGAACCAGTGATGTGGGCTGCACAGCACCGGGAAAGCACTCAATGCCCCTGAATTGTGCACTTTAAATTAGTTAAAAGGGTAAATTTCATGTTATGTGTTTTTTTTACCACAGAAAGTGCACTCTAAAAAAGATAATGATATATTTGTCCTCCATCCAGGTTCACGCACCGGTTGAATTCCACCCACAAACTCTAGGTAACAAACCAAGTGCATTCCGGGAGTCTAGGCTCGTAGGAAAACAGCCCAGGCTGTGGGCAGAACGGGCAGTGATGCTGAGGTGCGGTGGGAGTGAGAGCAAGGGCTTGACCCTCCCAGCGGGACAGGCAGAGGGACAGGGCCCCCGTTCAGCACATAAGTGGGACAGAGCTTACAGTGATGCCACTGGGGTGCCCCAGGGAAGTGCAAAACAGGAGACATCTCCTCGCCCGCCTCAGGGACCCAGGAACTAGGGAGGCAGCCCAAGGGCCCGTGGGTGGGTCCCTGGGCCTGGATGCTACTGCTGCGCCGCTGCCCAGAGACCCCTGAAGCCACCGAGTGTGAGGGGGCAGGGATCCTGTGGAAAGCCACGTGTGAGCCACAGCTGGGAACAGGCCTCAGATGCCCTGCAGAGCAGGATGCCTAATTGTGGAACTCAATTTTGTTTTCATAGGAATCAATTTGGAGGGATTTTCATTTTCAATTATTCAGCAACATCCAATTTTCCCTTCACACCTCGGCCAGACAGGAGGAGAGAAATTGCATATGTCAATCACCCCTGAAAGCGGCTGACCAGCCTGAAGTCACCCCCGCACAGAGGGAGCCTGAGAGGGGCCCTGGGAATGTGCCCTGGCTTTTTTGAGACAAATGGAGACACCAGATGGCCTTTTGCCCCAGACTCGGGGACACTGGTTGGCACTCGCTCTCCCTGTCACGGAGAGAGACAGACAGTTTCCAAGCCAGCAGGAGTGACAGGCTTGGGGACCAAAGTGGGAAGCAGCCCTGACCCTCCCCTCTCCACAGTCTCTCTGTCCCTGTCCACCCAGTGTGTGGGTCCCTAATTCTTGGAAGTCACAGGAAATACTGGCTCAGACTCCGGAGCCCCCGCCCCTGTCCCCATGACTTGAGCAAGCGAATGCACTCATCGGAACTTTGGCTTCTTACTCCTTAGCGTGGACATGGGCACCTCCAGCTCCCAGGCGCCAGCAGGTGAAGCACTGGCCCACACCTGGTTAACAGCAGAACCTGGATTCAAAGCCCAAGTCTGGCTGTGGGACCTTAACTCCTCTCCCATCGAGGACGGCGCCTGGCGTGCAGGAGGCTGCCCACAAACAAAACCTTTTGTTGCCTCTGATAGAGCACTTCAGTTCACATAAGCAAGCCCTCAACTCACTTCCAACACAGCCACAAAGTGCCTACCCTGCACCAGGCCTTCAGCTAGCAGATGAGAATAAAGTGGCTGTTCGTTCATTGGCTCTGAGCCAGACATCTGCGGGTCTCTCCGTGCGGGACTGCTGCCCCCACCCCTGCCCTGGGCCCACAGTGCGTGAGGGAGACAGGTGTGAAGGCAGCAGTGCCTGGTTATGTGTGCTGAGCAGCGAGGAGCTCTGAGCCGGGTGCAGTGTGGTTTCCCTACTAGTAACAGTAATGACAGGCTAGGGCAGAGTCCCCGATGCTCTTTTGGATCCTTCCTCTGTGTCATTCATGGTTCTCAGTTTAATGCCTGGCACTGGAGCCGCACAATTTTGTGACAGGAAAGGTATTTTGGGTTGCATTTCACAGATGAAAGTGCTGGGCACAAAGAGGTTAAGTTACTTGCCGAGGTCTCACAGATTATAAGAGATGGAGCCAAATTTTCTAGGTTGGGTGTCTGGTTCCAGAGAACACACTCTTAACTTGGTTATTAGAGTGTCTCTCTCCTTCCCCCAATGTCTGCTGGGTTGAACTGGCTGGGAGGGCAGAATGATCTGGCAGCAAGGAGGCTCAGGGAATGATGGAGAGCCTGCCGGTGCCCCAACCCAAGCTGGGATGGATGGTGTCCAGATAGGCTGTGGCATCTGAGGTGGCTCCCTTAAGCCAGGTGAGCAGGAGGTAACAGCAGTCTCTTCATCCTCTCTGAAGGATGACTTCGTTCTGATGGGGGTGGCTGGGGTACAGGCGGGACGGGGGCTGCAGAGGTCCTGGGAGCATCTCTGGGCAGCGGGTCTATAGGAGAGGGGAGGAGGGAAGAACTGGCCTCTGTGAGGCTAAGGACCAGCAAGGGTCCTCCCCACTCTCCCAGGAGAGGTAGGCTCACAGGTGGGTGCTGTGATGAGGGACCATTTTAACTACATGGGACCAGAGGTTAGGGAAAGTATCCCTTTGAGAGGGACAGCACTCTGAAATTGGGGTCAAGGTCTCCTGATGAGGAACTTGCTGTCAAAAAGAGGGCTGGATGCCACGGGCATGGTTAACTGTCTGGTCCACTTTTTCATCGGGAAAATAGTCCCCTCACAAAGCTCATCTCAGGCCAGCCAGGACACAATTGGAGCCAGGGAAAACATCTGTGTCACGTGTCATAAAAAGGCTTTGGGACAGCTCCCTCCCTGGAGCCTGGAAGCCTAAAGCGGCTGGTGACCACCAACCACCCCACACACATCCAACTGCCAGCAGGGCCCGTGCAGATGGTCCCTCCTTGCCCCACCAGCTCCCTGTCTGCTTTGTGTGTAGAAACCAGTGCAGACTCTCTCTCTCTCCTTATATGGCGAACGGTCATATTCCTTTAGCAAACACCTGTGTACCCAGTTCCATGCAAGGTGTCTAAGACACGAAGCTGAGAAAGGCAGTCTGGTGTGGTGGTTAGGAGAACGGACTTGGGTGTCAGGCTGCGGTTTGTGTGCTGACCACAGGCGAATGCTTTAATCCTGTGAGCCCCAACTACTTCCTCTGTGAAATGGATGATGACCCTGTGCTGTGGAGTAGAGGAAAGGTTAGAGGTGACAGCGTAGGCGCTGTGTAGAAGCACAGCTCTCTCTAGTGGTGAGCACTCCATAGCTCCCTGTAGACGAGGACACTGGCCCTCAGCACCAGAATTCCCAGACCAGTGGGGACAAGTTATTTCAACAGAGTGGGGTGTAGCAAGAGAGGTGGACAGGAAGGCTAGCCGTCTCTGATGGAGGTGAGCCATGAAGGAACTGAGGAGGTGATGTTTGGGGGAGAGAGCATTGATAGTCATTTCTGTGGCCCAGGGCTAGATCTAGCACATAAAGTGCTCAGAAAACATGTGTTGAGAGACAGTAAAGCTAAGTCTTGAAGGATGAGCTTCCTTAGCAGACATGGCAGATGGACAGGGAGTTGTGGGCAGAGGGACTGTGTGTGCACAGGCATGGGGACAGAACTCTGATACAGGGTCATGGAGTGGAGCCTTCGTGGGATATCAGGCTCACAGGGTGGATGGCAGGAGGCTGGCTTAGGAGAATGAGAGGTTTCAACAGAGAGGTGGCTGGGAGAGGCGTGTTTCTGAAAGATCACCTGGGGCAGAGGGAATGCATGGCCAGAAGCAGAGAGGCCATTGGGGGGCGGGGGGAATATTGCTGAAGTTCCAGGGCCAGAGGGTGGCCCTGTGGGTGGAGAGAAAACAGAGGAGTGGAGGGGAAGAGAAAGCATGGGGGCAGGGGAGATTCCAGAGGGAATTGAGACTGGGAAAGCTGCAATATGTACACTCATTGATTGCAAGGTGGGAATGAGGGAGGGAGCTGGGTTGGGGGTGATGGATTTGGTGGGTGGAGAGCCACTGACTGAGACTGAGAACATGAGAGGAGGAGTCTCCCCTGAGGCCCTGTTGAGTGTGAGGTGCCTGGGAGATATAACCAGGGACCCACCAGTCATGGGGAGATTTAGCTGCAGGCGACAGCACCCAGCTGTCCTCCTACACCACGTGTTGAGTTCTGTTGCCAGATGTCCTCCGCAGTCATGACTCTCCATCTTCCTCCCACCATGTCAACAGCTCTTTAAAGCAAAGTCCTGTCTTAGTCTCCAGCTCCTTCTCCAAAGGTAGTGGAGAGAAATGGACGCTGACCATCTCCAACCCAGCGGTACTGTGTGTCTTCAGAGAAGGTTCTCAGGAGATGTGTCTAGGTCAGCTGTGGGCAAACTACGGCCTGCGGGCCGGATCTGGCCTGTTTGAAATGTATAAAACTAAAAAAATAAAAAATAAATAAAAAAAAAGACCATACCCTTTTATGTAATGATGTTTACTTTGAATTTATATTAGTTCACACAAACACGCCATCCATGCTTTTGTTCTGGCCCTCCGGTCCAGTTTAAGAACCCATTGTGGCCCTCGAGTCAAAGAGTTTGCCTATCTCTGGTCTAGGTGGAGCCTGACATGCAGCTGGTGCTGCAGGAATCTGTTGATGGAGTGAAGGAAGGCAGAGTGCCTGTGCTGTTCATGGATCCCCGAGAACAGGAACCGGTGCCCACTGGTGTCCTCTTCCTTGTGGAATTTGAGATCCATACGGTGCAAGCACTTGTAGGACATAACTCACAAGGAAACCCAAGCTCTCCTCCTTCCCCTCTCTGAGCCTCAGTTTCCCCACATGCACAGTGCTGACAATAGGGGCTGCTGGAGAGCATCACTGAGTGAGATATGAAAACCACATAGCACAAAGCCAGGCTCAGTGGCAGTTCAGAAATTGGCAATAATGCTACGGTGACAATTCTAATGATTTGCTGCTGCTATTGATCTGGACGATGCTGAAGATTATTTCATATCTTCATCCATCACTCCCCTGCTTAAAACCCTTCAAAGATCCCACTGCTCTCATGATTAAGACGTAGAAACTTGATATGGCCTCAGGACCCACCACTAACTGCCGCTTGCATCTCCAGCCTCATCTCAGTAAGCTCTCTTTCCATCTCTCTGTCTCCCTCCCTCCTTCCTCTCCAGCCTGGCTTCTCTCAGTAAGGGGCTTGGTTACTACATCCAGCCAAACATCAGCCAGACCTTCTCTTGGACCCGAGCTTCGAGATTGTCGGCTTACTCACTTGTTCTCCCATTAATTTCTCACCCTCTTAATCATTCAAAAGACATTTATCCATTCCCAGACTCTGTGCCAGGCACTATAAAATTCGAAGTGCCTGATGTTCCCTCCACGAATGGGCTATCAGTTAGCAGTTCATTATCCATCCATACCTTCTTGTCAGCAAGCTCAATTTAAAAAGAAATGTGAGGGGAATGAGGTAGGACAGAAGGACACAGATCCAAAAACCCAAGCTGCTCTCCACTCTTGTTTAATTATAGTAACAGAAATGTGGCTGTTTCTAGAAACACCTACCAACACACACACACACACACACACACACACACACACACACACACACTCATGTGCACAGTGTCCTAGCAGAGGACCCAACTTGGATTATAAAGTAGGGAGGAAGTACAGGAAAGGGGTGTCCTTAGCCGAACCCTAAATGGAATTTGGAGTCTCTTTTCTGTGGGATTTACTGACAGGTGGGTGGATCTCCAGCCCAGGGTGTTTATTCGCCTGGGAGGAAGAGAGGATAGGGGAAGAAATATTTTCTCTTGGATTCCCAGGAAAGAAGACAACACAGAGAGAATGACATGGCATATTTCTTAGCCTGAACCTTGGGATGAAAAATAATAGAGAAAAGAGCTTCAGATGGCAGATGAAGGAGCTGATTCGTGAAAGACCAAAAAATTTGGGGTTCAGGTGGCATGGTGTGGGGACCTGGTTGACGCACCTTGTGAAGGAGAGAAGTTGGTCTTGTTTCTTCTGCAGAGAAAAACTGTTGCCTCAGCCAGCCTTTCCTGGAAGGCTTTGTGTCTTAGGGGACCTGGGAGTTAGGGGGTTCTTCCTAGATGAGGTAGGAACACAGCTAAGAGGAACAAGTAGCATACCTCAAGGTGTTCCAAAAGACGCCCCCTGCTTATGACATCCCCGCACGGCAAAGCCCAGGATACAGCAAGGGGACAGTGGAGATGCACGTTGAAGAGCATCCTTAAGCAGCCATGGGGTGCCGGTGGCAGGTGCTGGTCTACAAGTCAGAACGACACTTCCCATCTTCCCAGAGCACCCACATGAAGACCCAGAGGCTCCCACAACCCAGGTAGCAAATGGTGGGGCATGTAGAAACATAGAAATTTCTAGAAAGTATAGAAATAGGCCTATTCCACAAAACACCATAGCAAGAGCTGGTGTCCACCTGCTGGGCCCTTCCCAACCCAAAGGTACCAAGAACCACACACCTGGGATCTGCAAGATCCAACTCACCCTAATAGACAGTGACCAGCTGAAGCACCATGCAATATGCATGCCTCAGGCAGGCTTCAACCCGCCCTTTCCCGCCCCCACCCCAGTTCATTACTGAGCTCAGCGTCAGTGCTCTGAGCAGCACCAATTTCTCTGGCTCCGCGGTTCCCGAGAAGGGATAATAAATGTGTTCGGAAGCGTGGGGTGATTTATTAAAGTGCATTGTATTGCAATGGTTTTACAAGAAGATTAATTTTTAATAAAGAAATCTATTACCTCACTCTTTGAGGACCTTCGCACACCTAAGAAAAATGAGTCTCTGCCTCCGTGGAAACTGTTGTGGCTCCTTTCCTGGAACAGGGTCCACTTTGCTCTGCTCAGTCTCCTCCCGAGAGAGGGGGCCAGACTCTCTGAGTGGGATCCAAATAGAACCCAGACCCTCCTGGGCCAAGTAGTGACTAAGTGCCCGTTTTTCAGGCTCTTTCCTCAGCCACACTGGCTTTGGTTTTTGATCAGAAAAGCTGCTCCTGTCCTAGTGGCTCAGAGCAGATGAGGGGCCAGACCCCCAGATGCTGGAAGCCAGGCCAGGTGCTGACCCTGGGTCCTCTAGTCAGGGACTTAGGGCCAGGGAGGAATTTAAAGAGCCCACACCACACATGTAACAAAGACATCAAAAAGCCAGTCAGGAATAAAAGGAAAAAGAACTAAGCATTGTTAGTGGATGGGGAGGGGGGAAGGTTGGGATCACATACACCTGCCATTCACTACCTAGATGACCTTGAGCAGGTTACATGACCTCTGGGCCTGAATTTCCTTATCTGTGAAATGGGCATTGGTAAAATTTTTAATTAGAAAAGTAAAATGCTAGACATAGGATCATTGACTGTTGTTATTATTGCTGCTATTAATAGCATTGAGAGGAGAAGAAAAACAGGCTGGTGAAGCTGGAATTTGGGGTGCGGGGAGTAATCTTTGTGTAAATGGAAGGCTTTTTAGGAAATAAAATCTCTTTTTTCTCTGCTTTGTATTGAATAGTATACAAGAAAATGGGTGTACAATTTGCCAAAGAGAATTCAGCTGAAGCTGAGAGAGAAGGGCAGCCCTGAGATGTGGTCCAGAGAGGAGGGGGGCCTGGCAGATAGATTCTGGCAACTGACAGTGGCTGTGGAGACTTCTGCTGGAGGATTTAAACCCAGAAATGCGCCCTCTGGCATGAACAGGTTAGTTAATGTGGAGGTTAGTCATTGAAATGTATTATTATTATGTTATTATCATGCCACTTTATTCAAAAATTAGCTAAGAACCTACCATGTGACAATCCTGGAATTCGTCTACCATAATTCCAGGGACACAAACCAGCCATGAGTGCCTTTAATTATACACAACGGTTTAGTTCTAAGCTCGAGGTCAGAATACATCATTAAAATTCCCAATGAGACTGACTCCAAATAATGAAATACCAATAATAACTAATATATATTAAGTACTTGGTCTCTGCTACCTATACTAAGTACCTGATATATTAGCTTGTTGAATCCTCAAAACAACTTTGTAACTCTGCAACATGGAGACACTATTTGCATAGCTAATAACAGATCGATATTATATAAAAAGACACTGAACATTCAATAATAAGATTTGCCTGTTTTGGTATGCAATATAAATGGAATCCTATACTGTGTGGTCTTGTGTGCTCTTTTACTGAGCACAGTGTGTTCAAGGTTCATTCACATTGTAGATGTGCCAGTATTTCATTACTTTATATGGTTGAGTGATATACCATGGCAGGGATAGACCCATAAAGACAAAGCAGATTAGTGCTGGTGATGGGGGAGGAGTGAATAGGGAGTGGCTGCTATGGATACAGGATTTCTCTCTGGAGTGATGAAAAGGTTCTGTAACTGTCTATTCAATGGCTTCACAACATTGTGGATGTAACTTAATACCACTGACTCATATGCTTTAAAATGGTTAAAAAGGTAATTTTTATATTATGCATGTTTTACCACCATAAAATATCCCAATAATGAGAAATAATCAACCCAAATAAAAAATGGGCAAAAGATTTGAACAAACACCTCACCAAAGTCAATCTATAGATGACAAGCCAGTGAAAGATGCTCAACAATATTAGTCGTCAGGGAAATTTAAAACACACACACACACACACACACACACACACACACCCCAAAATGAGATAGCACCACACACCTATTAGAATGTCTAAAATTAAAACGACTACTCATACCAAATGTCAGTAATGATATGAGGAACCAGAACTCCCATGTGTGACTGGTCGGAATATAAATGGTACAACCAGTTTGGAAAAACAGTTTGGCAGTTTCCTAAAAAGTTAAATTTCACCTACAAGTGATCCAGCCATTGCACTTCCAGGAATTTACCCAAGATCAATGAAAGCATATGTCCATACAAAGACTTGTCCACAAATGTTTGGCATTATTTGTAATACTCCCAAGTTGGAAACAAATCAGTGTCCATCGCCCTAACCGGTTTGGCTCAGTGGGTAGAGCATTGGCCTGTGGACTGAAGGGTCCCAGGTTCGATTCCAGTCAAGGGCATGTACCTTGGTTGCGGGCACATCCCCCGTGGGGGGTGTGCAGGAGGCAGCTGCTTGATGTTTCTCTCTCATCGATGTTTCTAACTCTCTATCCCTCTCCCTTCCTCGCTGTAAAAAATCAATTAAAAAATATGTTTTTAAAAAAAATCAGTGTCCATCAGTTGGTGAATGGATAAACAAATGTGGAACAGTGAAATACTGCTCAGCAATAAAAATCAGAAAATACTGCTATTTGCAACAACATGGGTGAACCTGAAAACCATTACAGTAAGTTAGAATAGCCAGGTGCAAAAGACAACATATTTTTATTCAATTTATATAAAATATCCAGAAAAGACAAGTTCATAGAGATAGAAACCAGATCAGTAGTCTCCTGGAACTTCAGGAGTTGCCTGGAGTTAGATGTTAGGGGAATGGGATTGACTGCAAATGAAATATTTTTGGAGATGTTTTGAAAATGGTTTGGGGTGATGATTGCACAACTGTATAAGTTTACAAAACTATATTTGTATTCTTCATAAACAATAGGTGAATATTACAGTATGTCAATTATATTTCAATATTGCTTTAAAACAGTATATACCATGTGATCCTATTTACATAAAACTCTAGAAAATGCAAACCAATCTAGAGATTCAGAAAGCAAACCATGGCTGTTTGAGGAAGGTGGGAGCAGAGAGTGGTAGGATGAGATAATAAAGGAGCAGGAAACACTTGGGAGTGATGGATATTTTCATGGTCTTGTGATATGGTTTTACAGTTATATGCAAATGTCAACACATCAAATTTTATGCAGTTGTTTGGGTCTCAATTATACCTTTAATTTTTTTGTTTGTTTCTTTTTAGGGAGAAAAGACTTTCAGTTGAGGGTAACCTGATTTGTTGTGGCCATTGCATTTTGCATACACACCCTTGGCTTGGATGGGAGATACCAGGAGTGGCTCAGTATTAAATAGAGTAAACTAGGAGGCTTCAGTCCCAAGGGGGATGGAAGCCTGGGTTTATTTTATGCAGACCCTGCTCTTAATGTACAATCATATAGAAGGGAGTGTAGCATAACTTAAGACTTCGAGGATTGAATTAGGAGCCACCCCAATGAGTGCATGTCAATATAATTACCTCTTTAAAGATGCTATCTCCAAATACAGTCACATTCTGAGGTATAGTGGGCTAGGATTTCAACATATAAATTTTGGGGACACACAAATCAGCCCATAATCCCGTGAGGATACAGATGTAGAACCAGCAAGCCTGGTAGGTGTCAGGAGCCACAGCAAGAAGGAAGGAGCATGCTGAAAGAAAAGGATGGGAAATCCCAGATATAGCATCCATAATAACGTTTGTGATGTGGAATATTTTTTTTTATTGATTGTGCTATCTTGGGCAGATGTGACTCCTGAAGTGTGGGATACTCTAACTCCTCAAAGTGTGGCCCTGACCAGCAACATTAGCATCCCATGGGAGCTTGTTAGAAAGGCAGCATTTCAGCCCCACGCAGAACCACAAACCAGTTACAAGATCCCCAGGTGTTTCCTGGGCCCATTCGAGTCTGAGAATCACTGGTCTAGGCTCCAAACTTCTTCCAACTTCCTCCCCCTTAGAAGCCATGATTCCCAGAATCGATCCCAGTTCAGCCCACTTTGTTCCATCCTGTTTATACACCAGTGTGGTTACCTACACAATTAAGTTATAAAGAGAATCTAAGGAGTCCTATTAGCAAACTGGTTTGCAGCCAGTTTATTTCCTGGTTGTGCAAACGTGTGCAGTAATGACCCATTATAAAGTAAGAAAAATTAGCACAGAAACCCAGCTCCACCTTTTTCAGCCAGGCAGCTTAGAGATGAGCTGGGAGGGTGTTGGCTCATAAGGGGTCCTGGTCCTGTGGCCTCCCCAGGATGATGCAAAGTGGTGAAGGAAATGCTAGGAAATGCTTGGGTGGTTGGAACTCTAAAATGAGGGCCAGAGGAGATGCAGCTGAGGTCCACAGGCCCAATGAAGGGAAATGAGTGAGTGGCAACTATTGTCCCAACATCCACAGCATCCATGGAGGTTGATCCCTTGCCCTCCACATTTCACAGGAGGAAAAGGAGGCTCAGAGCACTTATATAATCATGCCCTTATCACCCATCAAGTGAATGGACGAGCCAAGATTTGAACCCAGATGTCTAACACCAGTGGCTGGGCACCTAACTTTGACACTGGGCCAGGCTCAGCTGTTGGGGGTGTCAGGGGCAACAATAGCTTCTCCCTGAGATCTTGCAAAGACATTTTTCTATTAGGCTGTTTCATCTCTTTCTGGGAGCCCTGCTCCTGCCTCAGGAAAGGTTGGCTGCTTGGGAAAGTGGCTCTGAGGGGCTTAGAGAGAGCCTTTGGGAGGATGAGTGGGCGAAGAAGTAAGAAGGACCCCTGATGTGTCAGCTCCTGAGGGCAGAGCCCGGTGGAGAGCATCCGGCAGCCACCTCCGCTAATTAGGAAAGCTTATCCCAGGGCATCACCAGGTTTATTTAGCGTTCAGATCCAGCCTCTCCCACTGACTATAATCCCTGGCAAATCCAACTTCCTAATGAACTCTGGATAGCTGCTTTCACTCTCAGGGCTTGATGTTAACCCTTGGGAAGCAAAGCAGATTTGCCACCTGTTGGTCTCCCTCTGGTGGCCAATAAGAATGAGAGGAAATAAGAGAATGTAAGGTAATGAGGGAGGCAGGTCTGCTTAGCAAAGACTGGGGGCCACCCTATCTTCTTTAGCTTCAGTGTCAAAGGGAAGCATTAATACCCATCATTCCCTTACCCCCTGGGGGTGTTAGCACCTTGTACCCATGGCCATGACCGTTTATCAACTCACTGTGAACCTGGCTGTGCTGGTGTATGTCCTGAATGGACAGCCCTCACTTGTCCCATGGATCCACTTTCTGCTCTTAACCCCTTCTCCACTGGAATATGGACTGGCAATGACTTGACCCTCTAATGAAGGTCACATTCATGTCAAGCAACCTCTCCTATAGCCTCCGGGTTCTGGAAACTCCTCCTTTCTCAGCCTCTTGAGACCCAGGGGTGGTAACAGCTCCTTTCTGTTGCTTAGCCGCAGGGGGCTGCACCCTCTCATATCTGTTTCCCTTAGACCTGCCTGCTCTTTGATAAGCAATCCTTATACTACACTCTTCTCAAATCTCCCATGACTATATGTCATCTCTTTCTGGCAGGGACCCTGACCCCCATAGAAGCTAACTTATTTGATCTCTAAACCTCAAATATAATTCTAAAGCATAGGCATTATTAGCTTTATGTTGGAGATGAGGAAACTGAGGTTCAGACTTCAAATATGCATAAATAGCCCAAGGACATACAATACATTGTTCATAGAATTTTGAACTTATGAAGTCTAATTTATGTTTGTGATGGATGTTTGTGATAGATAAGAGCTTATTGGATAAATGGATGGATGGATGGATGGATGGACCCAGACTATCAGACTCTCTCTTATCCAGTATTTAAATCCAGGCTTTCTTCTAGAATCATGGCTTAGTGCTGCCTGTAACCTAGGTCTCCTCAAAGACCCTTGACCAAATTGACCCCTCCCCAGCTCTCAGCCCAACCCAACACCAGATCAGCTTCGTCGAAGAGCACCATTATTTGAGGAGCTCCGTCTTTCCCAAACTGTATTTTTCCACCCCAGAGCCTCTGAGTCACAGCAGCCCTTTGCGCTTCATCTACAAAATTTTCCAATATACTGCAGTTTTAGTGGGACTATTAAAAACCTGTCAGAGAAATGCTGGTAATGGCAAAAGCATTCCTCAGAGGCCGTCAGTTCCCCCCATATCCATCAGAGCTGCCCTGCACAACAAGGAGGCTCTCATTTAGAATGTGTCAATTCTGATTATTAATGTGGGGAGAACACCTGCTAAGTATGTTTGTCTGGGAGGGGAGCTTGGCAGGAAGCAAGGGCAACTGCAGCTGTAGCTGCAAAGAAAACCCTGGTGTCCAGGCCCAGCTTGCTGAAGGCCACCGTAATTAATTAGGACTTTGCTATCATGGCACACGTGGAGGGGAAGGGAGCGGGGAGCACAGTGGAGAGGGCGATACAGCACTCAGAGGGCACGCTCCCCCATGCCTGGGTGGAATACAATTCATACTTAGAGTCCACAGCACGGTGACATGTTCATTTTTCCTCAGATCTGCTTGCTCATGAAACACCTGGAGACTCCCTACACAGTTGTCCTTGGGGTTCAAATCTTGTCAGTGAACAGGAGAGCTCTGCTCTAAAGCCCTAACTAAAGCCCTTCTGGATTACAGATGAAGACTCCATCACTGCCACCATTAAACAAGTTTATGTATCCACTTGTGTATTGATTCCATCCATGCATGCAGTCATGTATGAATGTCTCTCTCTCTCCATCCATCCATCCAAGCAGCAATCCATTAATTCTTGTATTATTGCTTCATTTAACTGGCATTCATTGAGCAATTACTCAATTCCACAAAATATGGTGGTCATGATGAATTGGACACAGGTCCTTGATCTCAAGGAGTTCTCAGTACAGAAAGAAAGACATGTATGTGGGTAATATGATCCCAGAAAGAGTGGATGCAGCAGCAGACCACCTGCAATGCTGGGGACAGGACTTCCAGAGGAAATCTCTGAGCTGGGTTTTGAAGGATGAGTAGGAATTTGACACCCATGGAAGAGCAAGATCATTCTAGGCAGAGAAAGCAGCATATACAAAAACATGGAAATTTAATTACTGGTGGGAATTGTAAGAGTGAGGCAGAAGGGCAAGAGAAGAAACAAGACACCCTCCAAAAGTCCCAAAACAGGCAACAGAAGCAACATAATCATGGTGGAACATGAGGTCCTAGAGAGGGAAGCAGGGAGGAAAATAGCATATCCTATTCAATTGGCTGTATCCCCTCTGCACCTAACATGGTGCCTTAAATACAATAAGAGTTCAATGCTATTTGTAGAAGTCTATAACTTTATTAACTCAGCCCTGTTCATCAAGTGCCAATGAATGCCCACCACACATGCCAAAGAGTGGAGGGATGCCTGGTGGGCACTCATTAACCACAGCACATCAGGGCTGAGCAGTGCCTGGCACAGAGAAGAACCTCCATAACAATGTATTGAATGAGAGAATGAATGTCAGGAATCATGCATGTACTTCACGTTCATGATGTCATTGGAATGCTTACTGCAAACTTACAAAGAAAGTAGTATTGTTCTCAAAGGCAGGTGAGGAAACTGAGGCTGGGGGAAGTGAAGTAGCTTGCTGAAGGCCCACACCTGGTGAGGGGGAGCTGGGATTGGAGTCCAGGGCTTTTGTTTCCAAAGCACCTGTGATTTCTCTGCCACTCTTCCAACACCCCTCCTGAAGTCAGTAGAAAGAGGACCTCTGTTCGTCAATGAAGAACCAAGCCTGGAGCCATAAGGATGCTGGGAGCTTTGCTTGATACCAAGGTGGCCGGGAGTTATTGAAGAAGGACATGAAAACACAGGAGATGTTTTGTTTTTTATGGTGGGGAGCGGGGAGGTTGGAAAACTGTGGCTGAATTCCCATGTACTTGATTCCTCCCATTAGCTGGATCCTCAGAGAAAAGAAATCTATAGGGTCTAGCTTCAATTTAGCATCTGATCATCCACATGGGCCCAGACATGCTCCCCCTGGAGAGAAAGATCCTAACACTTTCTCTCCATGGATGAACTCGTAGTTCCATCAGTAGTATTTCTTGCGTGAATTTATGGTGATGGAGGCTTGGAGAATGGGAGGGACAAAGAATCACTTTACCCTAGTGCGGGCCCCAAGCTGGGAGATCTCTGAACACATGGAGCCCCGTCCCCTACACTTGTCTGATGCCCTGCAGATAACCATCTTTGGGGGAGATGATGGGAAACCAGTTCCCACCGTCGCTTCCATGTCAGAATAGACAAGATTGGTTCCCTGAACTCAAGCAGAAAGATTCCTTTAGCTTCAGAAAGGAAAAAAAAGTTAAATCTTCTCCTTGCTCAAGCTCAACAACTCCAATTTGGGGAATTATTGTAGGCCTTCTTATGATGGGGAGCTTAAAGGGCAAAGTTTGGGCTGCAAATAAAATTGAGTGCACTGAGCAAAGGGGAGTTACACCAGCCTGGGAACGTTTTAAGGAGCTTATATGCAACCCCAGAGAACGGCTTATTACACCTTGGCTTCCTGGGAACCTGAAGATCAGATTTAATCTGTAAAGAGGTCCCGTCAAGGTCTCCACAGCGAACCCAGCCTCCAGCAGACCCAGGCTGAGGTGGTTATCTCCCCAGCAGACAATGCACACGGCCAACTGTCAGGGAGAGCATGTCCAGAGTGGCCATCCTTCTCTCCTTAATGCTCCATTTCCCCGCTTAATGTATAGCTGCTCTGCATACGTAAATTCCAGGGCCAGCGAAATTGAACGATCTGATTCTTAACAACGCCAGCAGTAATTTCATCACCCGGATCACTCTCTGTGCCTGTCAGCATGGGCGGGGGGAGTCCTGTGATGCTGGGTAAACTCACCAGATGGTCCATCTCCATGAGCTGCACATTACTCCTGCCGTTACAACTCACTCTTTGTAAATCTCAACTGTTTAGTGACCTTCATGTCAGTATTTTTTGCCCAGTTAGCCTTTCAACCTCCTTCCCCAAAGTAGCCAATCCACATTCAGTCCCCCCAGAACCCTGTCCCTGCGCCTGTAGCCAGACACATATGTCCTTTTTTCTGAGTCACTGCTCCATGCCACCGAAGTATATTACTGCCTGGAAAATTAACTCGCACACTGAGAATAATCACAGAAAAGAAATTTGTTTTCCTACAAGGTTGTTTTCCAGCTGTTTTAATGCAGACAATTTTACCCTGAAACCCAAATTGAAAAAGAAAAAAGAGAGAGAGATAGAGACTTTAAAATCTGCATAATTTGAAAGTGCTTAATGTAAATTAGATAGATCAGCCTAATTTTATTTCAGTACTTTTTAATTGCATTTATAATTAGTAAAATACATTAATGTGCTACACAGAAGGTCAGGAGTTCTGGAAAAGGGATCTAATTAAAATGCCCTCCTGCATTTCTGTCACACATGCGCGGGGAACCGGGGGCCTGCTTCTAACCACACTCTGGCCCGGGACCATTTTTAACTCATTGTGTCTTCATCTAACTCCTCGGTCCTGTGATCAGACAGCTCCTGGTGGGGAATATCCCCAGCCCTGTCACTCACCTGCTTCAACTTCCCTCTTAGAGGCTCCCAATGAGTCTATGGCAAATGTAAAAGGCCCGATTCCATTGGTCCTCATATGGCAGGTATTTTCAACAATGACTCACTTTCCCCTGGCATTTCCCTCCCTTGCCCTTCTGTCCATTCCACCAGCGAGGCCTGTCTATGCTTCTGCTTAGTACAGGGATGCAAGAGCAGCAGGCAGCAAACAACAGTGACAGCAGGTCTCCTTGCTTGGCCTGTCATGTGCCCCTCCAGGCTCTCTGAGGACCTCAACCACCGACAGCATTCTGGTCACTCCTCTCTATAGTAATAATTAATAATAATAATAATAATAATAATGTAGTAATAGGAGTAGAATCGGCCATTTTTTTCACCTTCAATGTGTCCCCAAAGTCACCCTGAAACTAGGGAATAAGACCCTGAGACACTGGATCACAACCATTTCAGCACTATTGCTCCTGATTCCACAAGATCGGACCAGATGGCCACTGTATTGCTCTCTGGGAGTCTGGCCACTGCACAGCAAAGAATCCTGCTCTACCAAACCTGGGCATCCTGGGGAGGCCAGGTGCAGTCTATCTACAAAGGCCCAGCCTCTCCCTTCCTCCACCCATGTCCATCAAGCCCTGGTTTCAGGATGTCCCCCACCAGTTTGCTCCTCACTTCCTTTTGCCTGTTAGTTTCCCATCATCATAGGCACTGTTAAACCAGGAGAAATGGGATGGACTCTGTGATTAACTTGCCTCTAGCTCTCGTGGCTAACCCAAAATTAAGCAACACAGTGTTGGACGCATTAGACCACTTCATTATGGGGTTAATCTGGCCCTCCTGTCCTTAGCACACTTCCCACTATTTCTGGAACAATCTGGGTCATTCTACAGTTTCCTATATCCATTCTCTGTGTTTATTAATTTCTCACAGTGTATCAGTGGAATATATATTCATATACTCCTATATATACACTTACATATGAACAGACATATATGCTATATAGGAGAAATGAAACATGCATATACATCTTTGGAGAAATGCATATTCACTTTCTGAGGACAGATATATTTAGCTTATGAAACAGAACGCCCATGTATAGCAACACTTCCCCCACTTATTTTTTAAATTAATTTTAAGAAATTAAACATACCACATTATATTCTGGGAACTAACATTTGTTGAATATGTAGATGCATTAAGAGCTAAATGTATACTGATTGATATTTTTTTCAGTAATCGTCTCCACAGCTCAATGGGGTAGCTCTTAGAAACCTCCCTTTGGCAAATGAAGAATCTGAGATTCAGGGAGGCTCACCCGAGATCTCATAGGAAGTGGCAGAACTGGACTCAAACCCAGGCCTGTCTGAGATGAGCGTGGTCTGTACCTCCAGGCCACACCCACATTGACCAGGCAGTGCCCATAAAGTGCAGAACAGCTCAGACCCCTGATCATGGTTTTTGACTCTGGCAACACTTTAAAGTTTTCCTCCTACCTCCATTGGGCAAAACAAAACATCTAGGAAAAGGAAATTTTGCGGGCCCCCAAGCTGGGAGATCTCTGAACATAAGGAGTCCTGTCATCTTCATAAGAAACACTTGATACATGTAAATTTCATGGAGGAAAGCAGAAAGGTGAGTGATCTGGGGCTTAATACCCAGCTTCCGATTCTTGCTACCCTAGTGATGCCTCATGGAGATGCCTCTATCCTATAATGCCAAACTACTTGAAGTTCCACAAACTGCCAGCTTGTTCAAACCTCCATGCCTTTGCCTGTGCTGTGCCACCTACTTGGGAAGTCCCAAGCCTCTCTGATCCTCCTGGAAAACAAGCCCTTTCAACCCTTTGAAACTGAGCTCAAACATCTCCTCCTCAGCAAAGCCTTCTCTGACCCTAGCTAACATTTATGTGGCTCACAGTGGGGAGAAATCAACTCTGCTTGGAGGGTTGTCATATCATAATTTGTTGTTTAAATTCTCTGAGGGGCAAATACATTACTTATATTACTAAGGACAATCATAATCATAGAGAAATCTATGTGCCGGGACTTCAATAAGCAAGTCACACCCATCATATCCACAACTTACAGCAACCCTAGTAATCACGTTTATCCATGTTTTTCAGATGAGGAAGTGGAAACTCAGAGAGGTTAAGTAACATGTCCAAAGTCACACAGCTAAGAATTACTAGAACCAGTATTCAAACCCAGGCTGTCTACTCTATAGATTCCTAGGGCCTAACACAGAGTAGATGCACAATAAATGCTGTTTGAAAAATATAAGAGGTGCGTATTTACTGCAAGCCTCTCCCACTGTGTCCCATCTGATTAACCTCAAGCAGACGGAGTGAGGACATCCTTCCAGAGCTTGTCCTGCTTGTCCTCAGGCCCCGTGACTTACCTAGAAGTCGATATTTCATTATGAGCCCATCATGCAGGTCAGTGTAATAATTAATGACTATCTGCCGGTGTGACTGCTTATCGTATTTTAGCTTAATTCCAATAAAATCTAAATGGTCTATTAATTTTCCTAATAAATTTAGATATGGCCTCTGACCGCAATCTGGCTTTGATTAGCTAACAAAATATTTGAAGATGGGCCAAGCTGGCTCTTTCAAATATTTCAAGCAAATAACACTTAACTAGATTTAGGATTTTCTGCGTCAGCTTATGGCCGCTCTCAGCAGTGAATAAGGGAAGAGGACAGCTTCATAATTGGTCCCCTATGACCTAGAGCAGAGCCACCCTAGGGAGCCATCTAGATAGGGGTTTGGAAGCCAAATATGGCCAAGACAACAAGGAATAATATATCCTCAGTTATAAGAAGAGCAGAAAGGAGCAGCAGGGAGTAACTCCCAGAAGTACTTACAGGAGGGACCCACTAAGTGTATGTATATAGCCACCTTTTTGAGAATGCGCACCCAAAAGATGTCATGAAAGTCTACACCATTGGTGAAAACCCCAGCACATCGTTTTTACCCTCAGAGACCCAGAAGGAAATGAAGAAAGATGGGAAAATGAGAATGTTCTTCCACAGGCTCCTTGCATGACTGGTTCCTCTTACCCTTTAGGTCTCAATGTCAATATCAACATTGTAGAATTCCCCCAACCTCTCCACATAAAGATGACTCCACTGCCCCCACCCCCACCCCAATCATTTCTTCATCACGGAACCCTAATTACTTTTCTTTATGGCACTTATTAGTCTCTGTATGCTTTTATAGTTATGATCTCTCTCTCTCTCTCTCTCTCTCTCTCTCTTGTCTCACTCCACAGGAATATAAACTCCAGAAGGGCAGAGAACTTGGACAGTGGTTGGCACATAGTAGATGCTCAATAAATATTTGTTGAATGAGTGAATAATTGATGAATGGACAATGACTGATGATGAGAGGTCATACAAAGGTTAAGAGAAACCAGAAGCAATAGATGAAGTCAAACAGAGCTGGGTTTAAATCTTGGCATTCTCTCTTGGCTATCTGGATAAGCATAAACAAATTATTTAGCCTCTCTGTTCCTCAGTTTCTTCATCCATAAAATGGGGTTAATATTAGTGCCTCTCTTATAGAGTTGGAGTATAAAATAGGTATTGATGTGTAAATGACTCAGTATGGTAGCTGGAACATAATTAGTGCTCATTAAGAGTTAGCAGCTATTGTCATTGTCATCATCATCTTCATTGTCATCACCTTCATCATCGTCCTTATCAAGGTATGCAGGCATCACCTGATCACCCCTGGGATCCACCTCTCTAGCCTCAGTCCAGCTCATCTGTAGAACCTAATCTGTGGCAGCACTGCTCCTTTTCTTCCTCTCTCTGAATCCATATGATACTCTCTGAGGCCCTTGATCACATCACAGATCCTTCCACTGTCCCCCTAGAAAGAAGTGGACACTCAATCAATGTGGACTGACCAAGGTTCTCACACTGGATTAACCAATGCAACCCTAATCCCTTATTCTTGGCTTGGCAAAGGCTTCTTTCCCCTGACAGGTCTGTATCATTCACATCCCCCAATCTACTCCACATGGGCTACATGCACTTCCCTCCAAATCCAAAGCTTTGCATTTCAGAGTCCAACTCCAGACAGTGGTGGGTTCCTTGATGTGGGGTTCACCATTTCTGACACCAGCCTATGAGCAGATTATGACCTTCCATAATAGCTCACCAAAGCCCAAGCTTCATAAAGAGATAGAATTCTTCCCCTGACAGTCTGCAAGCTGAACTGCAGTACCCTTCAATGACCATCTAGAATGCATTGCTCAGCCCTATGCAAATGTGAAAAACCAACTGCAGTGCCAATGTATTTGAACACTGGATTATTGATGCAAGTGGTGAGTGTTGTCAGACCTGTCACCAGGAGAGTAAACAAAACAACTCATTAAAAGATGCAAGAGAGATTGTGAAGCAGTAATGGCTTTAGATGGAAACAAAATGAAGCAAACCTAAGCATGAGGGAAGAATGGAATCAAATATCTTCCTGGCCTAAAGTCAGATATGATGAGGGAGGTATGGGCATGTATAACAGAGAAAGATGATCTATCTAGGAGGTCAGTGAAGGCTTTTTGAAGAAGTGGCATTTGAGCTGAGACTTGCAAGAGAAATGGTTGGGGGATTGAGAGGAAAAATAATTCCAGGCCAAGGGAACAGCATGTTGAAAACAACAAGGTAGAATAGATCTTGGTCCTTAATAGGAACCAAGCAGCTCAGTGTAATTGGACACATTAGTGAGGAGAAGAGAGAGGAAATATATCTTGCCATTTATGCATGTCTCAGTAAGCCTGGCTATATAACAAAAATACTCTAGATTGGGTAGCTGAAGCAACATACATTTATTTATCACAGCTCTGGAAGCCAGGAGGTCCAAGATCAAGGTGCCAGCGGATGTGGCATCTAGTGGGGACCTGCTTCCTGGTTTGCAGGTAGTCTTCTTCTTGCTGTGTCCTCACAAGCAGAGAGAAGGAACTCTAGTCTGTTCCTCTTCTTATAAGGATACTAATTCCATATCATGATCTTATCTAAATTGAATTGCCTCTGATAGGCCACATCTCCTAATATCATCCCATTGGGGGTTAGGGTTTCAACATATCAATGTGGACAAACATACAGTCCACAGAAATGAGTTAGGTCCTTTGTTAGATGTTTCTTATACATCGCCACTGATCTATTACTCTTTCCTTGCTCTGGGTGAGAAAACACAATCAGACCCTTTGTGTAGCTTGGCCAGTATTCCTGCAAGTAGAGAGAGGAGGAGTTTGAAGAAAGATGTATTGGTTTGCATGTGATTCCTCTTCTCCTTCCAAGAACCAGATAGGTGAGAATGGGTATGTTCCTGAAGGAATGCACAGTGAATGTGAGGACCGGATATGACGGGACCCTTGTACTATATGTCGCCATGATAGGACTGCAGCCTCTTGGCTACTAATACATAAGAGACCCCACCAGCCACTGCAGATGTTTAATATTGGATAAGCAGTCAGGAGTTAATTAAATGTTAATGTTCAGTCACTTGAAATTACACATTAGGAATCTCAGTTTTATTTGTAAGTTTCCTAAGCTATCAAATAAAAGGTGTTCTGCTTGGCTTCCCGCCCCCAGGGCTGCCCTCCTCCTCTGGCTGGATCCTCCTCCACAGGCAAACTCATTTCACTCACCACATGCCTAGATACAGCATCTGAGCTGCCTGACAGCCATACTCCTCCACTGAGCAAGTCTAACAGGCTGAACACCCCCCGCCACCCCACACACGCATGTACACACATGCTGATATTGAGTTTCAAATAAGGCAAGTCTATCTATAATATCAGAGTTATCTCAGTATTTGCAATGCTTTAAAAATGACACAGCACTTTCAGGAACATACTTAGATTTGACCTCATAGTGAGAAGATGACAATGATGATACTGATGTTGGAAGAGAAGGAGAAATAAGGGGGAGGAAGAAGAAAGTGAAGGCAAAGATGGAAAGGAAGAGAAGAAGAAAAATGAGAAATAAAAATCAATGGCAGAAGGGCCATTTCTTAAGTGGTTTCTGTACATTTTCATGCGACTTCACAACTCCACAAGGTAGAGATTGTTATCATTCTCATTTTACAGAGAAAGAAACCAAAGCCCAGGGAGATTAAGTCATATGCCAATGGGCACATATGGGCTTTGGTGTCAAGACTGATAGTTGAAATCTCATTCCCTTAACTACAAATATCACATATAGGAGAAAAAGTAAATTTCAGAGAAGTTGAGAGGTTTGGTCAAGAAATGAAAGTTTTATGAACTTACCCACAAATGAGGAAATAAAGCTCAGAAAGGGTACCTGGCTCCCCCAAAGTCACACAGCTTTATGTGAGCATCAGGGCTGCAACCCTGGGTCCCTGGGTCCTAGGACCTTTGTATGTGTGAACACGCACACCTACCAATCCAGGCTCCCTCCAAGCCCAGAATTCTCCTGGTAAGAAGGCCTAGGATCTCCAGCATCCTTGACAGTTTGCAGAGTTCTCTGTTATATTTCAGCCTAGAGCACTGCTCTTGAGTAGCCGAGGAGCAGGAAATCTGGGGGTGAAGAAGGAGGGTCTCCCACCTATTCCCAGGAAGGCAATACCTCTGTGCTGGCACTTCACTTTCAGTGCCATGGCCACTGCCACCCCCAACTCCCCTGACCTCTCCATGGCAGGAAGCCTGAGCTCGGCACCTACGTCAATGTGCTGAATTGAAAATCAGGGAAAATCCGCACCAGGGGAGATGTCTAATCAGGGCGCAGGTTTCCATTTCCTTCTCAGTGGCATGTTGACAAAACAAGAAGAGACAGAAACAAACATGGTTAAGCTAACTTTCGGAGACGAGCCAGCAAGAAGTGAGAGCAGCCAGGGCTGCCCCTGGCCCCCGGCAAGGAGGAGCCAGAGGGAACAGCAACAGCAGAGCCTCACCAGGGCTGGGCTGCTGGCCCTTCCAGGCAGCTCCCAGAGGCGAACTGTAAAGCTAGAGAAGATCGAGGTCAGCCTAATAGAGAGGGCTGTGTCTCTCCAACAGACACTTGGAAGCAGCTTTACAGTTTCAAAAATATGAAGCATCTACAGCTGTGCTTCTGTCCCTCCAGCTTACCCTAAAGAACGTAGGGAAGAAATACAGACGGTTAGGCAGCAGCATTCCCAGTGCTGACCATTCAGAGAGACACCAATCGTTGCCAGGAGTCCACACACGCCACTTCTTCGAAATTGGTCTTGCCCCTGGTCTATTTCACAGGCCCCGAGATTGGGGCCCCATGATTTTAAATTGCGTGTCCAAGATAACCAGCTGTATGGGGTTCGGAAATCATCCCTCTGAGCTGCTGGTTTGCGGAAGAGGAAACAAGTTTCAGGAGGACAGAGCCCTGCGAAGGTTGTCTTTCTGGCTTGATCATCTTGCTGGCTACTTTCAAAGTAACCATTTGGGCCGCAGCAGCAATCATCATTTTTCCTACTCTACATTTCCAGAGGAAAAAAGTGCCTTTTAGTGGAAATCCAGCAAAGGATATTTAGGTCAAGCAAACACATCAGGGTGTTGTGGGTTCATGTCCATGCGAATACATGAGGCCCCACCTTGGCTAACGTTTTCTATTCTGTAGGATGCAGCCTGGGGACAGACAGACCTGGATTTGGACCCAGATTTCATGCTTACTGTCATGTAACTTTGGACAAGTCACGTAATTTAGATAAGCCTCATTGTTCCTGGAACTGGGAGAGTTATCCACTTGCCCACAACCTTTTGAGTGCAGGAACTCTCTTGGGTGCTGAGAGTAGGATTTTGAACAAGACAGACCAAAACTCGGTGCTCTTGATGCATATCTGACTGGGGATTATAATAGGACCTAGGTCTTAGGTTAACTGTGAGGACTAAAGAGATATTACATACTAGAGGCGCAGTGCATGAATTTGTGCATGGGTGGGGTCCAGCCAGCCCAGCCTCAATCGGAGCCAATCAGGGCTGGGCCAGCTGGGGGAAGGGATTGGGGGCGATTGGCCAGTGGGCCCTGCCCTCCGATTAGGGTCAGGGGGCCGATTGGGTGTGGGGCCAGCTGTGGGGAGGGGCTGTGGGCAGTGGGCCAGCAGCCCTGCCCCTGATCAGGGTGGAGGGCTGATCTGGGGTAGGGCTGGGTGAGAGGAGGGATTGCAGGAGGTTGGCCGTCTGGCCCCACCTCCTGATCCAGCCAGTTCACTGGCCACAATGGGCATCATAGCGACCAGTCGTACTGGTCATTACAGCGTTCCGGTCACTGGCTTTTTATATATATAGATAGTGGTCTAAGAACAGTGCCTCCAGTGAGTTATCACTCAACAGATAATGTCTGTTAAAATAATAGAATTATTAGTATTACCATTTTCTCAAAACATCATTCTACCAGTCATTTTTTAAAGAATCAGATTGAGCTACGTATTTTTTCAAAATATATTTTTATTGATTTCAGAGGAGAAGGGAGAGGGAGAGAGAGATAGAGACATCAACAATGAGAGAGAATCATTGATTGGCTGCCTCCTGCACACCCCACACTGGGGATTGAGCCCATAACCCAAGCATGTGCCCTGACTGCGAATTGAACCGTGCATGACCTCTTGATTCATAGGTCGACACTCAACCACTAAGCCATGCTGGCCCAGTGAGCTACATATTTTTAAAGCAATAGATGACAAAAGAAAATAGTTGTCTATATCATTTGGGGAGCATTTAAGCATGGGCTATTTGATGAGCGAGGTAACTTGGGATGTGAGAAATTAAAGAAGGCCCAGCATCTACTTTCCCCCAAAGTAGCACAGGTTCCTGGGAGAAGCAAACAGGAGAAGGGTGGTGACTGGGCATGCGCCATGTACCAGGCATCTCACCCTCCTCTCTCTTCTTCATTTTAACAGCAGCCCCATGGAGCAGCTGCAATGGTCTCCATGACATCAAGGAGGGAGAGGGGGCCTAAGGAGGGTAAGACGTGTTTTCCTCCCACAGGGCCAGGATGTGATCCCAGACCCCTGACACCATGAGGGTGTTTTCTTTTCACTGCCCATGCTATTTTTGAGTGAATCATTTTACGTTCTTTTCATATTTTTTAAAATATTAGACTTACCATGTCTAGAGGGGAAGGAGATAAAAATAAAGCTTTTCATACAGTCCCACTTTCTCTGCACCTTTGACATTGAAATATTCATGGATTTTTCTCCCTTGCAAGCCTCTTCCACATACACCACATTCTCCTCTCCTCCCTGGGACACACTAGGCTCCCTCGAAGTTGGGTATGGCCATGTGACCCAGCTATGGTGGGCAGAGCGTGAAGGAAAGGCGGCTCACCCCTCACAGGCCTGTCAATACAAATTCTCAGCATGAGGCCCTCACCCTCTTTTCCTGTTGACAGCCAGGGAGGTGGAGGAGCCACAGGGCAGTGGGAGCCTGGGTCCTGAGTAGCAGCAAGGGCAGAGTGAGCACTCCATACATGTGGTCACATATCACATGACAGAGAAGTAAACTTTGCCTGCAGTAAGCTCCTGAGAGGTGGAGGTTTAGCTATTATAGCAGCAAACCTTAGCTAGCCTTAGCTAGTACATTTCATTCGATGGCAGCTCTTTTCTTTTATGGTAGGACTCTCTCTTATTATATTCTACTAGAGGCCCGGCGCACAAAAATTTGTGCACTTGGGGGGTGCCTCAGCCTGGCCTGTGCCCTCTTGCAGTCTGGGACCCCTTGAGGGATGTCCACCTGCTGGCTTAAGCCTGCTTCTCAGGGGATCAGGCCTAAGCTGGCAATCAGACATCCCTCTGGCAGCCCAGGAGCCCTTGGGAGATGTCCACTTGCCAGCAGGGAGCAGGCCTAAGCTGCAGTCAGACATCCTTAGCGCTGCTGAGGAGATGGGAGAGGCTCCTGCCACCACCGCTGTGCTGGCAGCCATCAGCCTGGCTTGTGGCTGAGCAGAGCTCCCCCTATGGGAGCGCCCTGACACCAGAGGGAAGTTCCTGCATTGAGCATCTGCCCCCTGGTGGTCAGTGTGTGTCATAGTGACCAGTCATTCCAAGTCGTTCTGCTGTTAGGGTCAATTTGAATATTGCCCTTTTATTATATAGGATAATCTGGGCACCCCCGGCAAAGGGCTGGCACATGGTAACTTTAGGAAGAAAGGCCTGATGGTGGGGAGAAGGGCTTCTGGGATCAGGTCAGCCTAGATCTGAGTATGGGCTCTGACACCTGTGAACTCTGGGAGACTTCGGGAAGATTGCTTAACCTCTCTGCACGTCCATCTTCTCATTGGTAAAGAGAGACTGACTCTGCAGACAACATAGGCATCTTAAATATGGGAGGGGAAATGCTTACCTAAGAGAGCACATGATAAGCTCACAGTAGCTGGTAACATACTACTAATAATAACAATGATGAAACTGATACTGTTCAATGTCCAATTGTCAGAGCTTAAACTTGACCCTGAATATCCCCACACGCGAATGCACGCACACACACACGCACACAGACACACACACATACTCACTCATATCAAACAGATAAGCATGCAGGCTTGCAAACTTCCTAAAGTGGTTTCTTATTCTAAATAAAAATAAGGATGACTCCGTCCCTTCCTCACAAGCATGAATTGTCACCATTCACAGCCTCTCCTTCTCCACCCCGCCCTTCTCAATGTTGCTGGATCCTTGGATTCTTAGAAATTATAATTAATTCATACTTTGGACTCTCAGGATTATAAGGTATTATAGGATGGCAGAGCTAAGACAAATGCTTTAATTCACCAGCTGCCATGTATTTAATTAGAGATTTTGATGAATCCTCCTTACACAGATACGTCTTCCTACTTCGTGTTGCGTGAGAGACAGAGAGGGAGTTGGGGCAGGATTTATGCACAAGGACTCCAGGACTCTCAAACTTTTTGCTCGCACAGACTGCCAGTCTGTCACATGAGACTTGCTGGAAGCAGAGCAGTGCCTGCTGCCAGCCCTCTGCAGTGGGGGAGAGGGGAGGGTGGGGTAGGAGCGGGGTAGTGGGAGTGTGGGAGGAGATGTCTCCAGAGAGGCTTCTATTTTCCTGGGACACTGGAAAGCCCTGCCTAGGGAGGCAGGGTAGGGTAGGGGATCTTCATAGATCATAATTGCTTCTGCAACCTCTGATGTTTTCTCTTTATAATGTTTCTTATAATTTGGGAGGTGGGTGATCGATCAAAAATCATTAGACTCTCACTGACCACAGCACTCCCTGGATACTTGGGGGACAGGGAGGGTGTGTCTCACATTCGCTGATGAAGTTGGCGATTTGGTAAATAAGGCTTTTGTTTGCTTGGTGGGGGGCAATTATTCTTTTAAAAATGCATTTGTTTCATTCATTATTTGTCTCTGATGAGGACAGCAGTTAATAAAATTAAAAGACAAGTTGATAGACTCCATCATTTCTTCTGTCCAATCGGGGCAAATACAAATTCCTGGCCAACAATGAAGACAGGTTGCAGCCCTGGAAGTGACCTGCATGTGGTCATTGGCTACTCTCTGGGTATCGTGTTTTGAGCACCTGGGGAGAAGGTTTCACAGACAATCTTCCCCACACCCCGGCAAGCCAATCACTAGATTAGCCCCAAACTGAAAACCAGGGGAGTGTGGCTTCTTTCCCAACGCCCTGGCAGGGAAGGAGAGAATCTCTTCTTCAGAAGCTCTGAGTTGGGAAGTCTTGGGTTAAGCCCAGCACTGCCTGTCTCTGGTCTCTGCCAAGTTCATTCAAGGAAATCCAGTGTCCTGCCACTGCACATCTAAGATCACTGGCTGAGCCACAACCACAGCACAGTCATTCCTTCCAGCATTGTTGACCCGCTATTGCCAATGTGCATCCTCTGTCAGCCTCAGGAAGTTACCTTCCCTGAGCCTTGGACACCCCAGGCTCCCTCTACCTGCATCCGTTGGCTAGTGGTGTAACCACCTCCTGACCTGCCTTCCCCATTCCCTTCATTTTGCCAAACCCCACCTGCCAAGATCCCATTCTTTGCCATTTCCTCTACCAAGCTCTCATGTATCTTCCTCTTCCTCAGCAGCCACCTATAATTACTTGTAATTGTATATTTTATCTGCTGTGTATCCTGTCTTCCCATCTTGAGGATAGGAGTCAAGTTGATATAATGCCACCCCCTCATGGGTAAGCATAAGGTGAGCCCACCATCAACTCCAATAACCCTATTGTTCTGCTGAGGGATTTACAGAGAAAACTACTTTGGATTTCCTAGGGCATAAGCTCCTTATTCAGAACATGGTCAGGAAATACCACTGGCCTTCCACCTAACTCACCATGAGCAGCTTCTGTGTGTGTTGGAGGACACCTGTGATGTTCACTAGAATCAGCTCCCTTTGGCGGGTTCAGTTGCTTCCTTTTCCCCCAGTGGAAGGGTCCTTTACAATCATTACAAGGTCTTCTTCACAAAAAGGAATATTGCTAGCTCTTCTCATTTCAGCATGAAAGCTGGTCCAGTGTGCAATTAGGTGCAATGAGTAGTGTTGCAGGAGGAAGAGAAGCATCACCAAGGATGATGTCAGGTTTAAAGCCTGGGCAAGGGGCATGTTAATGAATTTCATCCAAAGGACAAGATATTTGGGGGGGATCATGAAAAAATAGGAAAAAATTGTCCACAGGGCCCTTCTATCCTCATGAATAGATAAAAGAACCCCAGGAACCAGGTTTTTCTCCTAACATAAGGGTAACCCAGAATCTTCTCAAGCTTGGAACAAGCACCAATGCATCGCTAACCTCTTGATCATGATCCCTATTACCTTCTCTGGCTATTATACATTTACATGTCTGTGACTTCTCTGTGGGAAGGGGATTGTCTCATTCACCCCAAGTCCTGAGAACCTAGCACGCGACCTGGAAATGTGTAGGTTTGTTGACTAAACAAGTGAGCAAGTGAGTGAAGTAGGGAGGGTTAATTTGAGCCTTGTCTCAGATTTTTCCTTCCTTAACTTTTGGTCCCCTTCTTTGAAAAAAAAAAAAAAGTATCTCTTATTAATAAACTAGAGGCCCAGTGCATGAAATCCTTGCATGGTGGTGGCGGCGGCGGAGGGTCTCTCAGCCCGGCCTGCACCCTCTGGGAACCCTTAGGGGATGTCCAACTGCCAGTTTAGGTCCAATCCAGGTGGGGCCTAAACTAGCAGTCGGACATCCCTCTCGCTATCTGGGACTGCTGGCTCCTAACTGCTTGACTGACTGTCTGCCGGATCACCCCTAACCATTCTGTCTGCCTGTCTGATCACCCCTAACCATTTGCCTGCCTGTCTGATCACCCCTAACCACCTCTGCCTGCCTGATTGCCCCTAAGCACTCTGCCTGACTGATGCTCCTAACCACCTATACCTGCCTGCCTGATCACCCCTAACCATCTCTGCCTGCCTGCCTCATCGCCCTAACTGCTCGCCTGCCTGCCTGATCACCCCTAACCACTCTGCCTGCCTGATCTCCCCTAACCATCTCTGCCTGCCTGCCTCATCGCCCCTAACCACTTGCCTGCCTGCCTACCTGATTGCCCCTAACCACTCGCCTGCCTGCCTGATCGCCCCTAACCACCTCTGCCTCGGCCCCAGCCATGGCAGCTTTGTCCAGAAGGATGTCCGGAAGGTTGTTCAGCTGTCTGGTTTAATTAGCATATTATGCTTTTATTATTATAGATGAATAAATGTAAATTAGAAACAATGTGGAGAGAGACGAACAGAACTAACTGAATTAATGAAAACATTTCTAGAGCAACAACACCCAAAGCTATCAAGCCCACCTGTGAAATGACATTTGTATACCACTGGGGCTAAGTTAGTGCAACTCTGCTGACGTCAATAAATCCCTCATTTACTCATTTAACAAACATATACTGAGTGCCTACTACTAGTATGTGCTAGGAACTGGACTAAGTGTGAGGGATTCAGGAGGGTAAAGGACAAGAGTCTTCTAGTGGTAGATATACACAATAAACAAGTAGCCCCAAAAGTGCTGAGTAACTAAGAGAAGTGTAGCGGTAACAAGGAATAGCTGAAAGGGCTGTCAGGGATGGGATTCCCCTAAAGCCTAAAGCCAAGCTGAAATTTCAAGGCCGAGTTTCAGTTTGCCTAAGAGGGAGGAGAAGAAAGATCTATGAAGGTGAGCAAGGTCATGGCTTCACTTGAGAGACAGAGAAGCATGGAGGAGAGGTCATGTTGGGTCAGAGAGTCAGGCAAGAAAAGCAGGGTCCAAATCAACATGGGCCCTGGAAAGCATATTAAGGACTTTGCATTATCCTAAGAGTGGTGGGACCTACATAGGTGAGTGATATGATCAGATGAACCTATTGGCAGAACAACTCTGTTAGCAGATGGAAAACTGGCAAGAAGAGTGAGCATGAAGTTGGGGAGTTAAATTTGGAGGTGGGTTCAGTAATCCAGAAGCAAGGTGATGTTATCTGGGCTAAGGGAATGTCAGTGAAAATGAAGAGAGGCAGCTTTATTCAAGAAAACATTATCTGGAGAACCTGATAATTTACAGGGTGTGAGAAGTAATAGAGAAGGATCATCAAAGATGAGGAGTGAGGGGGTTGCCATTAGTTGAGAAGGGAACAGGGGAGGGTGGAGAGCACACAGCAAGGGACATTGGGTATCCCATCTCCTTGACTCTTCTCCTGGGAATTTATCTTTGGAAGAACTCAGTGAAAGGTAAAAGCTGTATGCCCTTAAGTAACTGTGACAGCATCATCTATAAAACAGTGGGCAACAATCTAGATGCTCAATAATAATGGTGCTTATTATGTGCCAGACATTGTTCTGAGTGCTTGACATGGTGTAACTCATTTAATCCTAACAACAACCCTATGAAGTAGACCTCATTATGATTTTTATTTCATAGATGAGCAACCGAGGCACAGAGCCAGGACATGGACCAGGGGTCAGCCCCTCAGAATGCACCTAGATGTTCCACTTCTCTCCATGAAACATAAACATACATCTGCTGTATATCCATCTCCATGAGAGGGGGAGGGCTTTGGGTAACTTTGAGCACATCAGCAGGCTGGAATTTTAGACAACCATTAAACAACCATTAAGGTAATTCCATGGAAACAAGGAAAATGTGTCTGGTGTATCATTAAATTAAAACATCAGGGGAAATGGTGTGTAAAGTCTGAAAAAAATATGTTAAAATATGTGCACACACGGGTCAGATCTGGAGGAGAATTTACCATGATGGAAAATAGGAATTCTATTCAGCTGATGAGATTAGGTTGATTTTTACAACAGATTTTTCCTTTATTATTTTTATACCCCCTGTTTCTAATGAAAAAGTCAAAACAGGACACAAAGATGTATAAGCTGTATACTCCCGTATATGAAATATAACAGCAGAGACAATTAATCTATAGGGATAGAAATTAGAACAGTGGTTGCCTCAGGGTGGGGCGTCCTAGATTGGCCAGTGGCCTGGGATATTTTCAGGGAGAGAAAAATGTCCTATGTGTACATTGGGATAATGATCATACAGCTATATTTTTGTCAAAACTCATTGAACTGTGTTTTTGAGATCTGTATATTTTATTACATGTAAATTGCATGCATGTATTATATACTTATTGTATATAAATGATATCTAAATTTTAAATATGAGTATGGGTGTGTGTGTGTGACAGTTAATTTCAAGTGACAACTTGATTGATTCAGAGGATGCCCCACTCTCTGGCTAAACTCTATTTCTGGGTATGTGTCTATGGGGGTGTTTTCAGATGAGATTAGCAATGGAATCAGTGGGCCCAGGGTTGGCCTTCCTAGCGTGGGTGGGCATCATCCCATCTGTTGGGGGCCTGAATAGAACAAAGGGTGGAGGAAGGAGGAATCCATCCCTTCTTTTCTGCCTCTCATTTTGAGCAGGGACTTCTCATCTCCTATTCTCCTGCCCTAGGACTGGGATTTACTTCATAGGCTCCCCGGTTCTCAGGCCTTCAGACTTGTACTGAATTACCATAGGCTATAATTCTGCAGAAGGCAGTTAGTGGGAATTCTCAGCCTCCATAATTACATAAGCCAATTCCTTATGCTCAATCTATCATCTGTCATCTATCTATCTATCTATCTATCTATCTATCTATCTATCTATCTATCCAGCCATCCATCCTGTTTCTCTGGAAAATCCTGACTAATTCAAGAGGACAGTCAAAATAAAATCTCCCTTAATGTTATTATTAACCAATGTCACCTCAGTAAATTTAACTTAAAAACAAAACAAAACCTCTCGTTTTGGCATTTCCTTCTTTTTCTCTCCGTCTCTCTGAGGAAGCCATCATTTTCTGATCATCCATGTCACCCAGAAAACCCAGCCCATTTCTCTGCTCTGTTTCCTCCTTGTATAGAAAAGGGAATCTGAATGGGGTGACACAATCCCCTAGAACAGGGATCCTCAAG
The DNA here is from genome assembly GCF_000327345.1 of Myotis davidii. NCBI lineage: Eukaryota > Metazoa > Chordata > Mammalia > Chiroptera > Vespertilionidae > Myotis > Myotis davidii. The sequence goes on along the minus strand of NW_006297381.1, from coordinate 477,044 downwards.
GGGGATCATAGCCACATCCATTTGTTGATGTGTCCATGGCTGCTTTCACACTACGAAGCAGTGTGGAGTTATTGGGACAGAGACCATATGGCTAGCAAAACCCCCAATATTTGCTATCTGGATCTTTACAGAGGAAGCTTGCCAATTCCTTCCCTAGAGGACATTTGAAAATGTGGATGTGTGTTGGGTTGCTACAGTGACTGAGTTGGGGCCAGTACTACCATTTATTGGGCATCGTTACTTCACTGCATAGTGAAGAACCACCCTGCCCAGCCCTGCCCAGTGGCCTCACTGAGCAACTTGCTCTCCAAGGAGGTTGAGAACCTAGAGGAGGCAGCTACAGATAATACGTAGGCTTCCAGGAACATTAAGACGGTGCAATTCCACCTCCCCCACGTAGAGACACCCACCTCCCCACTCTATCTTTAGGCAAGAAGCAGTGGAGAAGCACTCACCTCTTAGCTTCTTTAACTTTATCTAAGTTTTGAGTTATTGTTTGACAGCCTGTCTCACGGGTTCCCTTAGGACCTCGCTTTAGAATCAAGGAGGAGAATTTTAAAAGTTGTCAAACCCAAGTTTAACAGAAGGAGACAGAAATACCCACCAGGGTTCTAACTTGTTTTATCACATCTTCTCCACCTCTCCCAGTGGGACCTAGAGACGGGGTGCTGTCTCCCACCTGGTAACTGTCACTTTAGAGTGACAAAGTACTTTTTGGATAAAGGACAACAGACTTGGCTCTAATCTAGTGTGGCAGACTGTGCAGATAGCATGATTCCTGGCTATACAGGGGAGAATATGAAGAAGGTGAGAAAACTTGAGGTTAAGTAAGCAACTTGAACTTATACTGGGCCTGCTGACTTCTAGTGTGGGGGCCTTTCTCAGGAGCTGCTGTTAATATTGTACTCAAGCAGTTTAAGAGTGGAATTCCAGAAGCCGAGAGCATTACATGAGCATGTCAGTCAATGGAATGGGATGGGAAGTGGGACAGAATTCAGCCTATTTTGTCTATAAAAGCTTAAATGTCTGTCTCCACAGTAAACACAGTATTTTGAGCACTGAGCCTACGTCTCATTCATCTTAATGTCTTTGCATCCTTAATGCCAGGGATACTACATGGCACACAGTAGGCAAATAATCCATGTTGGATGAATGAACAAATGAGTAAATGAGTAAAATTCATCTCATTGTCTCTATCTTTCATTCTATCCTGAAGGAATTACAAGATGATAGCAATATATGAAAGAAAATAAAATATGATAGCTGACATACTTATGAGACACCTAACACTCTTGCAAATACATACATTTTATCTCATTTAAAAGCTCTCAGAATTTGGCACTATTATCACCCCCATTTATATTACAAATGTGGAGACTGATGATCAGGCAGTTTTTAAAAAGCTGGCCAATGTGACAGGGTAGGAAAGTAGAGGAGGTGGGATTTGAACTCAGGTATGGGAGCCTCCTGTCCCAGCACCCATAATGGGGATCCACTGTTCTGTATCCAATGCCAACTTCTGGAGCAATGCATTCCCATCTTTCCTCTCGGGGGTCCCTTTAATAGGATGGATGTATTTCCAGTGGAATTCACACTGAGCCCAGAGGAATGGAGCTGGAAGACTGCGTAGCTTGTCAACATTCATACGAAGCAACTCTCTCCAGAAAAGGACCTGCAGAGATGTAGGAATGTGTGAATACAAGGATATTTGATTCTGTAGTTCAATAACGCAGAGTCTGGGCCCCACACTATGTGATAAATGGCTCAATAAGTAGGGTAATATAATGCAGTCAGAAACACATTTTCATGCTCCGAGTGGAATTGTAGAACACCAACTACAGCTTGGGTGATCATCTAATGAAAACACTTTTGTGCTGGGTTGGAAATGCAGGAGCCAGCAAAGCTCGAGCTCGGAAGTTTAACAGCTATGTATGTCTTAACTCTTCACAATTTAAATTCAAGACACATTGAGCAGTGAAGAGGGAGATACTGGCAGAAGAAATAGATCCAGAGGGGTCTGTGAAAGGCATGGGGAAGGAGAAAAAGCTGGAATACTGTCATTTCTTGAAAGGAAGGCATGTGATTTGTTTGCAAATACTCCCTGAATTTGTCATTCAAATATCTTAGTTCATGTCCAGGTGTCATTGATAGCATAATCACTCATAATCAAGAGTCTAGATTTTTCTGATAATAATTTGTTTCATCCCCACAAGCCAGTGGATGCTGACTATACATTTGTTGGATGGATGGATGGATGGATGATGAATGAATGACTAAAAAAAGTTTTTGAATGTTTTATATGCCAAGCAGATAAAAATGAACCATACCACATGGACACCAACAGTTGCCCCATTTTTTAGAAGAAACGGAGGCACTGAGGGGGGCCGAGATTGCACAGTGACTGAGAGCCGGCAGTTTGAATTCAAAATCAGGGGGGTTGGTCTGATCAACTCCTGTTTATCCCATTGGTGGGGGGATCCCACTCTAAAGAGTAGGAAATGGTTGACATCACAACACTGGACAGTGGACAGATGAGATCAACACAGCGTGCTAGCCAGGTGCACTCATAGCCCAGAGAGCTCAGCCACCCACCCCACAGAGCCACACCAAGAGAAGTTGCACTCAAAGCAAGTGACCCAGCAGGAGCCAGAAGGGCCACTCTGTGGTGACAGAGGGCACCATGGCTCCTGGTTCCCATAGGATGATGTGACTGGTTTGTTGGAATAATTCTGTGGGCTGGCAGGAAGGCGAAACCCATTAGGTTGAGGACTAGGGTGGATACAGCTAGTTCAGCTAATACAGGACCTACAGCCTCTCTTACTGGGAGGAGGGCATATCTGGTGAGAGCAGGGAACTCACAGGGTGATCTATTAGGCCTTGATGTCAAGGAAGTACATGAAATTTCAGGTGTTTCAACACAAGGATGACTCTGGATTAATAATTCTCAATCATGGGTGACTGCTATTCCTCCCCACCATCCGCGTTTTATCCTTCTATTCCACGCGCAGGCCCACAGCCCATCCCCCTTCCCTATTCCACCCTAGAAGGGAAGGCAGGTGGGAAAAGGCAGAGTGAGCATCCACCTTGGAACCAAGTAGGTAAGAATTTGGGTTCTACCTCAGCTGTGCAAAAACTCTGCAGTTCTGAGCAGGTATTCTAATCTTCCTGGGCCTTTGTGGTTTTTTGTTGTTTTTTATTCTATGCAAAATGACAATGCTCCCACCTACTCCAAATGGTGGTGATAGAGATGAAATGAAACAAAAGTAAGTCTTTTGAAAAGCCATTTAAATGACATTACTTGCCCTAACCGGTTTGGCTCAGTGGGTAGATCGCCAGCCTGAGGACTCAAGGGTCCCAGGTGCGATTCCGGTCAAGGGCATGTACCTTGGTTGCGGGCACATCCCCAGTAGGTAGTGTGCAGGAGGCAGCTCATTGATGTTTCTCTATCATTGATGTTTCTAACTCTTTATCCCTCTCCCTTCCTCTCTGTAAAAATATCAATAAAATATATTTAAAAATAAAAATAAAAATCATCATTCTCCCCTTTTAAAAAAATGACATTACTACTTATATCACGATTCTCATCATCTCTATATTTCTTTGACCCCATGGATTTTTTTTAAAGAAACTAAGGAAGAAAGTAGGGTGTCGAATTGCACCAATAATAACAAAAACTAAATAAGAGAACTAGCATTAAAATTTTTGAGATTATGTGTCTCCCTCTGTGCTAAGCATTTTTATCACCATCTCATTTAACTTTTGTAATAGCCCTTAAAGGTTGTATTAGTAATATTCCCCTTTCTGTGTCTTGAGACACAGAAAGGCTACATAACCTGCTCAGAGCCAAGTTACACAGGGAGTAAGTGACAAAGGGGATTTGCACCAAGGTCAGTTCAGCTTCAGGGGCTGTACCCTTAACCTCCAAGTCGTCCTCCCACAAGGATTTCGGGGTGATGTAGAAGGCTTAATAATGCATCTCCCAAAGATGCCCCAGACCTCATTCCCAGAACCTATGAATATGTTACACAGGTAACATAGCAAAGAGGAGTTTGCAAATGTAAGTTAAGGACCTTCAGATGAAGAGATTATCCTGGGTTATCAGGTGGGCCAACATGATTACAAGGGTCCTTGTAAGAAGAAGGCAGGAGGGTCAGAATCTCTGTGATTCTGAAGATGTTTTGCTGCTGACTTTGAAGATGGAGGAAGGGGCCACAAGCCAAGGAATGCGGGGGGCTCTAGAAGCTGCAAAGGACAAGGAAATACATTCTCTCCCAGAAGGAACACCTTGATTTTAGGAATTCTGACCTCCACGACTTTAAGGTAATAAATTTGTGTTTTTTCAACCATGAAGTTTGTAACAGCAGCAATAGGTGAGGTGAAAGCATGATTGTGTGAGGAGCAAGCAGCTTTCTCTGTCCATTACGGTAGCCAACAACCACATGTGGCTATTCAAAATTAAGGTAATGACATTTAAATTAAATTTTAGATTCAGTTACACAGCCACACTAGCCATATTTCAAGGACTCAATAGCTGTCCATGACTAGTGGTCTCTATGTTGGACAGCACTAATATAGAACATCTCCACTCTCATAAAAAGTCTCCTGAACAATGTCGCTCTTGAGGGGGAAGATCCACACCTGCAAATACTTCCGTAAGGATGGTGTGATGTGTCCACTGGGCCCCACTGGGTGATGGAGGCAGACTGCCTGGCTTAGCTCTCGGCTCTGCCACTTCCTAGCTTGGCGTAAACTGGGGATCACAACAACAGCACCTATTGGTTTATTGGTTTATTATGAAGACAGAATGTGGACAGTGCAGACAAATGTTTTAGCATAGCCCCTGGCTCATATTAGTGGGCATTTAATAAATATCAGCCCTGGTTATTATGACTGCTTCCCTTTTTGATGTGAAGACTTAGCCCAGCCCAGTTTCAGAAGGTCCACTGGACAGTTTGTCTCAGGCTGACTATTTCACACAGGTGAGCGCAGGTTAAAACAGTGGCCTCTGTGTCATGCTGCAATACTCTGAAAATGACTCAGTGCCCAGAATACAAGCAAAGAATGGAAGCATTGCCTGTGGGGAAATATTACATAAGACCCTTCCCTAGGATGCGGTATCATGGCCACGACCACCTGAACACAGACCACTGACATGCAAATACTCCTTGGAAATATTTATGATGAAACTTCAGCACCAACCCCAACAGCCTTCGCAGAGTGAAACGAAACCATAAATTATTTCCAAGAACATTGTAATGCCAAGGGAACTCTCTTAATTATCCATTATCCCAGAAATGTAGACATAATGTTAATTACAATGAAGGGGGAAAGCCATTTCCATTTTTTATTAAGATTCATTGAGCTCTTGAAGCGCTCTTTGCCCTGAAGGCTGGGCCAGGTGATGATTGCTCATTCTGGGGAGTAACCCAGACAAGAACAGGAGCACCTCAAGGTCAAACAGCATCGCTTCCAAAAAGGAAGAAGAGGCATCTGGCCTGCACTCCTCATCTTGTTCTGTATTTCAAAACCCTCAAATGTCTGGACCTGACAGTGTAATGTGTCTCCAGTATTCCAGCATGCTCTGAGAATGCACACTGCCGACCCCTGGCTTCATCTCTTTGTGTGCTGGAGCCCCGAGGCTACCCCGGGGCCATGCTCCTGTGTCTGGCCAGAGGGGACTTATGGATGGACTGGTGGACAAGAAACAGACTCTGTGAGTGCTGGACAAGCCCAGGCGGTGTGATGTTAGAACCGTACCTCTGGCCATACAAGGCAACTTTGTTCTTATAGCTTGCAGTTGATGGAACAAAACATTATAAACACATCTGTTTCCAGCTTATTTCTGTTGCGTATTTTTCCTCCTTCTGAATGGCTCTGGTCTGGCGTGCATCAGACCCTCTGATGCAGCACCCCTCAGCCCCAGGCAGGGCTCCTCTCCAAGAAAGGCCTAGGTGTGGTCTTGGGAGAACAGAGAACAGAGGCTTATAGGCTTGAAAGACAAGCTATGACAGGTGTAAGGAGCAGAGGGAGTTGGGGTGACATATCCCATATGGGGTGCTCAGACAGCCCTACAAAAAGATGTGAATTCCTTTGACCTGACTTGAGGGTGTCAACTCTGTTCTTATGTCCACACCAGCAAACAGAGATCAAACCATAGGCACCATTACCCTTTAAGCACTTTGTAGATCTTCTAATTTTGTGGAAGTTTTGTTTGGAGGAATTGTTGTTTTTAAAATAATTTATTAATCCCCTGGCTTAGGAGAAAGGAAACTCCATTGGTATCCTGCAGCCCTGACTCACAGTAGGCACTCTTATAAATGAGATGGAATGAGGACTCCTAAATGGAAGATTAAACAAGTCAACTGCTTAGTTATTGACATCTACCACCTGCGTTGGGGAAGTTAGGAACTTCCCTCTGTAGAAAGAGATTAAAAAGAGCCAGAGAGGAGCTGACATGTGTTGAACACTATTGAACATTTGTGTGTACATATTTATAATGCTGCCTCTGTGAAAATACTTTCTAAAAACACCCATATGACACACCTGTCAGAATGGCCAAAATCCAGAACACCGACAACACCAAATGTAGGTGAGGATGTAGAGCAACAGGAACTCTCATTCACTGCTGGTGGGAGTGCAGAATGGCCCAGCCACTTTGGAAGACAATTTGGTTGCTTCTTACAAAACTACATACTCTCACCATCCATCAAGTGCACGCTCCTTGGTATTTACACAAAGTGGTTGAAACTCATGTCCACACACACAAAAAAACCTGCTCCTGGATGTTTGTAGCAGCTTTATTCATAATTGTCAAAAGTTAGAAGCAACCAGGATATACTTCAGTGGTGAAGGGGTAAATCAACTGTGGTGATGTATCCAGATAATGGAATACTACTCAGCTCTATAGAGAAATGAGCTATAGGCCATGAAAAAGGCATGAAATGCATGTCACTAAGTGAGAGAAGCCAGTCTGAAAAGGCTACACATGGTATGATTCCAACTATATGACATGCTGAAAAGGCAAAACTATGGAGACAGCAAAAATATCAATAGTTATCAGGGTGGAGCTTTGTGAGAGGGGGCAGGGGAAGAGAGGCAGAGGATTTTCATACTCTGTATGAACCATAATAATGAACTTATATCACCATAGATTGTCCGAACCTACAGAATATACACCATCAAGAATTACATGGACTGGGGGTGATAATGATGTGTCAATGTAGGCTCATCAGTTGTAACAAATGTACCAATCAGGTGGGGATGCTGATAATGGGGGAGGCCGTGCATGTTGGGGGCAGGGGGTGTATGGAAAATCTCTGTACCTTCCTCTCAATTTTGTTGTGAACTTAAAACTCCTCTGAAACAACAAAATCTTTTAAAAAATATATATGAAACTAAAACGAAAACTCATATACCATAATAAATTATATACTGACGTGTTTTTGACAAAGGAATATATAAGTGATGCTGTCTATGCATCAGTCCATTTGTCTGCAGATGGAGCTTTTCCCTTCCCATCTCCCCAAGCTCTCATTCTGTGCCTCAGTCTCCTCATCCGCATTATGGAGACAAACCTATCACTCTCCCCGCCTCATTTCATCAGACCCGCTGACGATGCGGCTAAAGGGCTTTGTAAACCATACCGCTACATAAAAAGCAGACCTCACACTCCTGGTGGGATTGTAAATTACTACAACCCACTTGCAGGGCAACATGACAGCAGCATCTATTAACATTTAAAATGCACATGCCCTTCAACCTAGCACTCCTATTTCTAAGAAATAATTCCCCACACAGATGCTCAGGCACACAGAAATAGACATTGCACAAATGATCAGCACAGCATTGCCCACAATGAGGAAAAACAAACTGAACATCCTGAATGTCCATCAGTAAGGAATCACTATAACAACGGCAGCACATCCATGTTATAGGAAATTCTGCAGTTGTTAGAATAGGATAGGACACAGCAAATATGACTGATACATTGAATTAAAAAGTAATTATGGAGTCATATGATTAGTAGGATCTCATTTATGTAAAAAATGTGTGTGTGTGCGCATGTGTGTGCACATGAGCATAGACATAATGGGGAAGGCTGCTTACCTCTGGGGAGTGAGCTGTAGTGGGATAAAAAAGAATGCTACTTCTTTCTTTATATGCTTTATAAATCCATCCAGTTAATTACTAAATAACTCTTATCTCCTGCTTCTCTCCCCCTACCCCCGGAGAAGATGGTGCTATGCTGCTGAAACCTAAGTCAGATAATGCCCCTACTCTGCTCAGAAGCCTCCCATGACTCCCTATGTCACTCATGGTAAAGCCAAAGTCCTTGCCATGCTCCCAGGAGGCCTAAGTGTCCTGCCTCCTAACTCCTACTTCTATCCTTGCTCACTTCACTCCAGCCAATTGACTTCCTTGAGCACACCAGGGATTCTCCAGCCTCAGGACCTTTGCATGGGCTGCACCCTCTGCCTGGAGCACTCTTCCTCCATATCTCTATAAAACTAGCTCCCTCCTCTTAATGGCCTGCTCTTGTCATCTTATTTAAAATTGTAACAGACGGCCCTTTATTATGCTTTTCCCACAGCACTCATTCCTTTTTGCCATTGCATTGGTGGCTGCCTCTTCCCTAATTATACTGTAAATTCCATGAGGGGAGGGTATCAGTTTATCACTCAAGCTTACTCCTTTCAGTCAATCTTGCCTGGTCCAAACTGCCCTTCCCCTTGTCTCCCTCCTACCTGCCTATTTCTTCCAGAATATACCAGCAACCAGTATCCTTTCTGCTCATATACCCATATTGTCAATAATGATAGTACAGATACACACTAAGTTATACTATTGTATAAATGACTCATTGTTTACTCTGTCATAAGGTTCACTGTCAGGTAGTTGGGGTAAATCTTTAAGTCAACCCCATGGAGAAGTGATTCTCAAACACAAGGATGCATAAGAATTACCTGAGGATCTTTCTCAGCATGAAGACTCTTGGGCCTTAAATCACTCAGTGGGTTGGGGGTGGAGCCCAGAATTTGGATTCTTGAGAAGTACCTGGGAGTTACTGTGGGAGGCAGTCCATGGACTCCACCTTCAGGGAGCCTGTCAGGGCATCCAGCTGTTGCCCATTGGGCACTAAGAGGTCTTTCTTGTGGCACCAGGTGAGTATGAGTCTCTGTCCCATGAATTCTCTATTCTTATTCTACAAATTAGACTTTTTAAAAAGCACCATACCGATTGAACCAACACTGTGACACATATAACTTAAGAGCTAGAATAGAGCAAATATTAAATTTCACATTGAGCACCTTCACCTGCCAGACCCAAAGGAGGGGGAGGGTCTTCTTTTCAGGGATACAACAGTGTCTGCCTATTGGTTCAATCAAAAGAGATTTTACTGCTCACGTAGAACTCACCCTGGCCCCCCTTCTCAGGAGGAGAACCCCTCCAGGTCAGAGCTTCTCAAACCCTAATGATCACCTGGGGGTCCTAATAAAAAAAAACAATGCAGTCTGACTCAGTAGGTTTGTGAGGGACCCCAGATTCTGCATTTCCCCCAAGCTGTTCTGTGATGTTAACACTGCTGGCCCATGGACCTCACCCTCATTATTAAGGGTCTTGACCAGGGACAGGAAGTAGGTTTCATTTCATATGCCATGTTGGAATGACTGGTTGTGCCTGCCTGGTTTATTAGTTGAGAAAGATTTGGAGGCAAGACTCAGCTCAGAGAGAAAGAGATTTGTGATCGATTGGTGATGTCTGTCGTGGGCATGGACTAGAGCTCTATGAGCTGCGTGCTGCCCCATTCCAGAGCAAGCATCCTGCCAGTTCATCGGGTATCCGATGTTCAAACAGCGCAACAAGTCAGTTGGACAGGAGAGCTTCTTAATTAAGCTTCTGCCATCACCTCATTCACCTCCCCCCCACACACACACAAAGCATGAATGCACATACACACAAATACACATGCAACATAACTCTGGCAGCTAAAACCTTGTTCATTCTTACCTCTCAGAATTTCCAGGGCCTCCATGTTCCTGTACTTTCCCACAGTGAGTCTGTCCCATAGGACAGCATCTTTCTGCCTCAGGCCTGTGTCATCTCCTGAGCCAGAGGAGAACGAATATCCAGAACGTACATAGATATACAACCTGATTTCTCCCAAAGCACCTGTTGCTTGCATTCTGCACTGGTTTACTAGAACTTCCATAACTAAATAACACAAGCTGGTGACTTAAACAACTGAAATTCATTGTCCACTGTTCCGGAGGCTTTGAGTCCAAGATCAAGGTGTCAGCAGGGTTGGTTCCCTCTGAGGACTCTGAGGAAGAACCTCCTGGGCTTCCGTATGGCCATCTTCTCCTGTGTTTTCACACAGTCTCCCCACTGCTCATGTCTGTTTCCAGATTTCCCTTCTTATGAGGACCCAGTCATACTGGATCAGGGCTACTCCAATCACTTCATTTTACTTGATTAACTCCGTAAAGACTCCATCTCCAAACCGGTCCTATTCTGAGTTAAGACTTCAACATGTGAATTGTGGGGGACAAAATTCAACCTGAAGCACATCGACAAGGTGCTTCCTACTGAAAAGGTCAGATTTAGAATTCAGTCCTTCATCTCTCTTCTACTTCTTGCTACATCAATATTTAATTGACTTTCATCTTTTTTTGACCTTATGATAATTTATAGGCTCTACAACATGCTTTCTGCTGACATAACTATTTGAGACTCCTTCCTGGGGCCTAAGATACCCCCTCACCACATCTCTATCCCACCCACTGGCTTTTCTTACTTTTCATTCCTTTGAAAATGTACAATGCTTGAGTACAATAGGTTGAAACAAAGGACAGAGGCGGTCAGTGTGATCTAGCTCTTCCTCTGGGCATCGTATACCTACGTCCCATAGATACTGGCTCCACTTGGACACAATAGAAGTCATTTTCTATTAGAGCTCCGGGAAGAAGCAGGGGCTGGCCTGACCTCCCATGTCAGTGGCGCCCATGCGGGCTGAGCCCAGAATCATCTGCTTCCTCCGCAGCAGGCAGACTCCAATCTGCATGAGAGCAATGCACAGAAGAGCTGATTTTGGCGACAATGCAGAGTTTCAGCCAAAATAAATGCTGCCACCTGGTAGCTTTGGAGCAGGATCCATGCCGATATTTCATTGGGGCTGAAAACACTAGAAAAATGGTATTTTGCATGTTGCACCTGTAGCCAGGCTCCCTGTCAGCCCCACAGCACTTCCTGTCATGCCCTGAGGAAGGTGGGGAATGTATTGTAAAGGGTTCTGAACAGAGAGATCAGGTTGGATTCAGAATTTCTTAAAGGCCATAGTAGCTTATGAAATGTTACCAGCCTTTTTGTTGTTGTTTTTTTGGAGGCTCAGATATCTTAGCAACCCCCACTGGATGCACATTTTAGTGTTTCCTTTGTTAAATCAATGGTATCTCTGCCAAAATGCATTCACTTATCTCATTATGATCCAGCTTCTCTTAGGTTCCCTAAAACTAAGCGTGTAGATAAATGCTCCGTCCTGCATGCAGGCGCACACTCATTCATTAGGCATGCAAGCTATAGAGAAATCGGACTTAATGAAAGTTTATTGGAAGAGAATGCTTATTTAAGCGCAGTCTACTCTTACAAATGGAAATGGGTTATTTTGGGATAATTGCATGGCTGGGTGAGCTGTGCATTCACTCTGCCGGGTGGCCTGTTTCTTAACCTTTTCTAACTGGAAATATATATACATCTCTATATATTTTCATCCGCAGAGAGAAACTAATGGGACTTCATCAGGTCAAGAGTATGGTCACGAGGCTTAAGGACTGAAGAGAAATAAAATTGGGAGCCTCAAAGAACGATGTGAGAGGAGGCGACACGGCGGACGCCTCTCATTTTGAGACTGCTGAGTATTAGTCCAGCAAAGATGGCTAATGAGGGTCTTTAAACATCTAATTACAGTAAACAGGCTTCCCCTTTCCAAAAGAAAACTTCATTTATGCCTTTTTAGGAGTCAAGGGGAAAGCCACCCTATAAATATCCTGGGGAAAATGTTGAGAGTGCCCAGCAATCCCCGTTGTGTCCTCAGAAAGCTGGTGAAGGGATAGGAAGCTGGAGATGTGTGAGCCTGGATGCCCACACAGGGCGAGACTGGGACAGGCCCAACTCAGTGTGACGCCTGTGTGGGGTCCCTGGACCCCTGAGTCTCATGCTCCATTCCCTTCTGTCCACAGGACCTTCCTTCCCTCACCCACCCTCCCCAGTTGATAGGCACTTCAGGAACTCAGCTGCCAATCTTCACTCTCAGAGCTGAGTTTCTCTCAGTTACAGATTTCCATGAATGGCCTCTGGGCAGCATCCCATCCTGACCTGCCCAGACTGAGAGCATTCCCCTCCTTCTAGGAATCCCACAGCTACACGCAGCTCCTACCTCATCTATCCCCAAGTCAGGAAAGGAGTGTGGGCCGTAAGAATACAAGATGAGCTGCTGTCTTGCAGTTTCCACATTATATCCAGAGTCTTTTCACCATCCCATTCCTGCCCCCCAACCTGTGGTCAGAACTAAATGCCCAGCCCTGGGCTGATGGCTCTAGAGAGAGCACTCAAGGTGTGTGAGACACAGACCCTGCCTTAAGGCTGAGAGTCACCTTGCACAACTGGCTGAGACATAAGTCTCTGTAGCTTTAAAGCAACAACCACCAGAAGCAAGCAAACAAAACCCTACAATGAGCTGGTGGCCACCAAATGCAAAAGACCCATTATCTGTGAGATGTGGTATAGACTGACCTAGCAGTAGATGTTTAAAGACTACATGAGTTTGGAGACAGTGGCTCCCTAGTGAGAGTTGAAGGGAAGTGAGTTGGGACTTGGTGGAAAGAGACAGAGAGTGGAGGGCCTTGGAGGCAGCAGGAGGGCATAGCCTGAACATCTGTGATTTCCCCAAGATGGAAGGGACAGGGCAGTCTATGGAGAGGTTAGGGGGAGAGCTTCTCCTTGGCATTCTGATGCCCACAGCCTGGCACCTGGATGGAAGCCCAAGGGAAGTACACAGAGCACACAATATGGGTAAAGTGACCTGGATTTAGTCCTGTCACACCTGTACACTTGGAACTTGGCCAAATAAAAACCTCTCTGAGCTCCAATGCCTGCTCAAGTACGTGACCACAAGCTGCCCAGCCCCCCACCATCATAACCGCCATCATGCTGCTATTAAAATTTATTGGGCGCTGCTTAGATGCCGGTCACAGAAGTGGGCACTCTGCATATGGTATCTCCTTCAGTTCCCACAAGAGCCTGTGAAAGAAACATCAAGCTGCTCGTCTGAAAGATGAGGGAGGGTAAAGTCACCTGCCAGAATCCATTCACCCGCAGGTGTCAAGGCAAGAGTCACTAGGTTCTTGACAAGTATTTTGAGAATCAGGAAGTACCAGCAAATGTTACAGGAATCTTTCCAAACTTGTCCATAAGTGCTTGCAGGAGTCTCTTCTAATTATAGGAGAGGCCGTAGGTGGGAGCTGAGAGACTCCACAGCATAACCAAAGCAGGTGGCTCAGAGAAGTCACATGTCCACTCCCCAAGAACATTCTCGCCTCTGGTCACTGGAGTGCAGACCAAAATGGGGTAGGGACGGGGCGCCTAGCATCGGAACACCCCCCAAACCAGCAACAGAATGTGGTTGTTTGAAGAGCCAGGTTCAACCAATCCACCAGGTGTTCTCCAGGGAAGGGAGATAGGGGTCAAATTTCAATACCAAGGTCTTGGGGAAAAAACATTAAAAACCCCTATCCTTATATAATAATTACTTAGGTGTGAAATTGACTTTTGACTCTTCTCTCCCAAACTCATCCACAGTTGCATCAGGAGAGAGGGCAGGACTTTGTCTATTCGTGGCTGCAAAGCCCGTGCCTAGCATACTGCAGGTGCCTAGTAAATATATACAAAGGAATGGCTTTCTAGCAGGTGGCTGAGGTAAATACTTTGCAAAAACACTGAGCAACATGGTACTTTCCAATGGACCCCAAGATGGCAGGGTTGGACTTGGCACTGGGGGAAGAGCAATACCGTGTGTTTTCAGAATCAGCCAGCGAAGCAACCCAGCCCACTGCCTGGCTCTGCATCCTCTGCGCAGGCAGCTCTCACTTAGCTGCAAATAGGGCCACCCATTCTCAGAGCTCCAGGCACCAATGGGAAGAACAAGGAAGGGAGAATGTAGGTCTTCCAGGGAGTAGACATGCCTACCCCTCGGCGGCCTGCCATCCTCAAGGCCCCTAGTCCCATAGTCACTGCAGTTACTGTCTTTGTTTCTGGGGTGCTCAGGTTGCTTTGCAGAGAGCTCAGCCCAATGGGATGGTGGAAGCCAGCTTGGCATCACACGAGTAACTGAGTGGCCAAGAGCTTAGAGCCCTGTCCTTCCACTGAGGCGGGGATCAGGCCAATGGGACCTCCTGACCCGCCTGGAGGCTGGCCTCCTCGATCGGTGCTGTGGTGTTCTGGGAGCCCTGGGAGCTCAGGGACAGGAAGGCCCCTGTGACCTGAGGCCTGATGACATGGGTGTAGAGACCCAAACACAACCACCCTGCCCCACATCCTAATGCCCCTCCACATCTTCCAGAAAGACTTTCACATCCCTTGCATGTATTCGTTCAGTCAAATATTTCTTGGGCATCTACTGGGCACCTGTCCAGTTCTAAGCACAGAGGACATTGCAGTAAACAGGACACCCCCGAGGTGCAGGCATTCTGCTGGGGAGATAGATAGCAAACAAGTGAATACAGAAATAATCAAATGTCAGGGATAAGTGCCTAAAAAGAAAAAGCCAACAAATTCACGAAAGCCCACAGCAGGGGGCGCTATTTTAGACAGGAGGTCAGAGGAGTGCTCTCTGGGGAGTCAGCATTTGAGCAGACACCTGAGTGAAAGGAAGGCAGAAGGGTTCTGAATCTCTGGGTCTGGGTGTAGCCACGGCACTGTTGAACCTCGACCTGCTGATTGTCGGGGGTAAATCACTTTTCAAACCCAAGTTTTAAAACTACTCCTTTGGAGTAAGTTTCTCAGATTTGTGCTGACTTCAGGAGGCAAGCAGACTGCCTTGACAGCAATTTTTAAAAATAAAATGAAAAGCAATTATGTTCCATTGCAGCAATTTACTCAGCAAAAATCTGGGGAGCAAAAGAGGTGAAGGCATCCCCTGCACCCCCAGGGCCTCCTTGGGCTGGGGGCTTTGGTCAAGGCCGGGCCTGGCTCTCTCTCCCTCCAGGACATGGGCCCCTGAACAGGCATGCTCTGTTTCTGGGTGCACACCAGCTCTCACCAGTGGGGAGGGACTCACCCCAAGTAAGCCAATGAGCAGGGGAGGCAAAGGAGAGGGGGTGTGTTTTCCAGACATGACACATCCTGCGGAGGAGCAGCCAAATGGAGCCTCCCTCCCGAGGCCTCAGAGTGTTGATCTGTAGTCAAAAAAGCTTAAAATGAAAAAAGGAGGGGAGGACTGGCTGCCCAAACCACTCTGCTCTTTTGACCCAGCCAGATGCCCACATTCTCCTGACTCCGCATTTGGATTCTACATTCCTATCTGGGCTTCCAACCACCCACCCTCAGCCTCACGAGTCCCTCTATTTTAACATTAAGTTTAAAAAAATATGTATAAATAGTCTATGCTCAGAATATACAGCAAAGAGAAGGGAATACAAATCACTCACAGGGGCACACCACTCAGCAAGAACTGTGTTTTGTGTTTTGCTGTCTCTCCTTCGAGAATTTTTCTTTCCCATATTATTTATGGATATGTATTTTTAAACAAGCTATAGCCACACGGTATGTCATTTACCAGTTTTTGTGTGTTTTTTTTCACTCGAGGAATCGGGAATATCTTCTTAGGCCAATGTAAATGGAGAGCTGTGCAAATATGTTTACAAATTCAGTTTTATAGAAGTTTTTTACTGATTTTTTTAGAGAAGAGAGGAAGGGAGAGAGAGAAACATCTATTTGTTGTTCCACTTATTTATGCATTCATTGGTTGATTCTTGTATGTGCCCTGCCTGGGGATTGAACCCGCAACCTTGGGGTATCAGGACAATGCTTTAACCAACTCAGCTACCTGGTCAGGGCTACCAAGTTTTAATGGCTGCAATGGATTCCATTTTATGGCGAGACCATAATTTATTGGACATTCCCTGTTGTTGGAATTTTCACTATTATAAACAATGCAACAATGAGCATCACTCATTCATTCATTTAACAACCATCTATGGAGTGCCTTCTACAACTAAGTTTGTGGGCACATCCTTAATTATTTCCTGAGGATAAATTTCTTGAAGTTCAATTGCCAGATCAAAACACAGGTGTGCATTTAAGGCTTTGAAACAAACTAGTAGCCTTATTGTCCTGCCCCCTTACCCCCAACATTTTTCCCAGCTGTACTCCTAACAGCCTGGTATGAGAGTGTGGCTCTCAAACTCTTTGCCAGCATCTTTTCTTTTCTTTTATTATGGGGAGGGGAGCTATTTTATAGAAGGAAAATAATGTCTTAATTTTTCACTTTTCAATCTTTTGTTGCTACCCAGCCTGAACACTTTGTGTGTATGAGCCATTGGGACTTCCCTTCATATGACTTACTTATCTGTAACTTCAATGGTATGTCTTAGTTAAATCTAGGATGAAGAGGAAAGGATGAAGAAAATTAATAATTATTGAGTTTTTGTCATTTGCCAGCCAGTCTGTACTATTGGCTTTACAAAGAAACACTTGTCATACCAGGTGTATTATGGGCTTATTTCCCCTGTTTTATGGGCGCTGATGGACAACTTAGAGCATTCACTTGCCCAAGGATGCGGGGCAAAAAGCAGAAGCAGAACTTGAACTCTGTGTTCAAGCTCGAACCCATCACTGCCCCTTAGGGGGTGTTCAAACCTCCTTGGATTCTGGGTGGCTCAGGGGAAGCTGTGGAAGGGCCAGAACTAAGGTGCTTTGGTCCTTGCAATGGGATCTGCCCAGCACCAAGTGACTTTGTAACAATGAATGGCTTCCTCAGAGAACCTGCCATCTCAGATTTTTAAAAAAAATAATTTTAGCCCCAAAGGCTCTAGGAATGAGTTCCCTAGGAAATACTTGGAAAGAATAATGACCAAGAGGTGCAGACAGATCTTTCTCATGGCAGCTGAGTGGCTAAGGGTGCATTTAGAAATTGAGGCATATCCTGCCTACAATCACAGCTTTCAGATTCTTAGACACTCCTTAAAAGTAGCCTTAATATGTTCCAATGTTTGTCACTGTATCACACAATAAACAGAGGGGCCAAGTGTCCCCTGAGAGCCCCTTCTACGTAGCCTTTCCCTCGTGGTCGGAACGCTGCTCCTCCTCTTTTCAGTTCCCACTCCTGCGGGTTCACTATCTACCCCCCTGGTTTTGTTTTGCCCCAGCACCCTCTGCTGGCAGCCATCACATCAATGAGCATACTGCATGGCTGGTCTGTTTGCTTTTCATGAAAGTAAATTCCCATAACACAAAATGAACCATTCAAAAGTGAACAATTCAATGGCACTTAGTACATTCACAATGTTGTGCAACACAACCTCTACCCAATTCCAAAACATTCCATCACCCCAAAGGAAGCCCTGTACCCATTAGCATCACTCCCCATATGTCTCTCCTCCAAGCCCCCAACAACCTCTAACCCAGTTTCTGTCTCTAGTGATATATCTACTCTGAATATGTCATATAAATGTGTAATATAAAAGCCCAATATGTGGGCTTTTCCAGCTGGCTTCTATCACTTAGCATATGTTTTTCAAGTTCATCCATGTTGTAGCATGTAGCAGTACTTCTTACTCTTTCTGGCTAAATAATATTCTGTTCTATGAATAGAACACAACTTGAATATCCAGTCATCTGCTGCTGAAGATTGGGTTGTTTTCATTATTTGGTTATTATAATGTAGAGGCCCAGTGCACAAAAATTTGTGCACTCCGGGGAGGAAGGGGGGTCCCTCAGCTCAGTTTGCGCCCATTCACAGTCCAGGACCCCTTGGGGGATGTCCACCTGTCAACTTAGCCCCACTCCCTGGGGGATCAGGCCTAAGCTTGCAGTCAGACATCCTTCTGGCAGCTAGGGAGCCCTCGGGGGATATCTGACTAAAGGCTTAGGCCCCCAAGGGATCAGGTCTAAACCGTTAGTTGGACATTCTTAGTGCTGCCACAGAGGTGGGAGAGGCTCCTGCCACCACCACTGCACTGGTCAGCCATGAGCCAAGTTCTGGC
>NW_006297381.1:457593-458205 GCF_000327345.1 Myotis davidii | reverse complement strand
AGGGACTGTGGATCAAGCCAGCAACTGAGTTGCATGCCCTTGACTGGAATCGAACCTGGGACCCTTCAGTCCATGGGCTAATGCTCTATCCACTGAGCAAAACAGGCTGAAGCTTAATTCATTTACTTTTAATCTATATGTGTCTGTATATTTAAAGTGGGTTTTGTTTTTGAGTCACCCTCATAATCTGTCCTTTAATTGGTGCATTTATGCAACTGACTTTCAGAGTGCTTACTGATAGAGTTACTACCATATCACGCAGCTTCTGGGGTTTCTGGGGCCGGCCCGGGATCGGATCCAATCACAGGCGGCAGGCAGGGGGCTTCTGGGGTCACACACGGGGGCCTGGATGGAGGCTCACGCTGTTCCGCCCTGCCTAAATATGCAAATTAGCCGCAATCTTTGTTGGTGGTTAATTTGCATATCGGGTTGATTAGCCAATGGGGGTGTAGCAAAGGTACGGTCAATTACCATGTTTGTCTATTATTAGACAGGCTTGTGTTGCTACAAATGCAGGAGGACATGTATTATTAGGGTATCTGTTTCCAGTTCTTAGGGTGTGTGTACCTAGTAGTGCAATTGCCGGGGTGTTTTTATTTTCTGGTTTATTAG
>NW_006297381.1:443948-456880 GCF_000327345.1 Myotis davidii | reverse complement strand
TCTGTGCGTGACAGGGGGCAGCGCCCCACCCCCCTGATTGGCCCTTCTCTGTGCGTGACAGGGGGTGACGCCGCAACCTCCCCATCGACCCTGCCTTGAGTGTGACGGGGGAGGTGCCCCAACCCCCCAATCGGCCCTACCCTGAGCATGACTGAGGGTGGGGAGGCATCGAAACCTCCTATCCGCCCTGCTCTGTGCATGACAGGGCGCGGCGCCCCAACTCCCCAATCAGCCCTGCTCTGAGCCCAACCAGGGGCTGCACCTAGGGATTGGGCCTGCCCTCTGCCACCTGGGAGCAGGCCTAAGCCAGCAGGTCGTTATCTCCCGAGGGGTCCCAGACTGTGAGAGGGCACAGGCCGGGCTGAGGGAACCCCCCTCCCCGAGTGCACAAATTTTTGTGCACTGGGCCTCTAGTATATATATAAAAGCCTAAGTGACTGTTACAACTGGTTGACCAAATGACCGCTTGCTAAGACAAGCACTGACCTGTTCAATGCAGGAACTTCCCCCTGGTGGTCAGTGCGCTCCCCCGGCCAGCCAGCCCTACCAGCCCCAATCAGGACTCGGTGAGATGGCCCTGATTTGCCCCAATTGCTGGCCAGGCCAAGGAACCCCACTCATGCACAAATTCGTGCACTGGACCTCTAGTTTGTTAGATAAAAAATCCCTGCCATTTACTCCACATCAGTCAATCACATGCCTCAGCATATTGAGATTCAAATCTTTTTTTTAAATCAATGGGGTACTAATTGCAATTTATAAGATTATAGACACTATACTTCCAGTGCAATTGAAGTGCAGCGTTAAGACAGCTGGACACAAATGTCCAGTCATTAGGTGAGACTCCCTTCCCTGTGCTTCCAGAGAGAACTACTCCATGTGCCCAATGCCAGAGAGGACTATGGCTCCCTTTTACTTGATGAGATTGGGCAGATCAGGTGAACACCTCCATCACAGAGAGTGGCACCTTCTCTCTTTTTAAAAAGCAGAGGCCCTTGAGAAACAGTGCAGAGCCCTGGGCCGGGACAGAGACTAGTTTGAGAGCTATGGGTCTACCCACACAGAGAGCCAGCAGATGGTTGGCATTGGAAATAAAGGGAACCTCCTTCAGGTCTCTGCCATTAAGAACAGCCATGAGATATCTCCTCACACCTGACAGAATAGTTACTTAAAAAAATAAAGGTAACATTTGTTGGTGAGGATGTGGAGAAAAGGGAACCCTTGTGCACCGCTGGTGGGAATGTGAATTGGTGCAGCCACTATGGAAAACAGTGGGGAGATCCCTCAAGAAATGAAAAATAGAACTGCCATATGATCCAGCCATCCTACTTCTGGGCATTTATCACAAGGAAATGAAACAAGGATCTTAAAGAGATACTTGCACTCCATGTTCATTGCAGCATTATTCACAATAGCCAAGATATGGAAACAACCTGAATGTCGATGGGCGAATGAGTGAATGAAAAAAGCATGATGTATGCATTCAATGATGAATATTATTCAGCCTTAGAAATAATCCTGTTGTGTGACAATATGGATAAACCTGGAGGACATTATGTTAAGTGAAATAAGCCAGGACAAATACTGCATGAATCTTCTTATATTAAGAATCTAAAATATTGAGACTCATAGACACAGAGAGGAGAATGATGGTTCCCATGGGCTGGGGGAAGGAAATGGGAGATATTAATTAAGGGATGCACAGTCCCAGTTAAACCAGATGAGTAAGTCCTATACACAGCATAGAACCAATAGTTAACAATACTATATTACAACATGCTGAAAATTTTGCTAAGAGTAAAACTTATGTTAAATGTTCTTAGCAGCAGCATCGTAAAGATAATTATTGTTGTTATTATTATTAAAAGAGGAAGGAGGGAACTTTTTGAGGCAAAGAATACATTTATGGCACAGACTGTAGTGAGACTTTCATGGGTGTATAAATACCACCCCCCCCCCCGCCGCCAGCTCATCGAGTTGTACACATTGAATATGTACAGCCCTTTCTATCACAATAGAAAACAGAGATGGGAAGAGCTACAGAAATTGCTAACAAGTGGCTGCAGAAGGGTAGCCAGGAGTTTCATGTATGTGAATGTCCCAACAGGATTGTGTGGCATTTCAGGAAATGTGTAAGATGTGGATGGAGGGAAATGAGTACACAGGACCGTGTGAGACATGGAGAGAGAGCCGTAGAAGAAGTGGCAGGCATTGGAGCAGAGATGCGTGGGACTAGGGACTTCACCATTCCCACCATAGACAGAAAGCAGTTGTACTAGGAGATGCCTCGCGTTTCCATCAACTATGCTGTAAGCCTCACACAGAGCTCATGATATAATGGAAAGCCTCACACAGAGCTCATGCCCCTGTGCAGGGTCAGACAATGTAAACTCAACCTTGTCCTCATGCAAAGGGAGGCAGGCTAAAGGGCCCCCACTGATACTGCCAAAATGACTATCTGAAGCAGATTGAAGAAAGGAAACATATACATACACATTGTATGTACATGTACATACAATCTTTACAGCACCTCAGAAAAGCATACACCATTAGCTACCCCATTCTTCAGAAGTGGGAATGGAGCTTCAGCAGCTGAAGATTTGACCCGGTGCTTTCCATTATATCATGCTGCCTCTTTCACATCCCACTAAAACCTGCTTCCAAATGAACTCCCCAGGAAGGTGAGGTTAAGGTTCCATTGCCATGTGGGCAGTGGCCCCTTTCCCTCAATGGGGTATTGCCGAGCCTGCTTCTGTCTGACAGATCACACATTCCAGGATGTGCATTCATAAGCTTTCTCCACCATATCCCAAAAGTTATTGGTTAGATTAAGATGTCCAGTTTATCATTCCCTATCTCTTCTGACATCTAACACCTTGTCCTTGCAACACATCTTTTTCTGAATTTTTATGAGCGTTTATTTGAGCCAAACTGATGACATATGCCAGGGAGCAGGATCTCAAAAGCTCCCAACACATCGCTTCTTTATTAGTGATCAGCGGCACTGTGCTTATAGAAGCTTTCCTATTCTGGGTCTTAATTTTGTACATTTCCAGTTTCCATGGAGACACTACATTCTTGCATTCGAAGAGCATTCCTGTAAAACAATGTAGAAACAAAGGAACTTCAGAGAAATGGCTCACTCTGGACATCACCAAGCAACACTCTCATCAAGTACATAAGACCACTGTGCTGCTTTTTGGGGTTAACTGCTGAGGCCAAGCTCCCTTCTTTCTCCCCCCATCTAAGGGATGCTTTTCATGCCCATCCTGGGGGCCAAGCTCACAGTTACGAGAGCATCTCCAGGTCTCCCTGCTTCAATTATTGCACCACTGTTATAATAAAGTTGAGAGGTAACTATGGCAACATTATTCCAAGGATAAATACCACAATCTCGCCTTCAACTCCCCCCCCCCAACAAATAAATGAAAATTTGAGAACATGAAGGATTAATAGCATCACTTGTTAAAAAGCCCATGGACAGCAGAGTTCAGAAAAGCTTTAATTAGTGGAGTTTTTCCTGGCTCAGTTTAACACTTGCTCTGTGCTGCCCACAGAGAAACACATGTGGGTGGCTAGCCTCAGAAGTCAGTATCACTGCACCTGGGCGCCACCAGGCATCCAATCCTGGGTTTCTGGAAGTTCACAAGATACTCTGGTTCTGTTCTCACCAGGGGCGTCAGGGCTGCAGGGAGGGGGAACAGCGTACCCCTGAAGCAGAGGACGTCATGGAGGGTCAGGTTCAGCGAAAGTGGTGCAGATCCGAGCACAGCAAGGGGGAAGGGTTCATCGTCAGAGCTTCCCAGGGCTTAAGACCTGAAGGGAGCCATCTACCACAGTGCTTGGAAGCATGGACTTGGAAATCAGATGATCTGAGTGGAAGGCTCTGCTCCTCCACTTACTAGCTTTTCACCTTAAGCAAGTTACTTAACCTCTCCAAGTCTCAGTTTCCTCATCTGTAAAGTGGGGAGGATGGCCAACCTCAGCATCGTTGTAAGGATTAAATGAAAGCACATGTGTGGCAATCTGTCCAACAAAACCCATTTCCTCCTGAGTCACAGCTAGATTACATTTCCCGGGCTACCTGTGACTGAGTGATGGCCAACACAATATGAGTTGAAATGATGTGTTCTGGGCTAACCCATTACAAACTCCCCTCCTATGCTCCTCCATGTTCTGTTCCCCCTCTGCTGGCTGACTGTCGACACCAAGGGCAAACTTGGATGCTATTCCGTGATAATGGCAGAGTGTCAATCAACTGGGTCTCAATCAACCTGAGTGACTACATGGAACAAAGGTCCCCCATCCCTTCCCAACCAGGAACACCTGATTTAAATGGTCAGCGATACAGAAATAAGCATCTACTGTGCTAAGCTGAAACAGGTAGGGTTTTATCTATTTTACCATCTAGCACAGTCCTCTGTTACACAAATGTAATATGCATAGCTCAGGTCCTGACATGCCATGAAAACTCAGTACCTGTTAGGTGTATTATTGTGAAGAGGCCACTTTTCCTGCTAAGATGGCCAAAGAACTCTGGCAAGTAACATCTCCGTTGATTTCATGAAGTCTATTTGATTCATAGAGTTAGGTGCAAGCTTTTCTGCTGCAATAAGTAATGAAGTACAAATTGAGGAAATTAGTTATCAATTAGTCATTCGATGGTTGGGAAGGCAGGCAGCAGGCAGAAATGGTGCCAGATTAGTTAAGCCATGATAAATGTTATTGCTCTACAAGGACTGGGTCTTTATCCATTACTTCTCAAATTTATCTTTATTATTGGCCACAGGACATGAGACAGGGCCTGGATGTGGAAGGAGGTAAGAGACCAGCCAGGGAATTTGGGAGATATGACACACTTCACAGCAAGGATGGTCCCCAATAAGGTATCAGGAGCAACTGCAATGGAAAAAGGCCCTACGAAGTCACATTCATCTTGTCTCCTGCCCTCTCTGTAGGATTGCCAACTTTTCCTAGGGGAGGCCCAGTCTGCATGCCCTTTCCCTGTAATTATCATATCATACTGCAGCCCCACAGCCTTTCACATGTCTATCCACTGCAGGAGGTACAGGGGATGTTGAGGGGATTTTTCTGCTCATCTGGAAGATGTGAGAACTGGGCTCTCAAAGATTAAATAATAGCTGATAAAGAGGACCCTTTTAGCCGAAACCAGTTTGGCTCAGTGGATAGAGCGTCGGCCTGCGGACTCAAGGGTCCCAGGTTCGATTCCGGTCAAGGGCATGTACCGGGGTTGCGGGCACATCCCCAGTGGGAGATGTGCAGGAGGCAGCTGATCGATGTTTCTCTCCCATCGATGTTTCTAACTCTCTCTCTCTCTCTCCATTCCTCTCTGTAAAAATCAATAAAATATATTAAAAAAAAGAGGACCCTTTTAGTGTGAGAGTCCCTATGACCACCTACATCTTTGTATCTCTCCTAGTGCCTAACACAGTAGAATTCCACGCCTATATTTCCATAGCTTTCTATTACACTTTACATAAAATCTAAATGTTCACTACAGCCTCTGAGGCTTTCAAGGTCCCAGGCCTGCCTGTTCTCTAACTTCATCTCCAACCACTCTCCCCTCTTCATCATGTCCTCTGGCTCTGAAGTGAATTGGATGGAAGTTAGCAAAACAGATAACTTAGGAAAGCAGCCTTCTTTTGTGGTCCACCATGGCCCTTTGGGTTCTAGGTTAAGTTTCAGGAAAAGCCACTGGCTTAGTCTATGTAATGCCCAATAGCCACATGACATCAACAATGCATTCAAGAGTCAGGCTGGACTAAAGCAACAGGCTCCTAACTGAGACTCCCCCTGTCTTGGCCCCATCCAATTTAACCCTTGATCAGCTGCCAGTCATCCATTAAACACTCCCCTGCTTCATAATAATAATATCTAAAATGCATCTAGCATTAACTAGGTATAAGGAATAATACTAAGCCTGTTACATATATTAACACCATTTAATAAGAACTTTAGCGGTAAGGGACCAACATTATCCTTCATCTTATTGATGAAGAAATTGAATCTTGGAGAGGGTAAGTAGCTTGTGTGGCAGAGCTCAGGTTCAAAGCCAGGTGCCTGGCTTTTAACTACCATATTATGCCAGCTCCAGCTTAAGATTTATATGGCCAAAATACCCTCAGTCCCCCTAATACTCCCATAAAGTGGCTTTGCATTAAAAATGCTTGTGTGTCAGCTCATATTCATAAAGCTTGAGAACCACTGAGGAAATGGAACAAAAGGAAAGGCTATATGCTACTCTTAGATAGTTACCAAATGCCTAGAGGTTAATGGGTAATGAGTAGAGAATCCTGTATTGCTCCTGCTTTCTTGCAGGGTTCAGTCCTTTGGTTTTCCTATTAAGACTATGACCTCAACACAGTTGTCCATTTCTCCATGAATATTAAAATTAAATGAGATCGAATGGCATAATGCAGCAGTACCTTAAGTAGAGAATAGCAGTGGTGTGCTAGTAAGTGCTTAACAACCAGCTCTCTGGGGGAAGCATTTTCTAGTTTCCATGGTGTAGATACTCCCACTACGGCCAATTTCAGCTGAGCTGCCAATATGACATCAATCACCTGGCAGATTTCCTTAAACTTTAACAATAGGCTCTTGGCAGCTAGTGGGAGCTGGTTCCAGCACTATTGGAGAACAAGTCCTGTACACAGGTCTCAGAGAGAGAAACAACACCACTGTACATATTGGAGGGATTTGCTCTGCCATATGGAAACAGAGACATAACTCTCAGGTGAAAAATGCAGTCAAAACTCTGTACGATCATATTAAAAATTATTGAGAATAAATAGTAAAATAATAACTAGTCCGCAAAGAATAGAGTTTAGAGACAACTTAAATCATCCAAGATTTTTTTCTCTTAAACATTCTACATAATGGCACAAAAAATACTTATTTCTAGAATTATTATAAACACGTTATAAGAACTGAGGCATATCAAAGGAAGGCCATTATTAAAGTTTAACACACACACACACACGCACGGACATTCTTTCCGGACAATGATCTATGCAAGTTCTTTTCCTCTCAATATACTTCTGTGTCCACTCTGAAATACAATATGCATCTCAAAGTTGTATGCATCCAAAGTAGAGGAGTGAGAGAAGCTCTAGATCCAGTTTGTCTAAATTGTTCCTCCTTAGCCTCCTAAGAAGGTCCTCGCATCACAGGTAATTCAAAGAGCTGAGTTAGCAACCTTTTCTGAAACCTTTGTAAAATGCCTGTTCATCTTCAATGTGGGAGATCACTCTCTGAGGGGAAAGGAGAGTTTGCTTCTGTGATCCATGAAGCAAACTACCTCCCACAAAGCCCAGTGCTGTGATTCTGAGGGCCCAATGGCCCAGTGAGTGGTGAAATGGAAGGAAGTCCTGCAAGTGGTTTTAACGTTCAGAGGATTGGGATCAAACACAAAACCTCTAATTTTGAGTCAGTATATGTTTTCCTTCTGTTAGAGTAGTTGATATTATATGGAGACACTATTTTTCAGTTCTTCTGCCCACTACCAACCCCCATGTCCTCCATCATCAATGCTGTCCTGGAACTTGCAAGGCTCTGCTAGCCTGTACCTGCAGTGCTTTAGGTAAGTGCCTTGCCCCCTCAGAGCTTGTAGTGCCTGGACTCAGAAAATTTTGATCCACTTCATCCTGTGGCCCCTATCCCCTTTCAGACCAAGGACAACTATGGACAAATCTGCTTTATTTTAAGCAAAAGTCTATGCTGGACTTACTAAGTGCTCTATTCAGTGGAGAAGTCATCTTGCTTCACAGGGGTGTCAAATGGCATAAAGGATATGAAAGCTCTTTGGGGAAAAAGGAAGATAAGGGCTGCACAAATGTAGGGCATTATTAATGTTAATTACTGGTAAGTGATATGCATAATGCCCAGAATCAGTGAATTTTAGAGCTGGGAAGGAAGTTTTTATAATCGCTTAGTATAATCCATCATCTTTCTACCAGAGCTTAAAGATTGCAGCCTGCAGAGAGAGCTCCTTAAACCATCTGGATCTGAGAGAAAGTGACATTTCTCTACCTAACCCCCCCCCCCCAGATGACCACCATTTTCTGAAACTGATTCAGATGACAAAAGCCTTTTATTTTATTTAACTTCAAAACAGTGTGAGCTGATAAATGTTTAAGAACTGGCTCTCCCCTCCTCCCACTCCATTAAAAATCCTCATTTACATCATGTGCCAATTTCTATGGTGTAAATACTCCCCTATGGCCAATTTCAAGTTATCAACATGAAGCTACTGAAAGTGGAGTTGGGAAGACAGACACCCAGTGGCTCCTGTGATCAGATATGAGCCATGTCCAGCAGCCTTTGATAACCTTAAAATTACTGACCTCAAGAGATTCCATGAGCTGCTATGGAGATAGTTTATGAACAGATTAAACACACAAGATAAT
The DNA here is from genome assembly GCF_000327345.1 of Myotis davidii. Taxonomy (NCBI): domain Eukaryota; kingdom Metazoa; phylum Chordata; class Mammalia; order Chiroptera; family Vespertilionidae; genus Myotis; species Myotis davidii. Next base: position 448,454 of record NW_006297381.1, on the reverse strand, counting down.
CAGAGCAGTAGTTGAGAAAGTGAATTTCAAGGTGCTGTTGGAGCCCAAAGAACAGAGCAATTAATCACAGAGCAGCTACAAGTAGGCAGGGGCTTCTGAGATGGGGTTTAAAGAATGGCTAGGAGTGTGCCAGGTGAGCACGGTGAGTGATAACAGAAAAGAACTCCAGAGACAGAACATGGCACCAGCAAAGGCAGGAGGTATAGATGGTGTTCTGGGGACATGTGATTCACACCAGTTATATGTGATTCAAAGTTTTATACAAATGCAGCCTCGCCCAGAAGTTGGTGGCACGATGAAGAAGGAGCCCTCCAGATGTCTTTATTTCATAAGATATGTCCTTTCTACTAAAAGAACGTAAACACGCGAAGTCAGCGCTGTCTGCTTGAAATATAATGCAACCCCACATGTGCTTCTAAATGTCCCAATAGTCACATTAAAACAAGCAAGAATCAAGAGATGGAATTCTTTTTAGATGCTCAATTTAACTTAGTATGTTATCATTTTAATATGTGGCACTAGCCATGTTTCAAGTGCTGGGTAAACACGTGGCTAAGGCTTCTATATTGGACAGCACAATTATCAGGTGTCCTGATCCCCTTGTGAGAATGAAAAGAATTCCTCTCTCCACAGGGCATACTTTTGAGGGGAGCTATCCGGTTTAGTAGAACTCTGCTTTGTCGGATCTCACTGGCATTGCCTCTGATGACACTTGATTACAACCCACAGCCAGTGGCATTAGTCAGAAAGGATAACAAAACGTGTCCACTCAATACCCCAATTAAGTTTACCCCTGCGACATGAGTGTATCAGCTCCTGTTTCTTCTTGTGAGCGGAGACAGTCCTGGAGAAATAGAGAATGTCTCTCTAACCTGCATATCTAATCCCTTTCTCCATTCTCTCCAGCAGAATACAACAGAATACCCACCCTTACTGTGGTTGTGAGAATTAAAGTGAGTTCATCTGAGAAAAGCACTTAGAAGCTTGCCAGGCTAACAGTAGGTGGAAATAATCCTTTTCTATCTGCATTGTTATGCATACCATGTAACCTCCACAACACAACACGTGCTCAATGAGAGCTTGTTGTCCGTGTTATTATACAGATGGTGATGCTGAGTAAACGCAACTTCACCTTATCCCACCCCTCTGCCAGATGGTCGTTCTCCACAGGAAGTCCCAGAGGTTGCTTGAACTCAGCCCTCCTATAGTGGGTTCTTTCTACCCACTATAACCCTTGTCATACTTGTGGAGGGTAAGTCATACCCACCTGACCCCTTACTCTTCCATGAATCTTCAAGTTTTCACAGGCCCTCACTTCTCTCTTTCTCAAGTCCTATAAGATACTATTCTGTTCTGTAGGACTGGACCCTCAATGATGTCCAGTTGGGCATTGACTACCAAAGTTTTCTATGTGGATGCCTTGCCCATCAGTCTCAATAAGTTGAATACCGGTGTTTGCCGGGATCCAACCCCAGCAGGTCCAGGGGTCCCCAAAGGTGTGGACGGAGTTGGCGAAGAAGGAATGACACGGAGACAGCGTTCAGTTGGTCAGCAGCCTTGCCCGGATCTCTAGCCACACTCTCCAGCCAAGTTCTGTAGCCATGTTCTGTCTCTAGGTTCTGTAGCCTGTTGCCTTGTTACATCTGTATTTATACCAGTTGATTCCAATCCTATCAATCTCTATTCCAAAGGTTAGGGCGTTTCTTATCTCCATTCGAGGGAGTAAAGATTATGTAGCTTAGCATGATTGTTCATAGTTAAAGTGATTAATTACCCGCCTGGCACTTAGTTAGGGGTTTTATTCCCTCCCTAACTTCAGGGGAAAATCCCTACCTGGGGAAACAACCTTTCTCAGAGAGGTGACCTTGGTTAAAACACATAGTGTCAAGAAGGTGAGCAAACATATTAAGAACAGTATGCCATACATGCCAGGTCCCTTGAAACAGCAAGGAGGGACCGGCTCCCGGCAGGTGTTAGTGGATATATGTGTACTGTGTATCAGATATTCTTAGAGCCCAAGGATACAGAAGCGATTAGGACTTGTTCCTTTCCTTTGGAGCATTCCAGGATAAAGGTTCCTGCAGGAGAAGAAATATATCACCACTTTTCAAGTCATCGATAAAAAGACCTCATAAAAGGCTGCTCTAGTACCTTCTGATGGAGAGAGAGAGAGAGAGATAGAGAGAGAGAGAGAGAGAGAGGTAGAAGAGATCTCATGTTTCCTGGAAGAAGCTCACACCATCTTGGACCAAGTGACGGAAAACCACAGCCCCTCATCCCGCCACTCCCTCAAAACTCTTCTGCTTCAGAATCAGAAAACCTCTCACTGTGGACATGGCCTTGTTTAGGCATCTGATTTCCTATTTCCCTTACTTCTGAAATTCTCCCAGGTCTGAGGCTGCTGAAGGATTTCTAGTCAATGATAGCATTACCATGGGATTCCCATTAATCCCTAAATACTGGAAATAGCATAGTATTTAGCAAAAGTCTGGCTTCTTAATACATAGGCATTAGGTGTTTCAGATAATGGGAAAGTCCTGCATCCCTTTCCTACCCTACACAGGTGTGTTTTTTTGTTTCTTTAACAAAAAGTTTCTTCTCAAAGTTTCACTTTACATATAAAATATGCCCTTGTGGAAGCTGTTACAAATGTCACCACTTTAACTGGCCCAAATTTATGGTGGCATTGAATTTTAATGGAGCCATAAATGTCTGATGTAATGGTGATATATGCATCGCAATAAATTGTTATAGAGAAATATAAAAATAAGTGTAAGATAAAAGATTGTGTATGAAATATGTTTTTACATCTATTTTAATGATTAAAAATCATACAAACTTGATATTCTAAATCACTTGGAATTGCCATCGTGGCTCAGAGAACCTTTTCTCCCCCGAAAGTCTTTCCCAGGCTGAGCTGATAGTTCTGCAACCAGAAATTACAGCCGCTTTAATGAGGACATTTACGATGATTTTTATGTTGACGTGGGAAAAAAAGTAATTAGCATTAAAGAAGATGGAGAGGATGGTATCAGTGACCCTTTGCCTTGGGAATGGTCCTCTGAAACTGACAGGATTGATGGGCCTGTGGCCTCGCGACAACTCCTGCTGTCTTCGGGTCAGCCCTAATGCTTGCCCGGTGTCTTGGAGGACTTGGCAGCTCCAAGGACACATCAGGAAAGAGGGAGGGGCCAGGAGCAAGCAGCAGGAGCTGAGGAGCTGGTGGTGGGGAGAGATGGGCTAGGAGCTGAGAGTGGCCACAGATGATGTCAGCTCCTGTTTCAGCTCCACCACTGACCTGCTTGGACAAGTGCCTGCACCTTTCCAAGCCTCACTTTCCCCATCTACAAAACGGAAGCGATAACAGCACCAAGTATGGGCATTTTTATTTTTTACCACCTGTCGCCATTTACCTATCTCTAGCACCACCTCTAATGCTCATTTGAGCATCCAGTCCAATTCCTTATGATATAGTGTCCACCCCTGACTGAGTAGTATGTGTAAGCCAAGATGTCCCTCCAGCCACAGTAATCTTTTCAAGGATGGGCTCGAGATCCCCGTCCAAGCCAATGAGAAGCCAAACGTGGGCTCATGATGCCCATCTGAGCCAATGAGAAGCCATGAGACTTACTAGGACTTCAGGAAAGTGAAAAGATACTTTTTCCCCCCTGCTGTACTTTACCTTGAAGTGGGCTTGGGTAGCTACAGTCCATTCCTACCACGAAAACCTGTCTGAGCAGGGTACCAAGAAATGGGAAGCAGACTCAAGAGATTAGGAAAAAGACTGGGCCCTATAATATTTAGGTCCCTGGATCCAGCCATGCCTGCAGCCAGCCACTCCTGGAGTTTTCAGTTGCATGAGTTGACACATTCCCCTTCTGCTTCTCATCATTTCGAGTTTGGTTTTTGATCATTTGTTGCCAAATGATTCATAATTCACAGAATGATTCCTGGTTTTGCTATGAGGATGAGTGAGATAATCCATGTTTTATTTTGCACAGTGTCCTAGAAGCAATTCCTCCATAAGTGCTGGCTGCCAGGCTGGCATGGCTCAGTGGTTGAGCATCGACCTATGAACTAGGAGGTTGCAGTTCAATTCTCAGTCAGGGCACATGCCTGGGTTATGGACTCAATCCCTAGTGGCGGGTGGAGGGTGTGCAGGAGGCAGCTGATCGATGTTTCTCTCTCATTGATGTTTCTAACTCTCTATCCCTCTCCCCTCCTCTCTGTAAAAAAATCAATAAAATATATTTTAAAAAATAATACTAAGTGCTGGCTGATGCTGTTATCATCCTGACGATAACTGCCCTGGCTGCTATGCTGTGCACATGTCTGGCAGAGCCCCCTTCAGGATCTTCAGGGACCATACCACGTTCAGGTGACCTGCTGCCCTGCTCTTCCCTCACTTCCCATGACTGATTGCCCGAATGCCCGGGCACCTGGTGAATATTAACTCTGGCCCTGACTCCCCCGGGCCGGGCGCTTCCAACTAGGAAGCCCTGAAAC
>NW_006297381.1:436183-443686 GCF_000327345.1 Myotis davidii | reverse complement strand
TCCTCCTCCTCCTCCTCCTCTTGTGTTTGCTTCCGCCCAGCCTGGCTCCCCTCAGCCAGCTGCTCTGCCCTCTCTACCCTCGGGATGTGACTCCACTGCCAACAAGCTTTGGGCTTCTGTTTGCTGTGGAAAAATACCAAGTTCAAAGAGAGCAGCTGGGCAGCAGCGACCCCTCCTGTGGCTGGCCACGCGCTCTCTCCCCTCCCCAGGGCCTGTGATCAGCTTGGCCTCACGGCCTCATCCCGCCTCCTCTTTCTCTAGCTGTGGTTTGCACCATTCCTTTCAACCCCTTTTATGCTTTTAATGTGCCAAGTCTTGTGCTTACAAAACTGGAATGGGGAGTGGGCGGTGCTAACATGGGCTCCAACTCGGGGTCTGGTTCCCCAGCTCCTCTGTTCCCACAGCCAGAAGGCGGTCTGTCCCAGCCCCTCCCTTTCTGCTCCTGGAATCCCTGCCTAAAGTCTTGGGTGCACAGAGAACACCAAAGCGTGATCACTGTGTCTGTCTCAGTCCTGTGCCAGATGCTCCAGTTTCCCCCTGTCTATTGAGCCTCCATCTCCCCACAGATGTCAGGCCAGCACAGAACAAGGAACAATGTCTAGCCAGTGGTCACACATGCCTCCCCAGCACTCCCCCACTCTTCTGTTTCTCCATAATGTGTGTCACTTTCTACAAGTCCACGTGGTTTACTGACTTAACATCATCATCTCTTTTTTCCCCGGCTAGAAGGCAAACACCATGACATGAGGGGTTCTTGTCTGTTGTGTTACCACTGGGCTCCAGTGCCCAGGATGGTGTTGGACACACACAACATCATACACACTGTTCAACAAATATATGTTGGATGTTGCCTAATTGACTGGGATCAGCTTATGTCCATATTGTTTACCAAGTCCCCTTATTTATTTGCTCACTCTTGTCTTCTTTCCTTTCTTTCGTCTCCCCTTGCCCAATTATTTCATGCCCACTAAATGCAACACAGATCTAACTCCCATATTCCAGGAGCTTACCATCCTATGGAGAAGACAGATACTTAAACCAAGGACAGTACAGCACGATGATAGTTAGAAAGTTTTCAGGGCAAGTGGGCAGCCCAGCAAAATAAATAAATAAATAAAAGGATCATTCTTTAAACTTGGGGTTCAGGCAAAGCCTTCTGGAGGAAGAGTAATTGTGCTAAGCCCTGGGGGAGAGAGGAATTAGCCTGTCTTCATCAGAGAGAATCCCCACTGAGCCTGCTATGCGTTCACGCATCTGCCCTTGTTTTCAGGTGGAGGTGAGCCCGCTGATTTCAGTGGAAGTCAGTGCCTGCATTTCCCTGTGATGCATTTATAGGGAGTCATGGATAAGTTCCGTGTCTGTGAGTCCTCCACCTCCAAAATTCAAATGTCTCTAAATTCAATGAAAGAAAATCAAAGGCTGAACTGAGAACAATGGAACATGGTTTCTATCTTCCTTAGGTTTATTTTTATAAAAACTTGCCTGAGATATAATTCACATCCCATACATATCATCCATTGAAAGTGTGCAAGTCAATGTTTTTTTGTTTACTCAGGATTCTTCAGCCGTTGCCTCAAGCTTGAGCTCTATGTAAGGGAAACGTCTGATAGGCAGGACAGCCTCAAGTGCCCTCCACTCAGTGAGAAACATAGATTTACCAGCACCGGAGAAATAAGATGAAGAGTCCTCCAACCAGGGGCTGGAGGAGTGGAAACTGTAGAGCATGGGTGGAACTAAGCAATATGAAGCCAAGATATTTCTTTTTCCAGAGTCATTCTTTTTTAAGGGTACAGATCTCATGTGATGCTGGTACTTGCTGAAAAGGAGGCCCATTTTGGAGCCCAGGTAAAGGCAAGATACCCATGACTGTCAGCTCTGTTTGGGGTGCCCAAGGTGGAGACAGAGGAGACTATGACAGAATCAAAGAGAGAAGAATTATGGGGAGAATTGAGGAGGAGACAGAGTGGGAAGGGATAGGGGAGGGAGCGAGAGGAAGACATTCACAGACACACAAGCAGATGGAGAGAAAAGCAGAGATGTGAAGAGACAGACACATGCAGATGGAGAGAGGGGAGGAAGCAGAGAGAGGCAGAGACAGACAGCCAGAGAGACACTGGCAGGAAAGTGCAGAGAGACAGAGAGAGTATTTAAAAATAATTTCAGAAAATATTTCCCCCCAATCTCTAAAGCCTTCATCCTGAACTTTTCACAGAGGGTTCAAATGCCCTCCTTTGCTCCCTCCAGGGCATCTAGGATTCTGGAAGCTGGGTGCCAGAGTTCTCTCTCTGGGAGGCAGTGAGAATGAGGGAGTAGGAGCCAGAAGCCAGGACAAGAAACGGCCCCATCTGGCCCCCATCTGACCGTGGGTGGCTGAGTCCCACCTCCCCCTACTGCCACTCAGGGCACTTTCAAGAACGTGGAAAGAATTGCAGGGAGCGTTGCTATAGATAATGACGTGTCTGATTCTGCAACAAAGGATACAGCTGAGAGTTCCAAAGCCCTACAGCCTTAACCTCCCCCAACATCTCTCCAGGACACTAAGTTCACCACATCCCTGTCCCTGCATGAAAGGGGTGGGTAGCAGGGTGCCAGTGGCTCATCACCATCACTGTAGTCGGTAGTTGAAGAAATGAATGAGATCGTGGATGTGAAAATCCCTCCACAGGCAGGAAGGCTGAGCTGTCACAGGGAGGTCACCACAGCATACCAGCCTCAGAGAGCACACACCTGTCTGTCCGCCCACACCTTCACCCGACAGGTGCACACGGCTGGCACACCTGTGAACACGCTCCCTGAATAAGGTTCATGCACGTTCCCATAGATCTCACAACCAAGTCCTCCTCGCTCAAGCAGCAGACACTGGTGCGCTTAGTAATCAGAGCAGGAGAAGGATTAAGGTTGGGATGAGAAGAAAATCACAAAAGGGTAGGCGGGAAAGATGTCCTTTGGGTGGCCTTGGAGGGAGAGAGAGCTGCTTAGCTAACGCCAGGGCCACCAGACACCTCTGAGCTCTGTTAGAAGAAGCTGAGACATGACGGAGAACGGAGCCAGGGAATTAGCCTGCTCTGCTCTGCAGTTTCAGGACTGACATTGTCTGGGTTTCAGGAAAAGCTATGGGAACCATGAAATGTGGAAAGGTTTGAAAGCACCTTGACACCATGGACTGTCCTGACCCTTTTGTTTAGCTAAGGTGAGATAGGGATGCTGGTAAAAGATAATCCCTTAACAAATCCTATACTAAGTCCTGGGCCTGCGAGAATGGAGCATCATCCTTGCCTTGCACCAGGTCACTGTCCAGGTGGGAGTTAGAATGTAGCCATCCCAGCACTGTCCACCTGCAAGTTTTGACGCTTGGCCCCAGAGAGGAAAATATCAGCCGAGTGCATGTGGAGTCTCACTTACCTGGTGCTGAGCTCAGTGGACTTAGGCAAGATTATCAAGGCAGCTAGCTGATGCTACCTCATTTCCTTATCATGGCTTCTTTTGCAGTGACAAGACTGCATGGGCTCAGTGGAAATCAGGTTCATTGGGGATTAAAGTAGATGCCCTTTGACTAGAGACGTCGCCTACCAGCATGCCCGGGGCATGCAAGGAGGAGAGCGTGAAACTAGGCAGGGCAAGGGAGCCAGAGTTCCTTCCAGCTGTGAGCATCTTCCCCAGGGCAGTGCCAGGGAAGAGCAGGGCAGGGGCAGTTAGGAAGGAAGGCAATACTAGGAAAGGAGAAAAGGAGTGAGGAGAGACTGAGAGGGAGGACAGAAAGGAGGAAGGAGGAATCAGGGAGGAGGGAAGGACATTTGAGAGTTTGTACAGGTGGGCATGGTAAAGCAACATCATGAGAGATGAACTTGACATTAAGTGACCTGCTGAATTCAAACGTCTTCTGGGCACGGAAGCCTGCAATCCTTGACCTGGCCAATGTGAGGTAAAGGAGCGAGGCAGGACCACCGCCACCTCACTACATCTGTTCCTGGGATGGCATTGTAGCTTGGAAAGACATCTTAGGGCTGGGGACTAGAGATCCCATTCCTGCATTGGGGTTGGGTTTTAGCTTAGCTGCGGACATGAATAATTATGACAATTATTCCCCAGTGGCCTTTCTTCTCCCTACTGCCAACAGACCCAGGTTGGGCGACACTCCCAAAGCGCAGTTTCTGAACTTTGCATCGTTGAGTGGCAGTGTTCGTGCATCCTCACATGCTGACATGCAAGGTTAGGAAGCCTGTGTTAGTCCTGATCATCTGCTTCAAGTTCTGAGTTCCTGGTTAGTGAAGTCTCTAGGTCCAGCAACTATTCCAGGATGTCACACTGCCTGTTTAATGTCTAAGGGGGGCAGTTTGGGTTTGTTTGCTTTAAAAGTCAGGTTTAAGAAGCTGGAACTTTGTACAGTATAATGAACCCTCTTTTTAAGCATATGGTTTGATGAGTTTTGACAAACATATACAGCCATATAAGTCATCACCACAATCAAAACATGGAATATTTCCATCACCCCCAAAAGTTCCCCCAATCCAACTTATGAGGAGCTAATTGCAGGCAGGCATTCCCCTCAATCAGGGAGTGGGGTACGATTTGTCCGTTTTCCTTTCTGGGCCTCTACATTCATTCTGCATCAATGAAGACATCATGGCAGACTTCATACCCCACCCTCCATGAATAATCTTCATGAGCAGAGAATAAACCTGGCTTTGCTCCCCACTGCACCCCAGCTCCCAGCACAGTGTCTGCCAAGGATGATCTGTAGTGAATTGTCATTAAATGAATGGATGAGCAATGTATGGATTTCATCTTAGGTTAATTTAAAGGTTAAATAGAAAGCAGTTATTTATTGCACAGAAATGGAGGCTCAGAGTGGCCTCCAGATACACACAGTTAGAATCCCAGCCTGATCTGCCTGACCCCAAAGCCCACGCCTTTACCCTGTGACTAGCTGCCATCTCCCATTTCTGCAGATTCCGATGATCACCCACAGGTCTGTGGGCTGAGCCCCCTGGATAAGCACATTACCAACAGCCTTCCTTGCCGCTGAGCTGCTCTGAGCCTTCCCGGGCCGAAAGGGACGGCCAGTCATTACTGTTCCTATCATCTTAAGTAAGGAGCGCCACTCCCCCTAGCCCCAGGTCTTTCAACTCCTGAATTTTAATAACCAACTCCACTGATGATTTACACATTTCAAGGCAGGAATTAGCAGAAAATTCCATATTTCATAGATACTGAATTGGGCTATTATCTCCAGGCACCAGGTGCCAATTTCCTATCAAATGGTGAAATGCTGTAATTATCAGTAGAATTCCATTCAAATTCTAGGAGCAGATAAATAACCAATGGGAATATCATTTATTCATTAGAATACGAAGAAAGGGGAAAATATTACCCTGTTCGCAGTGGCAATGAGGCTGCCTTGCAAGGGAATGCCCAGCTCACTAAGGCAGGCTGAGGATTCCACATTCATTAAGCTCCCCAGTCAGGGGAGAGAGGGGCTTCCATTAAACACCTGAACAGGAGAGATAATGGGCCTCTGATGGAGAGGCTAATGTGTGAGATGTGGTGATGCCTTCTTATGGTGTGTGTGTATGTGTGTGTGTGTGTGTGTGTGTGTGAGAGAGAGAGAGAGAGAGAGAGAGAGAGAGAGAGAGAGAGAGAGATGGATAGAAAGACATCTACAGGCATACCTTTGAGATATTGTGGGTTTGTTTTCAGACCTCTGAAATAAAGCAAATCATAATCTTCTGGCTGGGGGATGGTCTTGCCTTCACTTTGTAAAAATTGCAACCCATGTGGCTGGATTGGTTGTGTGTTGTTCTGTGCACTGAAAGGTTGCTGGTTCAATTCCTGGTCAGGGCACATGCCTGGGTTTTAGGCTCCATCCCCACTAGGGGGTGTGTGGGAGGCAGCTGAATGGTCTTTCAATCTCACATTGACCTTTCCTCTCTCTCCCGTGAGGGTTTAAAAAGAACTTATAATAGAAACAAAGGACTCATAGCAGTGAAGCTAGTTATTTTAGCGGAAGTTGGGCTTCATTATTATGTGTCTATATCAAATCAATATAGTAGGGATAATTTATAAATTATACATAGAACACTCTAGAACCCAGCTGTTCAAAGAGCACAAATAGCTAATATTTCTTGATCAAATGGAAAATTTGTTGACTTTAGGGAGGAATAATTTGCCATTTCACTTGTCATTGCCTTAAAGATCATCTTTCTTACAGACTCTGGGCTGGGATGGGCAGAAGGAAGGCAGTCGGGGAATTCCACCCAGCATGGACACCTTCTTTTGGGGTGAGGTGCCAGTGAACCCTTTCAAATATGCAAATATCCTCATGGAGGTCCCATCAGGTCCTATTCCTATGCTCACCGGAATTTCCACTTAGGAACTTTAAATGTAAGCGCTCCTAGCCTATATAAATTTTTTAAAAATCAGTCTTCACACCTAGGTTCGAACTCAGGGCCAGATATGAGTTCCCTTAAGAAAGTTATAAAACCTTTCTGAGCCTCAGTTTCCTTAACCATAATGACAATAAAAAATAGTAGTGAGTTACTGGTAGAAGAAAGTGACTCAGTGCCCGGATTATTGGGAGAGGAAACTGAAATCTTCATATTTAGCAGATGCCTGGAACACATAAAAGGTTTGAATATCTCTTCTCCTCATCACTGTGGTTTTCTGCTGTTGCTACAAATGTACCTGAGTCACAAAGGTGATAGAAGGAGTGAAAGGCTCAAAGCATAAAAGGGTACAGCATGGCGACATACACTATTGTTACTGTTGTTAATATTGAAATATTTGTAATGATCATGTGTCACAATATGAGCAATGATATATTATTGATCATAATATCTATAGTTAGTAGGATTGCTAATATACTGTACTAATCAATCAGTTTTGTCATACCAGATCAGATGCCTCCCTGAAATGCAGATAAATTCCCTATTATGGAACCATTGTCTACCAATTCTGAGATGTAGTCAGAGAATAGTAATGCTGGTGCTAGGTCAAGAGCAAAGCAGACAGGGAGGTATGAAGTAGCAGAGTCCTTGATCTGGGCCCCTGTTCTCTGGGCTCTAGGCTGTGAATGAGAATTTGTCCCTGGCTGACCTCAAGGCACAGAGTTGGCTGACAAGTGGGGCCACTGCAGAATGGAGGAGGTCAAGGCAGGTCAAGGCAGGTCAAAGCAGGTCAAGGTCCCTGCATGTAGATGCTTCCTTAGCGATGGAAGGTTGTTGTCTAAGGCTGGGGACTGGAGCGGGGTTGGGGGAAAGGGAGGTCGGGTGGATAGGAAGACAGCTAAGGGTCCAGTGTGGAGAGGCCACTCAGTAGCATTTAATTTAGAAAGGGCTGGTCATAGCATAGTTCATTAAAAGAAGGTCAGGCCTGACAAATCTGGTTGAATTCTCTGACTACATCTCAGAATTGGTAGACAATGGTTCCATAATAGGCAATTTATCTGCATTTCAGGGAGGCATCTGATCTGGTATGACAAAACTGATTGATTAGTAAAGGCCAATA
>NW_006297381.1:421677-436156 GCF_000327345.1 Myotis davidii | reverse complement strand
GAAAATTAAACTGAGACTGAAGGAGTTCAAATCAAAGAAACCTATTTCACCTGAATAGGGGGGGCATGGAGGGGGTCTTCTTTTTAAAAAATGAGGTGGAGAATATAAAAAGAAGGGGTTGGGAGAAGTGGGTTCAGTTTTGGTCAAAAGTCAATGGAACAAAATGTCCCACTTTTAAAGGAGAGACCCTTTGGTGACCAACCTCAAGAATGCAATTTTGTATACGGTTAGAGCTGCAAAGCTGATGTTGAGAATTAACTCCCACCTGAATCTAAGCTGCTAAATCCAGCAGCCTCATCAGGCCAGGTGCCAGCCAAGAGGATGTGGAGACCTGGCATCTGGACCATCTCTGATGGGTGAAAAGGCAGCTGGTGGTGCTATCCTTAGAAAGCACAGGCTCAATGCCAGGTGGTAATGGCAGCTGGTCCCATCCCCGGTCCTGACACGTGAGCAGGCCCCAAAGTGCTCCAGTGGTTTTGTGTGTGCCAGCTGTATGACTAGACTTCAAATTGCCTTTATAAGCATCATTGGGTGGAAAGTGGAAATCATGTTGTCATTCCTGTGGCTCAAGGGAGAGTCCCACAGAGAGCTCCTTGGTGATGGGGATTTATCTTTTTTTTTTAATTTAAATCTTTTTTTTAATTTTTCAATTACAGTTAACACACTATATTAATTTCAGGTGTACCCTCTAATGATTAACATTATCCAACTTCCAATAAATCTTGCACCCATCTGACACCATACATAGTTATTAGAATATTATTGACTATATTCCCCATGCTACACTTTGCATCCCCATGGCTATTCTGTAACCACAAATTTGTACTTCTTAATCCCTTCACATTTTTCACTCATTACTCCAAATCCCCTCCCATCTGGCAACTGTCAAATGATCTCTGTATATATGAATCTGTTTCTGTTCTGTTCTGTTCTGTTTGTTTATTTAGTTTTTTTAGATTCAATTGTTGACAGGTATGCATTTATTGCCATTTTATTGTTCATATTTTTAACTTTTTTCTTCTTCTTAAAGAAGACACTTTAACATTTCATGTAATACTGATTTGGTGGTGATGAACTCTTTTAGTTTTCTCTTGACCGGAAAGTTCTTTATATGTTCTTTGATTATAAATGACTAGAGGCCCAGTGTATGAAATTCATGCATGGGGGTTAGGGGGGTGTCTCTCAGCCTGGCCTGCACCCTCCCACAATCCAGGACATTTTGGGGGATGTCTGACTGCTGGTTTAGGCCTGATCCCACTGTGGATCGAGCCTAAACCAGCAGTCAGACATCTCTCTTGCAATCTGGGACCACTGGCTCCTAACTTCTTGCCTGCCTGCCTGATTGCCCTTAACCACTCGCCTGCCAGCCTGATCACCCCTAATTGCTAGCCTGCCTGTCTGATTGCCCCTAAAGCTCAAGCTTCTTCTGTTTTATTTTTAATATTTATATTTCTTCTTTATTTTTTATTTTAAAATTCAAACTTCTGGAGAACATGAGGCATTTAATATTATTCCATTTTCCTTACAGAGAGCAAAGCATGGTAAATACAGCAAATACTTAAAACTTACGGGCTTCTATACAAACACTTTCCAACCAGGAATGCTTTAATAGGCAGTCTCCAAAAACTTGACTGGAAAACCTAAAAGTAGAGTGCTCAGATTTCAAGGATCAGGTGCTATTAGGAGGATTTTAATCCCAATTAAACTCTAATTCTGAGCTCTCAACAGTCTGGACAAACTGTCCTTCACTATCTCCAAAGTTTCTTATTTGTCACTATCCCATTTTCCTCCGCTTCAAACCAAGGTAATAAACGAAACCTTTAATTCCGATCTTCTTCACCTCAACGGAACAGCAAATCTCAACTGAAATAATTTCCCGCCAGAAGTCACGTCCAAATACTGTGAGACTGAGGACTATAGGGCTGACTATGTACATGCACAATAATAGGCTCACATTCTAGCAGTAGGCACCCAGGCATACTCCACAACCCCACAATCCTCTGGTCACATACTTCTGGTTTTTCTAGCTCCTCCTTAAGTGGTGTTTCCTTCAGTCCCATTGCAATGTCCAGGACCTCTAGTTGGAGAGGATTTTTCTGTTCTTTGATGTTGCTAACTGTTTACTATTTGGAATCAGTGAAGTTTCAGGAGTACTGCCACTGCCATGAACATGTCGGTCCCAAGTGCACTCATGAAACAACCACCCATTCAGTCCATGGCTGGTGCTGTCCTGGTTCACAACGAGAAAGGTACTGTGCTGAGCCATTTTCCAATCAGATCTTCCTCTTCCTTCCCCAGAACACTCCAAACCTACTACAGGCTGACCACCCCAACCCCACAGTCCCTTAAGACCTTCCCTCCTTTTCTTCAACTTTCCCCTATCAAACTCACACCCTATTGCATTGCTTAGGGGCACCTCTAACCGCTCCCTGGGGTGGCGGGGCCAGCCTGGGCTAGGGGCTGTGGTGTTCTGGTCTCTGGTCGTTCTGGTCGTTCCACCATTTTGGTCGCTGGGTTTTAGTATATAGAATAGGATAGCTTTGCTGGGTAAAATAATCTTGATTGTAAATTCTTGCTTTTCATAAATGAATATTTCTTGTCAACCTCTTCTAGCCTGCAAAGTTTCTATCTTGTTTTTTCTTTTGTTTGTTTTTTTTTTCATTTAGAAATTTTTATTAGCACTAGGTGTTAAATTTATAGATGTTGTGGAATCAAAGTTGTCCATACACATTGAGGCACTCATGGTGAATTCTGACTGATGTTAAAATGAGAGAGAGAGAGAGACACTAGCCAAGTGAGTAGTAAATATAAAATTGTCTAATCCTCTTCGTCCCCTGAATCATCCTCTTTGGGTTTGGAGAGGAGTTTCATTACACGGTGTATAGGAGTCTTTACAGACTCATATTTCCATCCCTTCCTTAAAAACATCTTCTCAATCACACTTGGCATCTTGTAGCCCTTGCTTACAATGAAATCTTTGAAGGCAATTGGTCCATAAAGTTCATCAATAACGTCTGGTTCAAGATGCCTTCGATAGGTCCAATATTCCCTGTCATGGACGGCTTTAGGGTTAGGAAAAGGCTGGTCATTGACCAGCTTTTTCCAGCATTTGGGGTCCAGGTACCATGCTCCATACCTTATCTTCTCCCGTTTGGGTTTATAAGGGTCTTGTCGTTTGCGGAGTTTCCTTTCCCAGTCATCTTCCTGCAGGGAGAATTTTCTCTGCTTTATTTCATCTAGCTGTTTGCAGGGCCTTATATTCGAAGGAAGCTGGTTTATTTTCTTTATTTTGACTGTATTATGGGTGAGTGGGCCCTCAAAGTTAATTTCAAACTTTTTCATGATGGACTCTTCATCAATGCCTATGTCTCCAAATTTATCATTGATCCATCTGCAGAATTCACGAATTGTTCTTCTTGCTTTTTGGAAAACAGGATCTTTGGGGATATCTGTTGTGCTTGCTGCATTTGTGTCTTCCTTTGGAAACAAACTGAATAAATATGACAGAAGACTCTCCTTGGCCGTTTCCACGTGGGCTTGTTCTTCAGGTTCCTCCTCGGGAGGTTCCAGTTTCAACTTCCAGGGTGATTCCAGGTTGACTGCCTGGGGAGGTTCCAGGTTCAGTGCCCCAGGAGGTTCCAGGTTGACCTCCTCAGGATGTTCTTCACACGGGTGTGTGGGGGCCTTCTTTCTTTCCTTGGCGCCCTCACAATAAGCCCACGTGTCCTCCAGCTCCCTGTCAGGATCTAGCACTTCCAGCACCTTGAGGAGGAGGTCTGGAGGGAGATCTTCCTCCAGATTCGGGCAGTTCGCCAAGGGATGCTGGGTCAGGCTGGCTTCAATGTTCTCTACAAAGGTCTTCCGTGCTTGCTGGGCTAGTGAGAGCTTGGAACACAGGTCTGCTCCCTTGGGCGGCTGCCTGTGAAATTTTTTGGGCGGAGGGCGAGGAATTCTATGAGCAATCATGGGGAGAAAGCCCTCCTGAGGGCCACGAATGATCAC
Source organism: Myotis davidii (assembly GCF_000327345.1). NCBI lineage: Eukaryota > Metazoa > Chordata > Mammalia > Chiroptera > Vespertilionidae > Myotis > Myotis davidii. The sequence continues at coordinate 432,154 of NW_006297381.1, read as the reverse complement.
ATCTTCAGTAGATGGACAGCCCGTTCTGAAGTCATCCACTCCCTCCTTCACAAATACCCACCTCCGGCTGTCCATGGAGGTGGGGCACTTCCCAAGCTTGTTGTTCTGCCTGGAGAAATAGCAGGAAGGCAACTTGTCCCTGTCCTTGAACCAGGGCTTACATTTCATGCCTAGGGGCAAGGGTTCCAGCGGCCCCGGCCCTAGCAGCCACTTCTTGCTGGGCTCTGGCTTCTTGTCCAGCTTCGGCCCTGACTGCCACGGCTTGATCAGCCCCGACTCTATGAGCGCCTTCTTCCTCAGGTCCGACTTTAACAGCCACCTTTTGTGGGGCTCCGGTAAGGGCCACTGCTGGCCCGCCATGGCGCCCTTGACTCAGGGCGACCCGGGGCCTCAGTAGTTTGTTGTCCCTGCCGCTCAGTCGCTAGGAGACCGTTGCCGGTTGCCGGCCGCGCTCTTATTCTTTCCCGAGGCGGGTGAGCACGCGCCCCTGCACAGCCTGCATTGTCCCGGGATGGCCTGCAAGGTTGCATTCCTGTTTGTGGTAGAGAACTGTTCCCGTGTATGGGCACACCACAGTTCAGCTACCCATTCATCTTTTGATGGACTTTTGGATTGATTCCAGTTTGAGGCTATTTGGAAATCAAGGGGCCACGGATATTTCAAGTGTTCATATCTTCATACAAGTACTTTCATTTCTCCTGGGTAAATTATAGCTAGGAATTGAAAGGCGGGAGCTTGTGAGAGGTGTGTTTTTTTTCTTATTACTCACAGCCCTCAGGTTTTGATATTTGCTCAAATATGGGTGAGGTGAGTGAGGCATTGGGTATACAACTTAACGTGGCACCCAAAAACCCCTCAGAAATCAAGATCAATGATCTTTTAAGGTAACATTTTCAACAATAATCAGAAAAACAGTGCCATATTAAAGCCCGAGGGCAAAGGGTAGATCAGCACTCTACTACTGATCCTGCCTTTATTTAAAACCCATGTGTTGTTCACTATCCATTTCCTTTTTTACAAATACTATTTGCCTTTTTTGGATACTGTTATGTTGCTTGGAAAGAGTTTGATTCTTTGGAGTCCTTTTTAAGATTTGATTGAAATAAACAGGGCCGTTCCCTGTGATGGTACATGGCCAAATAATGTTATACCATGTTGTATGGTTAATTAACTGTTCCTTACTACTGCAGCAAGACCCTTCCACGTATATGATTCAATGCCTGTGCATCTAGAGGTTTTCTAGTCTGGCTGACAGTAAAGGTCGCTATTGCAGGCCCTGTGTGAGGATCAGTTATCAAGAATCCTGTTCAGGGTGTCCCGCGGCGCATGCGCTAGAGGGCGGGAGCGAGGGCTTGACGCCTGCGCAGCCTGGGCCCTCCCAGCAGGCTCTGGGGCAAGATGGCGCTGCGGGGGGTCTGTACCGCCAACTGTGGACGCCAAGGGACTGCGACCCTGTTCCAGCTCCACGGGAAAGCAGAGGCCGAGCGCCAGGGCTGCGATGGCCCCAGTGGTGGCCAAGCGGGAAGGGCCGCCGTTCATCAGTGAGGCAGCCGTGCGAGGCAATGCCACGGTCCTGGACCTCGGTGTTGGCGCCGGGGCCATGGCCGGCATCCTTGGCCTCACCGTCCTCTACCTGCTCGCCTCCATCCTGCTCTCCCTGCTCCTCATCCTCAAGGCGGGCAGGAGGTGGAACAGATACTTTTAAGTCCCGAAGACCTCTCTTCACAGGAGGCCTCGTCGGAGGCCCCTTCACCTACGTCCTGTTCTGGATGTTCCTCGCAGTGGTTCTCAACCGTCCTAACCCTTTGATACAGTTCCTCATGTTGTGATGACCCCCAACCGTAAAATTATTTTCGTTGCTACTCCATAACTGTAGTTTTGCTACTGTTATGAATCGTAATGTAAATATCTGATATGCTATATGTGTTTTCTGATGGTCGCGACCCACAGGTTGAGAACCACTGCATGGCATGGTGCACGTCTGCTGAAATGGGGCGGGTGACTCCTTTAGGACACCGGACAGTAACAACGTGTAGACTTACTTAGTTTTTAAATGGTTGAATTCACTGCTTGTTCTGTAACGTTATAAGTTATACCAGAGGACGGAGAGCCTGTAATACTCTTCAGATGAAATGAAGCCTAAGATAAAAAACAAACAAACAAAAAAAAAACAAAACCCTTTTCAGTGGTTTATTTCCTGGCTTCTAATAATGTATTCCAAAGTTTCTGTTTTCTGCTGAGAAATCAGATGACAGTTTTATGGGTGCTCCCTTGCAGATAACTAAGTGCTTTTCTCTTGCTGCTTTTAAGAGTCTCTCTTTGTCTTTAACCTTTGGCATTTTAATTATGACATGCCTTAGTGTGTCCTTCTTTGTGTTCATCTTGTTTGGTACTCTCTGCATTTCCTGGACTTGCAAGTCTATTCTCTTCACCAGGTTAGGGAATTTTCCCATCATTCTTTTTTTTTTTCAAATAGCTTTTCAATTTCTTGTTCTCTCTCTTTTCTTTCCACAACCCCATGGTGCAAATGTTGGTATGCTTCAAGTTGTCCCAGAAGCTTCCTACATTATCCTCACTTAGGGGGATTATTTTTTCTTTTTGCTGTTATGATGGGGTGTTTTTTGCTTTATTATCTCCAAACCACTGATTTGATTCTGACCTTAATCAATTGTACTGTTGATTTCCTGAAAATTTTTCTTCATTTCAGTTAGTGTATCATTCATTTCTGACTGGTTATTTCTTATGGTTTCCGTGTCCTTTTTCTATGCTGTTGAAGTTCTCACTAAGTTCATTGAGCATCCTTATAACTAGTGTTTTGAACTTTGCATCAATTACATTACTTGTCTATATTTTGTTTAGTTCTTTTTGGAGTTTTGTTCTATTCTTTCATTTGGGACAATTTATTTTTTTGTCTCTGCATTTTGGCACCATTCCAGTGTTTGTTTCTTTGTATTAGGTAGAACTGCTACATCTCCCAGGCTTGATAGAGTGGCCTAATATAATAGGTGTTCTGTAGGATCCAGAGGCACAGCCTACCAGATCACCCAAGCTGGGCATTGGGTGACATGTGGGTTGTGCACACCCTCCTGTTGTAGTTGAGACTTGGTTGCTGTTGGCACATCAATAGGAGGGTTACAAGGACAGGCTATGACCAACAACCTCCAAACATTGACCATGTGGAGGATGAGCTGTGCAGGGCCCACCCCACAAAGAAGGACTTACTTCTGCAGGCCTCCTCTGGGACCTAGTGCCTGCCCATTGAGTGTGTCACTTGTGGAGGTATTTGGGTGGTGCTTTGACATAATCTGAAGCTGTCAATCAGGTGCCTGGTTATGGGGCCTCCCTAAAGGTGCAGGCCAAGGTCAGCCACCACCAATGTTCTGTCCAGGGCCATCCATCATGACTACAAAGCGATCTGGAGTTGGCTGCTATTTATGCTGAGTTTGGAGGTGCCCAAGCAAGGCCAAGCTGCAAATCAAGGCCAGCTCCTGCTAGTGCCAGGCCTGGGCCACTTACTATGAGATACAGGGTATGCTGAAGCCAGATGCTGCTTGTTTGAGAGCTTTTAGGAAAGTCTGAAGCATGAGCCAAGACAGGTCATTTGCATGGAAAGCCACTGGAAACAGCTTGGGTGGGCCTGCAGGCTGAGTGGGATGGGGTGGGGTCTCACAGAATCACTAGGGCAGGGCAAACAGTGTGAGCCTGGTTGATGGAGACTCAGATATGGTGCTACCTGCTGGCTCTGGAGAAGTAGTGGGGAGAGTCCAGAAAAGGAACTATGGCCTCTTCCAGCACTTTTGTCTTGGAGAAAGCTGCCCCCTTCCCAGCCCTTGCCCTAAAGCCAGACAATTCAGTCCCTCCCCATATGCCCCTGGTCCTTTTTGAGCTGCTGCCTGGTGCTGGAGCTCAGAGAGTGAATCTGAGTACACCCATGTGCAGTTCCTTTAAGAGGAACTGCCTGGGACTCCAGCAACCTCTGTCTCATTCAGCCACAATCCCTCCTTGTTTTTACAGCCAGAAGTTAAGAGGACTTCTCCTCCTGGACCTGAAATTGGGATGGGGGGCCTGGTGTGGGGCTGGGACCCCTAGCTTCTCAGGCAGGACCTCCACAGGAAATATTCCTCCTGGTTTTTAGTCAACACAACTGGATGTGGAACCAGCCTGTTTTGAGTCTCTGCCCCTCCTACCAGTCTTGATGTAGCTTCTTCTTTAAATCCCTTCTTGTAGAATTTCCATTCTGCTAGATTTCAGATGGTTCTGAGTGATGGTTGCTCTGTAGTTAAGTTGTAATTTTGATGTGGTTATGGGAGGATGGGGGTACCTAATGATGGGAATTTACCTAAAGATATCTTAGACAAGGGAGTTAACAAAACAAGGAATTGCTCTGGCCTGCTCACAACCAACATAGTCTCCTCCAAAATGCTTTTGTAAGTAGCAGTCACTTTAAAAAATGGAAGCCATTGTGAAATATCTTACTTGTTTTGCGTTCTTTAAATAGGTGCCCCTATAGGACCTGCTTTGCCTTAAAGCAGCAGTTCTCAACCTGTGAGTCGCAAGCCTTTTGGGGGTCGAACAACCCTTTCGCAGGGGTCACCTAAGACCATCGGAAAACACATATATAATTACATATTGTTTTTGTGATTAATCACTATGCTTTAATTATGTTCAATTTGTAACAATGAAATTGGGAGTCACCACAACATGAGGAACTATATTAAAGGGTTGCGGCATTAGGAAGGTTGAGAACCACTGCCTTAGAGAAACCAATAGAGCAAGGCCAAGTCTGGTGCCAAACTTCTGATTTGAGAATTCCATGGCTACCATTCCCATTATCTATTCCATAGCTGTCAGCCACCTGTTCCATCTCAGATTGGGGACCTTAGAAGTCAGGCCTCAGACACCACCAGGCCAAGTCCCTCATACAGCAGACAGATGAGAAAATGGCCCTTGATGACTATCTGCCTTGTGATGGTCACTGCTGTCTCAACACATCCCCTCTTAGAAAGATCCCATGTGCTTCCCCACATGGCAGATGAGTGAACTGAGGCAGGAGGAAGGGTGAGGTGAGGAGTGTCCAGACCTTCAGCATGGATGAAACTAGAGTGAAAAGAAGAGTTGCAAAGCTGAGGCTGGCTCTCTTGCCAGTTATGCCAGTGGTCGGCAAACTGTGGCTCGTGAGCCACATGCAGCTCTTTGGCCCCTTGAGTGTGGCCATGAAGTTTCAAACACACTGTATGTGCGCGCCTGCACATGGTATTTTGTGGAAGAGCCAAACTCAAGGGGCTGCAGTTTGCCAACCACTGAGTTAGGCTGTCGGCGATTAGCAAGTTGTTTGTTCCACCACTACACCTGAGGGTTTTCTGTGTGCCAAGAGCTTGTGAAGAGGGTAGTGAGCAAACAGATCCTCTACATTATGAGGAGGGAAACAAACAGGTAATCAAAGATGTGCAATTGCACAAGGTGATAAGTTCCACACAGGAAAATCCGCGGCAAAATGAGAGCTGAAAACAGGAGAGCTGATAGGGGGTGGAAGGGAGAGGTGGATCCTGTAAGACTCGTTGGGTGGAGTGATATTTAAGCTGAGACCTGATGAATGATGAGTCCTAAGCCAGATAAGGGATATTCTAAGCATGAAAGGTATCCATGAGCCTTAAGATGCGAAAGATCTAAGACCTAGGTGTGTTTGAGAAAGTCCACATCTGCGGTCAGGTCACTTAAGAGTCCATTTTGGATGCTGGCCCCCAGACCTAATGCCATGGTGGGGACTTTCCCCAAATATTCCACTAACAAAGAATCCTGGCTGGAACCAGATTGAGGCCCAAAGCAGTTCGTGTGTACCATCTGTCAGTGATTCCCCTCAATGCCCTGGGGGCACCTGGGCATGGGGATGGATGACTGTAATGAGTCTAATTGTATCTGGATTTCTCCATGGCAAGCGTGTGCAGAACAGCCCAGCAGAGTCCTTGACTAATGACTTTCAAATATAATTAAAAACATATTTCAATAGATAGCGCATTGCCAAGTCTATACCAGCAAAGTAAAATTAACCTTCAAACGATACTGGAACAACAGTGAATTGCAAGGGTTTGTAAGAGATTAGCTACACTGTAGCTTAATTATGTTACAATAACTCACCTCATTAATCTCCAAGGAAACAATAACGACAACAGTTAAATACTGTAATTAACAAACCCTATTTCAATCTTGATTTTAATTTTATAGGACTTGGTTATATTATACAATGTAACTGTGGAAAAGACAGAATGTCAGTAGAGCACCCTGGTTCTATGAGAGCTCTTGGCTGACAAAGCCCCATACCCTCAGGTTTGTGATTCCACCAAGCTGAGCTTCTGCTTAGACCCCCAACCCATGCAGAAAAGAGACAAGATATATACATTCAAGACCTCCTAGGTGTCGCCCTGCCACCAAAAACCCCCCCCCCAAAAAACCCATGAAGTCATATCTGTATTTGCCGTTCTGTATTTAAAAGCAGCAAACCTTGCACTTGATCTTCTGTTTGGGACTTGTTTAGTAAGGGGCGCAGCTACAGTGTTTTGGCCAGGTTCAAGCCTTGAACTAATGAAAGGACAGGGTCCTCTCATTGCCACGTGCAAGTCCCAGCTGGAGAGCAGGGCCCTCCCAGCACAATTATAGCCAACAGCTATGGTTCTAAGCTTAAACCTATGGTCCAAACATGTGGCCCCACGTGCCTTGTGCTGGAGTTCAGGTGCATGTAGTTGAGTAAGGTTGAAACTCACAAGAATGCTGTAAACAACTTGATCACGCCCCTACTTTGCCTCGAGGCATCTGCTATAAAATAAAGACACAGCTTGTGGGCGCTGGTGCTGTCTCCTCATCAGGGAGCAGCATCCCACCGAGACCCAGCTTTCATTCTCTTGTCTGTCTTTTCTCAATCCTTTCACCCACTCACTCATGGTCACTCTACCAGGCTGAGCTGACATGGCACATAAGGCGCCTTGGGGCTGAGTATGCCATGGCTGTGCCGGCTCCCCACAGTTTAGTGTTGGGATGTTCCAGCTGCAGGTCCTTTGAAAAGGTCTCATGGGCAGGGTCAGGACAGATGAGACAATCAAGGGCATAACAATTAAGAGTGGGCAGATAGTAGGATAAAGAACAAAAATGACATGATCATCTCAATAATGCAGGAAAAAACATTTGGCAAAACTCAACAACTATTCATGATTAAAATTGTCAACACTCTAGGAAAAGAAGGAAATGTCCTCACACTGATAAAGGAATCTACAAAATACTCACAGCTGCCCAGACAGTGTGGTTCAATTGTTGAGAGCGTCAACCTATGAACCAGGATGCCAGGGTTCAATTCCCAGTCAGGGCCCATGCCCGAGTTATGGGCTCAATTCCCTGTGGGGGTGTGCAGGAGGCAGCTGATCAAAGACTCTCATCATTGATATGAGGAAAATATTTTAGTCTACTGAGAGAGTCAGATGGAAAAGCAAGAAGTAGAACTATATTTTCAAATGACAAGATCTTGTACATAGAAAAGCCTGGGGAATCAACATAATAATAATGATTATAATATTAAACTATTAGAACTAATAAGCAAGTTCAGCAAGACTGCCTGACATGAGATAAATATTAAAAAACCAATCATATTTCTTTACACTAGCAATGAACAACTTGAGAATTAAATTAAGAAATATGTCCATTTACAAAGAATCAAAAAGAATAAAATACTTCGAAAAACACTTAATACAAGTGCAAAATGTTTACACTGAGATGTACAAAACACTTGAAAAAAATTTGAAAAGAACTAAATAAATGAAAAGATATTCCACAGTCATGGATTGGAAGTGAATACTGTTGAGTCAAAAATACCCTCCACGTTGACCTATAGATTCAACACAATCCCTGTCAAACTTCCAGCTGCCTTTTTCATTTCAGAAATTGACAAGCTGATTCTAAAATTCATAGATAAATAAAAGAACCCAGAATAGCCAAAACAATCTTGAAAATAAAGAACAAACAACCCCAATTTCAAATTTTCTACAAAGTTACAGTAATTAAGACTGTGTACTGGCATAAGGATAGACATACAGAGATCGATGGAATATAGTTGAGAATCCATAAATGAATCCTGTTTATGATCAACTGATTTTGACAAGAGTGTCAACAGCATTCACTGGGGAAAATAGTCTTTTCAACAAATGATGTTAAAGCAACTGGATATGCGGGTGCAAAAGAATAAGTGAGACCTCCTTTCACCAATCATAAAAATTCACTCAAAATAGATCATTGATGTAAATATAGGAGCCCAAACTACACAAACCACTTAGAGGAAAATTCAGGAGTAAATCTTCATAATCTCAGGTTAGGCAAAGCCTTATTATATGTGATAGTAAAAGCACAAGCTACAAAAGAAAAATACATAAACTAAAATTCATTGAAATTTAAAAATTTGTGCTGCCCATCATACCATCATGAAAGTTAAAGGACACCCACAGAATGGTAACATATTGGAAAATCATAAACTGATAAAGGACTGGTATCCAAAACATATAAAAAAAACTCTCAGAACTCAATATTCAAAATATAAATAACCCACTTTAAAAACTGACAAAGAAACTAATAAGCATTTCTTCAAAGAAGATATACAAATGAGCAGTAAGCACATAAAAATATATTAAAAAGCATTAGTCATTCAGAAATGCAAATCAAAACCACAATAGGATACTACTTCACACCCACTGGGATAGATAAAATGTTTAAAAATCGTAACAAATGTTGGCAAAGATGTGGAAAAAATGGAACCCCATTCACTGTTAGAGGGAATGGCAATTTACATATAGTGGGGCAGCCACTTTAGAAAACAGTTTGGTAATTCTTGAAATTGTTAAACAAACTATATATATATATGTGTGTGTGTGTGTGTATGTATATGTATGTATGTATATATGTATATGTGTGTATATGTATGTGTATGTATGTATATATGTATATGTGTGTGTGTGTGTATATATGCCTAATATGCAAATTGTCCCCATGGGAGTTAAACCAGGAGACTAGGAGTTGATTGCTCGCTATGGCATACACTGACCACCAGGGCATGGCGCAGAATGAAGGTAGGCCTCGGCTGGCAGCTGGCAGCTACGGAAGGAAGACCCCAGCTGACATATATATATATCTGTGTGTGTATTTGCCATATGATCTAGCAATTTCACTCCCAAGAGAAATAAAAGCATATGTTTATAAAAATTTGTACACAAATATTTATAGCAGCATAATTCTTAGCTAAAAAAATGGATGCAATCTAAATGTATATCAACTGATAAATGAATAAAATGTGGTATATGCATACAATCGATTATTTTTCAATAATAAAAAGCAATGAAGTGCTGAAATATGTTACAACATGGAAGTCTTGAAAACATTATGTGAAGTGAAAGCAATCACCCATTTTATTCATATGAAATATCCAGAATAGGCAACTCTCTAGAGTCAGAAAGTAGATTAGTGATTCCCAGGGCTGGGAGCAGTGACTGCTTAATGGGTGGCGGGGGAGGGTTACTGGTAATAAAAGATTTCTAAAATTAATTAAGGTGATGCTTGTCCAACCCTGTGGATATATTTAAACCTATTGAGTTGTACACTTTAAATAGGTAAAAATATCCTATTCCTGAACATAATGGTTGGGAGGATCAAATAAAATACTGATTGTAGGAGGTTCTCTAAGTAGTAAATCTCTTTGCAAACATGAAGAGTTATTCTGAGTAGTTAGCAAAGATCTTCAAACTATTGGAAAGATCGCCTTGTGGAGCTATTCAAGCAGAAGTGGATGTGCACAGATAACCGGTAGTATAACCAGAGTCTGGTTCACCCAAGAATTCCTTTTGAAAACAAACACATTAAGCAATTAAGAGATATTTTAAATTATTTATTGTTATTATTTTGAATTTCTGCCTTCCTGCTAGATTCACAAAAATCCCAAGAAATTGGGTTCCTTTACTGGACTCTCTGACCTTCTCCAAGAGAATACTGCCCTTAGAAATTTCTAATGGCCAAACAAGAAAATAGAGGTAAAATCTGAGGGAAGAGTTAAGAGTTTTCCACCGCCAGTTCAGCTCCATGTGTCAGGATAAATCCCTTAGAGTCGTGGTCAGCAAACCGCGGCTCACGAGCCACATGTGGCTCTTTGGCCCCTTGAGTGTGGCTCTTCCGCAAAATACCACGTGCAGGCATGCACATACAGTGCGATTGAAACTTCGTGGCCCACACAGAAATCGGTATTTTGGGGAAGACCCACACTCAAGAGGCCAAAGAGCCACATGTGGCTTGCGAGCAGCAGTTTGCCGAGCCACAGTTTGCCGACCACTGCCTTAGAGCATTCCATTGTTAAGGAAAGAGCCATATAGGAAGACAGCAAATCCAAGCTCCAGTGCTGGGAGGCAGGCTTCTATGTGATTTAGGACATAGACTTCTGGGGTCAGAGAACTCAGGT
>NW_006297381.1:418281-421523 GCF_000327345.1 Myotis davidii | reverse complement strand
TATATATAAATATCTATGGCACTCACGTCAAAGGATTCATTTGTGAAGCATTTAATGTCATCCCTGGTATATAATAATTGCTCAATTCATGCCCAACATTATCATTGGCAATTCAAAAATACCATGATTATTCCTACCCTGCCTACTTCATAAGATTTTTATGAGGAGCAAATGAGAGAATTATTCGAAAGATGCTTTATAAGCCATGAAGAACTAGACAAACATAACTATGTTGTTACAGTTCTTAAGAGGTCTGGGCATATTGCACCACTCAATAAATATTTGTTAAAGAAACAGTGAGTCAGTGAATGAAATCAAACCCCCTTTCTCTGCTTTTTGCCTTGGGCCAGTGAAAGGAAGCCTGGCAACCAGTATTCCTACCCGCAGCTGAAATTTCTCATGCAGGCACAGGCGTCTCAAAGACTCTCAACCTCTACATCACCTGCTTTCCTGAGAAACTCATCATTGAGAAGGCAAGGCCTTTAGCCTTCATGCCCTGACCTAGAAGAGACAGCCGGAGATTATTTTTGTGGACAACAAGAAAGGTCACATTTCATAATTCTGTGTTCCAATAGCTGAGCACTTGTAAGAAAAAAAGAGAGATCCTTCAAGTGGGTCTTTCCAGTTAGAGAAGTGTAATAAGTCTTCAGAGTTTGCATGATGCATTGGTATCCCCTTGAAGAAGATATTCCAAATCCGAGAAGTACCATAAATATCCTTCAACGTGATGCATGTCAGGTAAAACGCTCCCATCCTTGAGCAGGCATAGACCATATACAATACGGACAGAGGTAAGTTATGGAAGGGAACATATTTAGTAATCTAATCACCCAGAGGACACTGGCAATTTACAGTTTAATCGCCTGCATGGTATAGTTTCTCTGTAATTGAATTAGATTTCAAAATAAGGCAAACTTGATTTATAGTGTTGTTAACACACACACAACAGGGCATGTTTTCTTGTTTGTAACACGAATCCAATGGTTAGTGTTAATGTATTACCAAGGAATGAAGCAAAATGGATAAATGTTAGGTATTTAGGGTCCACTGCACAAAGAGGCTACATAAGCTAAAGATTGAAGAAGCAGGAAAAGTTATTCTTCTCATTTATGTTCACTTAAGGCAGATGTACTATTTTACTTTAATCTGCTTCAGGCTTATTCAACTGAACACAATTTGAAGCATAGCTACTCGTTCAGCCAACAGACATTGAGCACTGACTCTATGCTTACCGTTGTGCTTGGTGCTCAAGGCTATGCGATGTGTGCTAGTGCTGTGACCTTGGGCTCACTGCTCTTCAACTGAAGCCTTAGTGCCCATGCTTGTGAAGTGGAGACATTAACCATTTCCATTTTATGGGGCTGCCATAATGATTATGATAAATAACTTAGAGTGGTATGTATAATATATCATCATCATCACCATCAGCATAATCACCATCATCATCAACACCATCGTCATCATCAGTATCAGCATCATCACATCATCAGTGTCATCACATCAGCATCATCACATCAGCATCACCATCATTAACAACTTTATCATCAACATCACCATCATTAGCATCATCATTATTGATTTTGTTATCTCCATGCCTGCAAAGAGTTATAGTTTTCCAGAGGTAACAAACCAAAACTTTCTAAACAATGTGATAAATGCTGACGTTTCTCAGTAATGCAATGCAATGAAAACCAAAAGCTTAGTGGCATTCAACTGTAAGGGTTTATTGCTCACACAGCTGAGGACCACTAGGGGTTGACCAGATGGCTCTGCCTTCTCACCTGGATTGATTCACACATCTGAGGTTGGTCAACTTTTGGTTGGCTTGTGCTGGCCTCAGTCCGATGTACCCTATTCCATATCCTTTGTATCTACTTCCTATAACCAGTCACTGGTCCAGGCATTTTTTTTTTTATGGTGATGGCAGCAGTTCAAAGAGAAGCACCATAAAAGTGAAACATGCAGAACATTTTGAGGTCTAGGCTCAGAATTGAGACACTGCTTCTGCCTTGTGGCAGTGCCCAGAATCTGGGTGGGACGGGGCAGCAAAAGGCATGGATGCAGAGAAGGGCGATGAACTAAGTTTATCAGTGCAATACATCCCACATATGTCTCTACAGAGATGCTGTGAATATAAAAGATAGTTCATAGTGCTGACATAGAGGGCTCATGGAAGCTGCTAGCTGAGTCTCAAAGAGAAGGTAAGAGTTTCCTAAACCACTCCCATCAATTTAGGGGCCCTTAAACTGGTTTGTTGTCTTTCTTTACCTTCTAAATAGTCAATGGGCCCAAAGAGTAAACTTTCTGAAACTTTGGAAATGTCAGCAGATATGAGCTCTGTGAGGACATCCGCCATATCTCCCAGAAAGAGGTCACTGAAGGACACAGCTAATCCAACACCATGTGGACACTTTGGGCTTCCTCCTGACTTTCAACAAGGAGGTCAGCACAGATTGAGCCTTTGCTTCCTCATCTAAAACAGATACAAATCGTCCTAGTTCATTGTCCAAGGGGTTGAGGCCCAGCCCTTAACAACTTGAGCCATTTTCCCAGACAGCAGGATCAGAATGTACAGTGGTGAGTCCCTCTGTGATGCTGTGTGCACCTTGTGTCATCCGTGGCCATAAGGAAACACAGTGAGAGTTTATCAATTCTTGCACTGCTGAGTGGAAAGCATTCTGTATAGCTCCCTACAGAATGTGCTTTTCAAAGGAATTAAAGATAACCATGGCCAGGTATCTCAGTTGGTTGGAGTGTCATTTCATATACCAAAAGGTGGCGGGTTAGATTCCTGGTCAGAGCATATACCCAGTTTGCAGGTTCGAGCTCTATTTGGGGAGCATATGGGAGGCAACCAATCTCTCTCTCTCTCTCTCTCTCTCTCTCTCTCTCTCTCTCAAAAATCAATAAAAACATATTCTCGTGTGAGGATTAAAAAATAAATAAAATATTCAAAGATCACTCCCAGATCAACTAGTGTCAATGTTTAGAACCTTAAAAGAGGCATCCTTTGGAGAGATAGGCATCCCCCCTGGAAACACAGGGTAAGCAGCTGGGGCATTTAGGGGGCTAAAGCCCAGATTATCTTGGGCAGGGAAAGCACCATTATAATTCAAAAAATAGCAGGACTGAAACAAGGGCAAGTTTTATCAATTCCTACAGCTTAAAGGGCAAGGAGAACTCTTAAGCCACCTTCATTTCATCTGCTCTTACGCCCCTGGCTCCCTTCCCCCCTTCCTCAG
>NW_006297381.1:410993-417938 GCF_000327345.1 Myotis davidii | reverse complement strand
CTGGGGCTGTGACCTTGGGCTCACTGCTCTTCAACTGAAGCCTTAGTGCCCATGCTTGTGAAGTGGAGACATTAACCATTTCCATTTTATGGGGCTGCCATAATGATTATGATAAATAACTTAGAGTGGTATGTATAATATATCATCATCATCACCATCAGCATAATCACCATCATCATCAACACCATCGTCATCATCAGTATCAGCATCATCACATCATCAGTGTCATCACATCAGCATCATCACATCAGCATCACCATCATTAACAACTTTATCATCAACATCACCATCATTAGCATCATCATTATTGATTTTGTTATCTCCATGCCTGCAAAGAGTTATAGTTTTCCAGAGGTAACAAACCAAAACTTTCTAAACAATGTGATAAATGCTGACGTTTCTCAGTAATGCAATGCAATGAAAACCAAAAGCTTAGTGGCATTCAACTGTAAGGGTTTATTGCTCACACAGCTGAGGACCACTAGGGGTTGACCAGATGGCTCTGCCTTCTCACCTGGATTGATTCACACATCTGAGGTTGGTCAACTTTTGGTTGGCTTGTGCTGGCCTCAGTCCGATGTACCCTATTCCATATCCTTTGTATCTACTTCCTATAACCAGTCACTGGTCCAGGCATTTTTTTTTTTATGGTGATGGCAGCAGTTCAAAGAGAAGCACCATAAAAGTGAAACATGCAGAACATTTTGAGGTCTAGGCTCAGAATTGAGACACTGCTTCTGCCTTGTGGCCAAAACATATATCTGGGTGGGACGGGGCAGCAAGGTTATATGGCAAAAGGCATGGATGCAGAGAAGGGCGATGAACTAAGTTTATCAGTGCAATACATCCCACATATGTCTCTACAGAGATGCTGTGAATATAAAAGATAGTTCATAGTGCTGACATAGAGGGCTCATGGAAGCTGCTAGCTGAGTCTCAAAGAGAAGGTAAGAGTTTCCTAAACCACTCCCATCAATTTAGGGGCCCTTAAACTGGTTTGTTGTCTTTCTTTACCTTCTAAATAGTCAATGGGCCCAAAGAGTAAACTTTCTGAAACTTTGGAAATGTCAGCAGATATGAGCTCTGTGAGGACATCCGCCATATCTCCCAGAAAGAGGTCACTGAAGGACACAGCTAATCCAACACCATGTGGACACTTTGGGCTTCCTCCTGACTTTCAACAAGGAGGTCAGCACAGATTGAGCCTTTGCTTCCTCATCTAAAACAGATACAAATCGTCCTAGTTCATTGTCCAAGGGGTTGAGGCCCAGCCCTTAACAACTTGAGCCATTTTCCCAGACAGCAGGATCAGAATGTACAGTGGTGAGTCCCTCTGTGATGCTGTGTGCACCTTGTGTCATCCGTGGCCATAAGGAAACACAGTGAGAGTTTATCAATTCTTGCACTGCTGAGTGGAAAGCATTCTGTATAGCTCCCTACAGAATGTGCTTTTCAAAGGAATTAAAGATAACCATGGCCAGGTATCTCAGTTGGTTGGAGTGTCATTTCATATACCAAAAGGTGGCGGGTTAGATTCCTAGTCAGAGCATATACCCAGTTTGCAGGTTCGAGCTCTATTTGGGGAGCATATGGGAGGCAACCAATCTCTCTCTCTCTCTCTCTCTCTCTCTCTCTCTCTCTCTCAAAAATCAATAAAAACATATTCTCGTGTGAGGATTAAAAAATAAATAAAATATTCAAAGATCACTCCCAGATCAACTAGTGTCAATGTTTAGAACCTTAAAAGAGGCATCCTTTGGAGAGATAGGCATCCCCCCTGGAAACACAGGGTAAGCAGCTGGGGCATTTAGGGGGCTAAAGCCCAGATTATCTTGGGCAGGGAAAGCACCATTATAATTCAAAAAATAGCAGGACTGAAACAAGGGCAAGTTTTATCAATTCCTACAGCTTAAAGGGCAAGGAGAACTCTTAAGCCACCTTCATTTCATCTGCTCTTACGCCCCTGGCTCCCTTCCCCCCTTCCTCATCTTGCTCCTTCTCTCTTCTCCCTCCCTCAAAGGCTATTGAGGATTAATCCAAAAAGGAGTGTATCTTTTAGGATACTCTTGGCCTCCAGTAACAATAGAATTAACTCCAAATAGCTTATGCATTTAAAAAACTTATTAAGACATGTAACAAGAAATCCAGAGGGGAGTTAGTTCAGGGTTGGTTAATTCAACTAGAGAGAAGCTTTGAGTTCTTCCCTACAATGAGGAAAAACTGTCCCCACACCCTCCACCCAACAGACTTTTCCTCACCTCTCACTGGCAAGAATGAAGTCACACCCATCATTCCTAATAATTAGCACCTGCAGATATTACAAGGCTTCCCCCAGAGACTAATCAATATAAATCAAGATACAACCTGTGGGGCAGAGCAAGGTCCTGCCTCCACTGAAGAAAGTGGCTGCTCAACACGACTAAACTCTGCAGCAAGACCAGGTGGAGGACATCAGTTGGGCAAATAGCCAAATGCATTTGCCAAAGAGAGAACATTAGTCTGGGAATTCAGACCAGAGGGAATCAGAGAAATTTCTTTAGATAACTAACCACTGGTTTTCTTGAAGCCAGATGACCTGGGCTAAAATCCAGACTCTGAACTGTGTGACTTTGGGCAATTTATCTGAGCTGCCATTTCTGTATCTTTGAAATGGGACCAGTAATGTCTAGTTCACCTGGTTGTTATAAGAATTAAATGAGACAGTATATGTTGAAAGAACCTGACATCTAACTAATGATCATTAGCTGAGATGTGCCACATGCTCCTCCTCCACTGTTCTCTCAGGGCAAGAAGGCACTATTATAGATAAAAGCTAACATCTGGAGTCAGACAGGTCTGGTTACAATAACTGGTTCTTCCAGGTACCAGCCACATAGTGCCAATCAACTGCTGAATTTCTCTAAGCTTCAGAGCACCCATCTGTAAAATGGGTGTTATACTATTCCTAATCTCATAGGATGTGATTGTGAGAACTGATACATTGCTAATAAAGAATGGAGCAGGTGATTAACCTTGGATAAGCATTCAATAAATAATAGTTCTTACTGCTACTACTATTGTCATCACTATTGTTACAGTCATTGTCATCATCACCCACCTCAAGGTCTCCAACCTGCCTGGGACTCGGACTTCCAGTTTCACATCAACATTTTGCAAGAAGCAAATTCAATTGCTTACCACTTTAGATGCATTCCCATTTTCCTGAGGGTAAAGACCCAAAATATCCTCAAGTCGGCCCTCACTGCCCTGGAATATTTGGTTGCAGCTTACCTCCTAGTCCCATCTCACACCAAGCTTCACTGGCCATCTCCCAGTCTAACTTGCCATTCCTCATCCAGCCATGGGGACTTTGCCCAAGGTGTTCCTTCCACTTGGAATGTTCTTTCCCCATTTGTTAGTCAACATGTCCTCTTCCTCCTTCACATCCCATCCCAAATGTCACTTTGCAAGGAACCCCAGAGAGAAACTGCTTCCTTTGGAATATGTTATCAGCAGAGCGGTGGCACCCTATGTGGTTAAGAGCATGAAATCAAGACTGCATGGGTGCATATCTCAGCTTTGCCACTTTCCAGCTGTGTGACCCTGGGCAACATAACCTCTCTGTGCCTCAGTTTCTTCATGTGTACAAAATAGTAACAATAATAAGGATGCCTACCTCATAGGTTTATTATTGAGATTAAATGAGTTATTATTCTTAAAGTATTTAAAATAATGTCAGACACAGAGTAAGTGCTATATAAGTGTTTACTAAATCAAATTAATAAACTGTCCCATGCCTCCAGAGAATCTCTGTAAGTCTGCAATTATGCACTCATTACCATGATGATTTGATTACTCACTGTTTCCCCTTCCAGATCAAAAGCCTCAGGAGGCCAGGGGCATGCTCCTCACTGGAGCCCAGTTCCAGGCACAAGACCGGGTGCAGCATGGGTTCGCAATAAATATGCATTTGATTAACAACAGGAAACTTAACACATAGCATAAGTCAATATTTTCCTTGGTTCTGTCAAGATGGAGAGGCCTCTCCAACCCCTTCTGACCCATTTGTTAGTCAACATGTCCTCTTCCTCCTTCAAATCCCATTCCAGGTCTTATAAGCAGCAGCGTTACAAGAAACCATTGCCAACAGCCAAGCAAACGCCGGGGCTCCCGGGGGACACAGAGCCGGTAATGGGCCCCATATTGTTTCAGCTGTTCCGGACCACAAAGTGATCATGTCTGAGATAATGTCAACATGGTTAACCCCAAATTCCTCCACTCACTCCATCACACGGAACTCTTTAAAACATCCTGCACACCAACCTTTCAACCACAACAAGTGCAGGACGTGAGCCTTAATCAGAGAGGAAAAGATTAATTGGAGAGCTGCCTGGAGAGCACCCATGTGCCAGGCCTGCCATGCTTATAATACAGGCAATTAGGGCGCTATTGTGACTTGTGTTATCAAGCAGCAGCAGCCCCAGCAAAGTCTCTTCTCCTCATCTTTGAGGCCTGCACCCCAGAAGGGTAGAAAGCACAAAGATGAAAGGGACCTATTGCTGACACTAGCAGAAAGAGGTGACCATCCCCAGATCCAACATAGAGGGTAATGCAAGCAACAGCAAAAAGCATGATGCCAAGCCTTCCTCCCACTCTTACACAATGTGTGATGTTAGACTACCTAATCCACAATTTCAGGCCTCAGTTTCCTCATCTATAAAGTGGCAGAGTAGGACCATATCAGTAATGACATAACCCTTAACTCTAAACTCATGTGTCTCAGAATAGACATTTCCTGGGAGTTTACAATCTCTCAAATGCATCTTCAGATATCTGGATGTTCCATCCATCTAGGACAGTGATGGCGAACCTTTTGAGCTGGGTGTGTCAGCATTTTGAAAAACCCTAACTTAACTCTGGTGCCGTGTCACATATAGAAATTTTTTGATATCTGCAACCATAGTAAAACAAAGACTTATATTTTTGATATTTATTTTATATATTTAAATGCCATTTAACAAAGAAAAATCAACCAAAAAAATGAGTTCACATGTCACCTCTGACACGCATGTCATAGGTTCGCCATCACTGATCTAGGAAATAGTTATCAGAAACCAACAATGTGGTAGGAGCTGTCCAGGTTCTGAAAATGCATTGTTGGCCTCCAGCACATGGACTGAGAATTCAAAAAGAGGTCTTCTGAGTCAGAGACCTAACGCCTCCTGGACGAGTCTTAGATGTTCAACTGCAACCAAAGAGAATAACACCTACTTCCCAGGGTCATTGTAAAAATAAAGTAGGTGATGTATATTGTATTAGGAAACCGATATAAAACCTAATACACTGTAGGGGGCTTCATAAATGAGAGCTATTCAAGCCTCTCATTACATGGATGTGCAGTGGGATATCAGGTGTCAGAGGGATTTCTTCTCCTGAATGAAAGAGACAACATTTTCCTTGGGGAGAATGCAGCAGGATAGATGCCTGACACAACTAACTAATGAGGCCTGCTGTTAAACAGGAAGTGTCAGGAGGAAGCCTGTAGGATGGGAGAGGGATTAATGCTGTGATCAACATGCACAAGCCAGGAGCTGCCATTTGTCTGACTGAAGACACACCCCAGGTTACCCTGGGAGGTGACAGGAAGTGAATGATAAAACCTCCCACCCTGAGAATCTGTTTCAAATTCACAGTACTCTGCCAGTTGACTAAGCCAGGTTAGTTCATCTCCATTAGGTCACATAAATGCACACTCTCACTCATCAAAGAACAGTAGAACCAGTCCTGACTCTTGCCAAAACACACATGGGAGCCACTCTTCATGGACTTCCTGAGTAAGTGCCTATTCTTCACGCTGCCAGACCATCCTGTGCACGCTTCTTTCATGCCTCTGATTCCACTAAGCCATGAAAGTCACACTTTCTAATCTGTATCTCATTGGAGCCAGAGACTGATCCACAAATGCTATATTGTTCAAGGTTGCATGGGATGCAAGTGACAGAAACTCAGCGTGAGCAAGATTAAGCAAAATTAGAATGTGATGACTCATGGAATCCATTACAGGGTTGAATACACAAATTCTGGGTAAGGTCAGAATGCAGCTGGGTCACAGGAACAAATTAACAAGAGGCTCAAAAAATACTATGGTGCATATATGCTCCCCAAATTCTCTGTGTATCTATCTATCTCTATCTTGTTTTTTGGAAGAGTGGGTTCATTCTCAGTAATAACATACTTGTTTCTTCCAAATGTTGGAAGTACCCAAGCCCTACATGCCACATATTCTTTTTAAGAGAGGCTGATCCTCTCTCAGGCCCAACTTGAACATACCCCCAAGAGAATCTTACTGGTCAAGCCCATATCATATACACCAATGGGCCAAGCAATAGTGGGTGGTAGGTTTGAGGGGTGGTATGTGTCTTTTTGTGTGTTGCTGCATTTATGAAATATACCAAATCCTGGAAACTGGAAAACATATAGTTACGGAGAGGGGGGTGGCAACTTCTTAAATAAGTGGGATGCTATTTCTATAAGAATAGTAGATAGAAAGGAAATCAAACAAGATGCAAGGTGCAAGTCAAACTGGATGCAGGTGGGACTATTAATGGCTTAGGATTATAAATTACTAGAGACCCGGTGCACAAAAATTTGTGCACTCGTGGGGGGGAGGGTCCCTCAGCCCGGCCTGTGCCCTCTTACAGTCTGGGACCCCTTGGGAGATAACGACCTGCTGGCTTAGGCCTGCTCCCAGGTGGCAGAGGGCAGGCCCAATGCCTAGGTGCAGCCCCTGGTGGCTCAGAGCGCAGGGCCGATTGGGGAGTTGGGGCGCCGGCCCCTGTCATGCACAGAGCAGGGCAGATCAGAAGGTTGCGATGCCACCCTCAGTCATGCTCTGGGTAGGGCTGATTGGGGGGTTGGGGCACTGCCCCCTGTCACACTCAAAGCAGGGTTGATGGGGGGGTTGAG
>NW_006297381.1:399244-410413 GCF_000327345.1 Myotis davidii | reverse complement strand
GGTTCTATAATCGAAACAATGTATAACTCCAGCTCTGTGATCCTGGGCTCTCTAAAAGCAGGTTTCTGGGGTTTTGTTTAGCTTCTATATTTGTTACAGTGTTTCTTAAACTGCAGGCTCAGAGGCTGGCAAGGCAGTCGGGGAATGTTGCAGTCCTCCGTCACTGAAGCAAGCAAGCCTCATGTTAGTTTCAAGCTGCCTGGCTGCCGGCCGCCATCTTGGCTGACAGTTAATTTGCATATCTCACTGATTAGCCAATGGGAAAGGTAGTGGTCGTACACCAATTACCATGTTTCTCTTTTATTAGTGTAGATATGTCTGTGGAGATTCTTCTCTCCTACCCAACTGCTAGAGAGAAAATCCCTGTCTTTTATTAGACTCTCAAAAGTATTTCCATATACAGAAGTTTATGACATTGATCTGGACTCAAAAGAAGGGACTGTATCTTTTGTCCTTCATCTCCAACACCTACGACAGTGCCTGTCACTCCAGTTTCTCAATACATATTTTTGAATGAATGGAACTGTAATGAATATATAAATAAAGTCAGTTGAATTAATGAAGCCAGCCAAGTTCAAGTTCAAGAGAGATTGTGTTTCTCTCTGCCTATACCCAGTTCCAATCTGATGACTTGGGGTCCTTAGAGAAGAATTTCAGGAGAAGCCCAGAGAACAGGAAACAAATGGTTTAGAAACTTGTACTTCTTTTTCCATTGCCTCTTTGTTTTTTTAATATATACTTTTTATTGATTTTTTAGAGAAAGGAAGGGAGAGAGATAGATAGTTAGAAACATCAATGAGAGAGAAACATCGATCAGCTGCCTCCTGCACACCCCCTACTGGGGATGTGCCCACAACCAAGGTGCCCTTGACCGGAATTGAACCTGGGACCCTTCAGTCCACAGGCTGATGCTCTATCCACTGAGCCAAACAAGTTAGGGCCATTCCCTCTTTGAACAACAACAAAATCAATAATAATTCACCATGTAGCACTTTGGCCAAATTTAATCCTTAAAAAAATTCCTGGAAAGTAGATATCCAGGGCTCCACCTAAAGACAGTAAAACTAAAGCTTAGAAATAGCATTCCCAAGGTCACAAAGCTGAGCTGGAATGTGCACCCAAGTCTGTCTGCTTCCAATAGGGTTGTTAAATGCCACTGTACTTCCTTCCTGAGGAATCTTCACTGAGTGTCTTCTTACTACCAAGTATGGTGCCATGTCTTTACCTAGGTCTTTTCAATTCTCACAGGAGCCCACTAAGGTACTACTATTATTAGTATTTAACAGATGAGGCTATTGACACTCATAGTACTTAAGGTTTCCACTCAAGGAGGCAACACTGGTAAACCACAGAGCTGCACCAAACACCATCCGTGTCTTCCCTGGAGTGCTTAAACTCCGAGCTGTGAAACACTGTGTTTGTAGCCAGAGTGTTGAGGGAAGGCATGATGCTTGCTTGCCCTTCTCAATTACTCCCTGGGGTCCCTGCAAGCGTCAGCAGAGGTGCTAGCTCTCCAGGTAGGACTGGTATCTTCTGTGGCTCCTAACCTTCAGATTCACTGCCTGTGAGCAGGGTGCTCACCCTCACCATCTGTGGCGTGAGATGCCCCAGCTTTGTGCGGATGCACTGCCCGCCTTCAGGCCAGTGAAGAGCAGCTGACTTGGAAAGCCAAATACATCAGAAGCAGCAAGGACAGAAGCTATTCTTTCCCCTGAAACAGCTGCAGCAGAGCCCAGAAGTTCCCATTGTACCCAGAGAGCCGCCTTCCTCCTGGGCTTACATTGAGACAGTGAGAGGTGTGGGTCCCACCCATGGGGTCTTGAAGGAAAATACCCAATGATGAGGTTCATGTTGCCAGGGGAGGGGGAGCTTAACGATCCATATCCTGGCTCAGTATGCTGGGTATTTTTCACATTTATGTCTGGACACCCCCTTATAGGCAGACTGGGAAGGAAAGGTTGCCTAAAGCACTCAGACAAATCATCGATTTTGCACAGGATACTGGGTCTCAGCTCCCTGCTGAAATGCCTGGGTGTGGAGTGGAGTCAGATGAGGGAGCGGCTGACAGCCTGCAGGGTGGGATGGGGTTGGAGGTGCGGGACCACACTCCAAAGCCAGACCCTCCTAAACCAAGAACACCCACACCCTTTACCTCTGTTCCAGCGACAACCCCCATGCCCACTCTCATGGAACATTAAACCCTTCCTGCAAATTCAAAAGGGAGCCCTCTGGAGACAAATCAACCATCGAGGGGAAAAAATAGCAAAACTCATTTCATTTGGCAACCAGTGCTATAGGAAACACATAAATATTGGATTTGCAACTTTATTTTCCTCCAGAGAGACACTCTGAAGAAAATTAAAACAATTCAAGATTTAATTATTAAAAGCCAAACATTCCTGTGCATATTTTCTGGCCCAAAGTTTTAAAAACAAACTCCCAGAGAAAATACATTTTTAATGACCAACTCCCTCCTACTCAGGCTATATTTTAAATCATCTCATGATGACTCTCACTGGCACAAATGAAGGAAGAACGCCAGGGAAATCAGAGGGCAGGCTTTCTGCTAAAGGAGACACTGAAGATTTGGGGAAAGGGGCACCTTGAAATCACCTTGGTTTGGGTTGTATTTCTACCTTCATTTTCACAGACCTGCTACATTAGGAGATATGTTTCAACTGAGCCCATTTCTCACCCATAGGAATTTTCTTCTTTTGTGGGATAGTCCAAGACAGATATGAGCATAAAGAAGGAGACAAAATGGTCAGTTCTCCATTCAACAAACATGCAACACTTGTCTACTATGTTCCCACTAAACTGTTCTAGGGACTTTGAATATAATGGTTAATAAAGCAATCGGGCCTCAACCACTGTATTCTAAGGGAATGTTAAAGCGATTCTGTCTGTCCCTTAAATCCCCCACCTACTCGGCTTCCTCCAGAGAGCATGCAAGCCAAGCCTCATCTCCTTCTCTCATCATTGCTCAGTCACTTAGTGACCCCACATTGATGCTTGCTGCCTCTCCATTTGTCTTTGAATGTTCTTTGTTTGGCTGCTAGTCAAAAAAAAAAAAAAAAGTATGTACTAATGACAGGTGTTTGTTAGCCTCAGAGGTGCTCCAGAGCTGAGACATCCACTGAAACATGGATTTTCTGGTCTCGATGGTTATGGAAAGGATACAAAGCAGCACGGAACATGGGCTTCCAGGGCAAAGCTAAAGGGTCGCAGAAGCCAAGTTATTTATTCTGGCCTAACTCTGCTGATGAAATTTCACCAATTCCTCCAGGACATACGATGTGGCTGGTGTCATCTTTGGGTTTGCAAAGTGGATAAAATATGAAAGAGGGAGTCCACATGTGTCCCTTTGAGAAGGAACCTGGTGTCCCACTGCCTCGTGCCCACAACACTTTGGTGGAAGGCGGGTAATACAGTTAGCTCATCAAGAACTAAGAAGACAAATCAGTGCCCGTCCAGATTCAAACTACCCCAGAATGTCACAAACTCCCAGCAACTTCTAGTTGTTTAGGCCCTGCCATTGCACAAGCACAGAGGTCATCAAGCCAAGAATGATGAAGGAGGGGGGATGGTGCGGGTGCTGGCAGAGCCCTTCAAAAGCGGATGGACCCAAATGGAAGCCTCTCCATCTAAGAATGTCTTAGAAGCTAAAGTAGCTGATACTTCCACTCAACTTGAGATGTGGCGCATTACAGGCAACTTAAAACAACTTGAGGGAAGAAGGGTAAATAAACCAGGGATGATTTATCTCCCAGGAATAGTGGTGTGACTGCTGAATAATTACATGCACCAATCTTTATTAGTATGCAAAGTGGCTGGGCTGGGTTGGCTCCCAGCACTGCTCGAAGGACAAAAAGCCGAGGGTGCTGTGCACATGCTAATAAATCACGCCCCAGCCCTCCCAGTGTGCCTGGCGACTCCAGGACCCCAGGGCCGCTCTAGGTGCGACTCTTCTCTGGAGATAAGCAGCGAGTGTTTCATTTCTCCTTCTTGTGATGGATTAGCCTCCCGAACTCCTCCAGAGGAACAGGAAAAGGACTCGGACTTCTCTTTGCAAAGTTTGATCCAATTACTACTGTTCTATCCAGCAGCTTCTGCAACTAACTGTGCTCCCTACCCTCCTCCGGCTGGAGAACCAAACACCTCTGCCCAAGGCTGGACTCAGCCTCCCCTGGAAGTGGTTCCAGCAATGACTTCAGGACATGGTCCCAGCTCCTTTCTATGGTCCCCAGAGCTGCTCCAGGTGGCTCTGGAGGAAGAGCCTGCAAGGCTAGCCGCCCCCTCCTGCCAACCCAAAAGCACAAGGTGGCTGCTTCTAAAATCTCAAAGTTGGAATGGATTCAAGTTCCTATATAAGGATTTCAGAGGGCTTAACCTGGACAAAACAGCAATAGTAATAGTAATAGTTCAAATAGTGATTATTTCAATTTCTGTAGAATTTCAAGTATGCCGGGTATATCAGATACAGACACACACACATACATCATGTACACAATAGGAATGAGTATTGTCCCTTTACCACAGTGCTACAGTATTAAATGAGTTCCTTTGTATACAGTTGACTCCTCAACACGAGTTGGAACTGTGTGTGTGTCCATTGACATGCAGATTTTTTTCAATAAATACAGTCGGTCTCCATCAAAATGTTTTTGGATCCACAGCTGGTTGAATCTGCAGATGCAAAGGGCAGACTATACAGTCAAAAATTACATGTGTGTTTTTTACTTCAGGGTGGGGGAGTGCTTAGGTCAATGCCCCTAACCCTGCCATTGTTCAAGGATCAGCCACATATACACATTTATGTGTGTGAGCAAATGTATGTGTGTGTGTGCATAATACATACATAGATTCATATTGTATGTATATGTAAATATATTCACTTATTTGATACAACAACCTTGTGATATAGGACTTTTATTATCCCTTTATACGGATGAGAAAACTGAGGCTCACACCGTTAAATAACTTAGTTGCTAAGATGGAATTCAAAGTCAAGCATTCTGGCTTTAGAGTCTATGTTCCTAAAGATGGTACTAAAATGACTGTATTGTTATTTCACTTACAATCTTCAGATAGCTTTCCAAGACTCATAGGATAAAGATGAAAATCCTTACAAGGATATATGAGGATGGCTTGAGAGGGCCGGCACTCC
Organism: Myotis davidii; assembly: GCF_000327345.1. NCBI lineage: Eukaryota > Metazoa > Chordata > Mammalia > Chiroptera > Vespertilionidae > Myotis > Myotis davidii. The sequence goes on along the minus strand of NW_006297381.1, from coordinate 405,246 downwards.
CTCCCAGCTCTCAGAGCTCCAGGCATCCTGTCCTGCTGCTGATCCTCCAAGAAAACAAACTGTCCTGGTGAGAGCTGTGCTCCTCTCCTCAGGCAGCTCTTCACTGCCCCCCTTTGCTTCGCCAACTCCTATACATCTCTCAAAAAGTTCTGGCTCAATGTCACATCTTCCAGGAAGCCTTCCACCATGTCCTCTGTCCCCTACTCAGCTAGGTTCTCTGTTGGTCTTCATAGAACCCTGCATTCTTCTTGCATAACATGCAGCACAGCTGTGATTAAGTAATTACAGGTCTGATCATTTGTTCCCTCTTCACACCTAAACTGCAAATGCTGTGAGGGCAAAGACTGGGTGTATTTTTTTCATCGCTGTCTCCCTAGTACCTAGCATTGGCCCTGGCACATAGGAAACATAGAATAACTGTGTACTGAATGACCTAACAGAGGTCAAGTTTATGATGTGTCATGATGCATCCTGAAGCATCTAAAGTGTGCCAAACTGTAATAGATACAAGAGAATGAAAAATATCCTCCCTCTCCCCATCTTTGAAACCACCAAGACCATTGATTTGGACATGGAAAGTTATCTTAAAATGAGAAAATTTACTTTGCTTAGCTCCACAAAAGAAGTATACAGTCCACTACATGCCAGGTCCCATGAAGCATTTTCATGCGTCATCTCATCCTATCCACCAAGTCCTCATGAGGTCAATGTAATTATTATCTCCATTTTAGAGATGGGTTAACTGATACCCATAGTCTCAGTGTAAACATTTATTAAAGCTATAGAAGCTTATTTTTAAAATAGACCTCAATAAAGTACAACAGCAAGCAAGCAGGTTTAGACTCCTCTTCAATACCTGTTCTCTTCTAGGACTATTAGGGCAAGAAACTTTGCATGCTCAGATACCTACACAGCAATTATCCTTTTGTTTCCTCTCTAGTCAAGTTACTAGTAAGTGCTTAGAACTTTTCTGCTAATTCCCCACACCCTTCACACTATAGCTACTTAGGACCTTTCCAGGAACCCAGGTTTCTATTCTCAGAGTTACATGTAGCTGTTAAGCTCCTGCTCTTTGCCAGACTCTGTTCTAGACACTGAAAGAGCAGCTTCAAGCAAGACAGAGATTTCACTCTCTTGTGGTTTATGTTGTTTGAAGGAACTTATGGACCTCAAATTAGGAAGTTGAGACTATTCAAAATTGGCATTCAAACCCAAGCCCCAGGATGGCTGAAATGGCCTGAAAAAACTCTGGGTAACCTATTTTTCAAGGATGTCTCAGATAATAGATGGCTCTGGATGGATGGTCAGCAAAAGATTATCTGCCCACTGTACATGCAGGGAAGTGGATTTCGGTACTCTCTACAAATCTGGCTACAAAGTAGTCTTTGGAGGCAAATGTGAGCATGTTGATGTTCCCCCCATGAAGTCCTTTACAAACAGAATAAATTTTCACATGATTTCCCTTTGCATGGGTTTGAATTACTTTGGAGCCCAAGTTCTTTCTCTGTCCTATTTCACCACTAAGTGTGGAGAAGACCTAGTATCAGAGGCCGACAGTACATGGTCTGGCAGAGGAGACGGGCAATTAGCCAATAACACAATGCGAAGGTCAGCTGACACGGAGCCAAGATTGATTCATTAGGACCTCCTACAATACATAGCGTTTTCTGGGCTCATTAGGAGAAGTAGGGCCTATTTCCAGTGCACGTCTTCTGTTTTTGCCTACCCGTCATTCTTCCTTTTAGAGTTAGTAGCATTATTTTATTCATCTTTGAAGAACTATGCTTCCCTTGCCTTCTCTCAGCCTCTGTGGGTTAGAGTGGACATGTGATCTATATCTGGCCAATCCATGATTGGTTCACGCATGGGAATGGGAGCCAAATCGGGATCACAGGAAGCATAACTGAGGAACTGATCCAGAATGCACTAAGGAGAGACAAGGAGATAACAAGGAAGGTAAGTACAAGATAAGAATGACTGGTTGAAAAGCTCCAACATGCATCTAATAGGAGTCCCAGAAGTGAATGAAGACAGTAGCAGAGAAGGAGCAATCAAGTCCCCATGCAGAATTTTCCAAAGTTGAAGCAATGTGGATTCCCTGACAATTCTGATTAGAATAAATAAAATGTGCACTTAGATACATCATACTGACACTGCATAACATAAGAAATAAAGAAAATTCTTAAAAGCTGACAGAGAAAAAAGATTATTGCCTACAAAGAAGTGATACTTAGAATTGACAGAAGACTTTCACGAGGAGCACAAGTCAATGTGAGTAACAGGAGAAATTACTCTGAATCTAATATTTTAGATCCACCTGACTCAGGAGTGAAGGCAACATGTTTTCCAAAGTATATAGGCTGAGAGAGCTTCCCATCCGCCCACCCTCACCAGAAGAACTGTCCAGGTGAGTTTCAGAATAAATATAAATACAAAGGAATATGCTAAACAAAGTTGATCGCAGAAATGGACAAAAGATGTTGGCAATCTATTTTAAATGTTAACTACAAATAACTATTTTACAAAAAGATTAAACTAAAAGTTCAATTAATAGAAACAGAATGAACAGATAATGCTTGGTAGCACCCATGCCATGGTACTACTAAGGGTTTCTCAACCTTGGCTCTGCTGATACCTGGATTGGATAATTCTGCCGGTGGAGGGCTGGCCTGTCCACTGTAGGATGTTTTGCAGCTCCCTTGATCTCTACCCAGCAGAAGCCAGTAGGACACCCCACTCCTGAATTGGGAAAATGAGATGGTTTCTAAAAGTCTAAATGTGCCAGGATCACAATACATGTAACTGGATCAATTCACCTTTTAAAAAAGAGCAGTGTGCTCATGGATTGGAAGACTTAATGTTGTTCAAGTGTCTATATCACCCACTCGACCTCCAGATTCAATGGGATTCCTATCAAAATCCTAATGATATCTCTTCCTTTTTGTCTCTGTGGATGTGCCTATGTTGAACATCCTATATAATAAAAAGGTAATATGCAAATTGACCCTAACAGCAGAACAACCAGAATGACTGCTTGACCAGTCACTATGAGGCACACTGACCATCTCTCGGTCCCTTTCCTTGGCCAGCAGGCTCCAATCACCTGATGGCAAATGGGGAACCCGGGGTGGGTGGCGGGGCCGGCTGCAGGCAGCCTGGGAAGATGGCCCTGATTGCAGGCCAGGCCTAGGGACCATACCCTCACATGAATTTTGTGCGCAGGGCCTCTAGTTTTATATAAATGGAATCATACTTATGTGACCTTTTGTGTCTTGTGTCTTTCACATAGTTTCATTTGTGCTGTGGCATGTATCAGTACTTCATTCCTTTCCAAGGAGAAATAGTTTTCTATTGTATGTATATGCCACATTTTGTTTATCCACTTATTGGTTGATGAATATTTGGGTTGTGTCCACCATTTGGCTATTGTGAACAGAGCTTCTTTGAATATTTGTGTAGAAGTTTTTCTCTGGACACCATTTTTCAAATATTTCAAGTATATACCCAGGATTGGAATTTCTGGGTCCTATAATACTTTAGTTAGGTATATTGTTAAACTAAAAGAGTAAACTATAAGAAACTACAAACTGAAAGCCAAAGAAAGTACATTACATGTATAGCTTTCTAGAAAAACACAAATTACTAAATTAACTAAAAAAATAGAGAATCCACAATAAGCCAATAACCAAAAACGAAACAGAATCGGTAATCAAAGTTGCTTGTCCTATCTAATGAGCTCACTGAAAAGGCAAAATTTTAAGAAACAGATAATTTTCTGCCTTATATAATTTTTTCAGAAAGTATAAAAAGAAAGTCATGACTCACTTAATGAGGGTAGTATTACCTTAGTAACAAAACCAAACAAGGACAGTATTTGAAGAGAAAATCATAAACCATTCTTACTTATCAACATAGATGTAAAAATGTCAAATACAGCACTAAAGAATGGACTCATCAAGGTCTATAAATAACAATACATCCTGATCAAATAGGGTTTATTCCAAGAATGCAATGACAGTTCAAAATCAGAGCTCCTATTAAGGTAATGCACTACATTTAAAGATTAAGGAGCAAGCATATAATCATAACAATTCATGCAGAACAGGTGTTTTGTAATATTTAACAAAAACGCTTAGCAAACTAAGTATAGTAGGAAAAATTCTTAACCCAATAAGGTTATTTACCAAAACCTACTATAACGATCATGCTTTAAGGTGAAACTATAGATGGATTTCTACTAATATCAGGGACAGGAAAAGAATGCCTATGCTCACTTTTATTGATCATTGCCCCCTTGGTCTTCTAGCTAATGCAATAGATAATAAATGTAGTGTCAATAAGTCAATATAAATAACATATTAGTTGATATAATTATATGTTTACTTAATTTATTATATAATGATAAATATAATTAAGATATTATATTATGTCCCTTTAGAGACATATATGTTTTATTTATTTATTTAGTTTGGAAAGGTAGAGACAAAACAGTCTTGACAAGTGATATGGATAATATAATTACAGCCAAGTTATTAGCATTATTAAGAACTTAGCAACATTACTGGATAATGATATATATATTGAATGATATATAATTCAATAGTATTATTATATTCAGAAATAAACAATTCAAATTTATATGAGAAAGACTATCCTATTCACATAATACAAAAACCTGTAAGGTACCAAGAAATAAATTTTAGTATTACTTAAATTAAATATAAATATATATTTTCTACACAATATATATAGACAGGGATCATTTATATATAAATCATTTGAATGTATAAGTAAATTATATGTATCATATATGCCACATATATAGCTGACAGATATTATATAAAATCCTCAAAAATGATGAGACATATACCATATTTGAAGATAAGGAAATACTATAATAAAGATGTAAACGCTTCTCAGATAAATTCAGAGGGGTGGGGAGATGGGGGGAACTGGAAAAGATTAACCAAAGAACATATATGCATATATTCATAACCCATGCACAGTAATGTGGCAAAGGGCTGGAGGAAGATGAAGGAGGGAAAGGGAAGGAATGAGAGACATTTGTAACAGTGTCAACAATAAAAGCAAACGAATAAATATAATGTAATTCATATCAAAACTATAATAATTTTCATCAGACTCTTCTATATAAGATAATAATTTTAACACACTGTTCTTTAAATTCACATAGAGGTGTGAAGGACTAAAAATAGTGAAGACTGGAGCATTTGGAGATGGTTTTAGTAACATCTGGTAAACCTGAGGATGTACATACCCTTTGACCACTCAATTTCACACCTACGTAGTTAATCTAAGCACCAGGATGTACATTCACAAATCTTCATTGGACTGTTGTTTAAAAACATACAAAATGTCCTGGCTGGGTTGCTCGGTTGGGGTGCCATCCCGTGCACCAAAAGATGGTGGGTTCGGCCCTAGCCGGTTTGGCTCACTGGATAGAGCATCAGCCTGGGGACTGAAGGGTCCCGGGTTCGATTCCGGTCAAGGGCATGTACCTTGGCTTCAGGCACATCCCCAGTAGAGGGTGTGCGGGAGGCAGCTGATGGATGCTTCTCTCTCATCGATGTTTCTAACTCTCTATCCCTCTCCCTTCCTCTCTGTAAAAAAGCAATAAAATATATTAAAAAAAAAAAAGATGGTGGGTTCGATCCTGGTCAGTGTGTGGGCAGGAGGCAACAGATTGATGTTTCTCTCTAACATCCATGTTTCTCTCTATCTATCCATCTGTCTCTATCTCTATCTCTATGTCTGTCTCTGTCTCTATCTCTCTCCCTCCCTCTTTCTAAAATCAATTTTTAAAAAAGAGAGGAAAAAAAAGTACAAAATAACCTGAATGTCCATCAATATGAAAATGAATAACATATTGTGCAGAAAAATATTACACAAAACATAAACTGAATACTGGAGTTATGTGTGAAAATGTACATAAATTAAAAAAAAACAACAATGCTGAGTAAAAAGGATGCATGGGATACTAG
>NW_006297381.1:395252-399164 GCF_000327345.1 Myotis davidii | reverse complement strand
GGGGAATGTGGGGACATATGTAATACTTCCAACAGTAAAGAATTATTTTTTAAAACAGAAATCACAATGAGATATCACCTCAAAAAGTGAAATGAAAAATACAAAAAAATATATATGTAGAGAGTACCTATAGGAATAAAAATTCAGGCATTGATCAGGATGGCAATTCTATCACACTTTTAAAAAGCCTTTACAAATTCTGAAGCAGATATAAAATAATGGTAAGATGTGAGAAAGCTAGGAGGTGGGTACAGGAGGGGCATCATATTGTTCTCTAATTTTTCTGCTAGGATTTCCCACTTTCTGGATTTTACTGTTTTTATCCAAATCTAAAATCATGTTTAACATTTTTCTCTGACCCTCATATTGCCTGTAACTGTCAATTAGCTCTAAAGGCTTCATTGGACTCAGATGGGATTTATTTTCTTTTTAGCAAGACCACATCATGGGTGGTGCTGGGCATTTCCTATTGTATCACATAAGAAGGATCCTAGCATCTGAGTCTCCCACTCCTGGTGGGAAAACTCTAAGATTGCATGTGGGGTTCACATGCTATCACCCTGATCCATCCATCATCAAATTCCTCATCACCCTGTCACCTAATGGTTTTAGCAGTTATTGATCATTATTCCTGCTTTTATTATTTCATTAGGAGCTGCAAAATGGTGCTTTTCTAGTGATTGCTGGGGATTTCTAGCTGACTTACCATCCTGCTTGCTCTTATTGCTGTGGCTTTTCTTCCTTATTCACTATTCGCCCTGATGTATGGAAACGTAATGATTGTTGGATGGGTGATGGGCGCGGGAGAACTTTTTATAATCTCCTCTTCTACTTTTCAGTGCATGAAAATTTCCATCACAAAATTAGGAATAAAAGAAAAGCAAGGTAAAAATTAAAAATGTACATGCATAGGAAAATCACTGAAAGGAAACACCCCAAATAGATTACCATTACGAATGCCAAGGTGGTAGGGTCATTACAGGTGACTTTTATACACTACTGTATTTCCCAATTTATTAATATAAATCCTATCTTGCATTCCTGATTAGAAGATCAAACAAGAGCAGAGTGGTGTGATAATCAATGGGGGGAGGGGCAGCAGGGAGGTGAGTGGTCTAATTTACATCGGGAGCCAGAGCCAGCATCTCTAATAGCTATCATTGGAAAGAATTGGTTTGGCAAAGCCCTTGGGAAAAAGTGCATCAGGCAGAGAAAACCTGAATCCCGGGGCGGTGATGATCCAAGTGTTTGCAGAACAGGGAAGCAGGAGTGCAGTGAAGCAATGGCTGAGCATCATTAAGCTCTCAGTGAAAATGGAGTCCAGCCGATGCTCCAAATCACCCCCAAATGCCTGCTGATTTCACTCAGACGTCTTGTTCAGGAACCTGCCGAACCCAAATCTCAAAGGAAATCTCAACTTCTGCCTCCACTGATCGGTGGCAAGCCGAAAACCTGAAAACCCTACATAATGGATCACAGTGGCTCCATAATGACAAGGCAAAATAGTGATAATTAAATGATTTTAATAGTGTGTCAAGATGAAGGATAACGGTCTTGGAAAATGAGGCTGGTAAATCATTACCCCTCAGGCTTGCATGCACACCCAGTTAGGGAGTGAAAAATGCTGAATGCCAAGTCCCTGGCCACACATTTCTGCTCTGCACAGCGCTCACTCCCACGCTTTTAGGGTTACTTCTCAGCCAAGCACAGCTGGGCTCCAGTTTCAACTCTAGGCAAAATGAGAGCTAAGCTCAAATTTATCTCACTTACTGAGCACTTTGCTCTATGCCCCCAAGCTCTCTGCTAGATACTGGCAATAGATAGCAAAGACATCTAAGTTAACTGGGGAAAACAGGCGATGCAGGGCCATTACAACATCTAATGGGGTGCGGAGTGGAGGCCGCACTGGGGAGGGTCCCCTAACCCAACCAACCCCATCCTCCTCTGGATGAGGGCAGCTTTCACAAACAATTTCAGGGGTTTCAGGAGTGAGGAGTTCCTGTTCTATGAAGGAAAGGAGGGCATTCCAGGCAAAGGGAACCAAATGCGTGGGCCTCTGCTTGGATGCAGCAGCAAGAGGAGCTCCTGAAGGTGACTTTTAAGATCATTTTATTTCCCAAAAGGTATTACCTTTTCTGACAGCATGGGTGGACCTGGAGAGTATTATGCTAAGTGAAATAAGCCAGTCAGAGCAAGACAAATACCATATGATTTCACTTATATGTGAAATTTAATGAACAAAACAAACAAAATAGAAACAGACTCATAGACACAGAGAACAGATTGACAGCTGTCAGAAGGGAGGGGTGGTGGGAGGAGGGGTGTTGAGGGGCTGGGTGAAGGGATTAAGAAAAAAAGACACAGACAACAGTATGGTCATTGCCAGAAGGAAAGGGGGCTGGAGGGAGGTGGAAAAGGGCAGAGGGGGAATAAATGGTGGCAGAATGAGACTGGACTTTGGGTTGTGAGCGCTCGATGCAGTGTGCAGATGAGTGCTATGCAGTTGTACACTTGAAACATGCAGGGTTTTATTAACCAATGTCACCCCAATAAATTCAATAAAAAAGATTATTTCATTTCACTGGCACCAAAAGTTCTGAAACCAGAATGCATGTTGCATCCTCCCACAGGTAAATCCATCCCTACCCACTGTCCAGGGCAGTGGCTGAAAGAGGAGCCTGGCGTCTCCGCAAGAATTTTCCCCTTTCCCAATATATCATGAGTGTCTTAACCTTTTGTTGTTCCACAAGTAGGTGTGCAGGACAAAAAGGAATAAGAAAAGAGACAAAAGTAAATAAAATTCATCCCAATACCCTCCATGTAGGCATATCCATTGCTTTAATGCAGTTTCAGCTTTTATTTTTGCTCTGTGTATATAATATACGTGTATTTTTTAAAATAAATTAGAGTCACACTAATTGTAAACTGAAAATCATTTTCTCTTAGTGCAAATGTCTACAGTTTGGCTGGTGTCCAAGCCTCATTACCCACAGCTGTCATCTCCTACGATGACATTAGTGGCAGGAGGGAGGGGAGTTATCATCTAAGGGGCCTGCTGGCAAGAGAAGGTGGATGTGCTTAACAATTCACACCAGGATGCACTACACCCACGTCTGTCCACTCAGCCCTCTTCCATGGCAACCAGAATGCTGCCTTCACAGGGATCTAAAACCTTGCCGACACTTAAAACACCTTAATGTGACATCCCAGGGTCACTGTGGCTGGGAAAAGAGTGAATTGTCTAGTGAATGTAGACATTTGCAAAAATGAATAAATGCTTTCATCTCAGAACCCACCGACTAGTACTTCTGTCCTCTCAGCTGACAGATTGCTGGTGCTATGTCTTTAGCTTTAGCGTCTCTATTGTTTACTTGGTCTTCCAGGTGTGGTCTCACTTCTCTGTTTCTCAGCTGTCTGATGGCCACCTCTCTGGCTGGTCTCAGTACTCTCTTGCATTCGGTGGGCCATGTCTTGGTGGCCCATCGTCCCTGCTTGGCTTGGGTACTCAGCAACCAGAATTACTAGAAAAAGAGCTGAGCTCCTTGATGAGAGGTTCCCTGGTCTCCTGTATAAGCACTCACCGCCTGCATTTCTTTCCTCCTGCTGCGTACCAAGCCGCCACAAACCCAGAACCTCCAAACAACACCGATGGTTTTATAATGTCTCCGGACCAGGGCGCTATGAGCTGGGTGCTATGCTCAGGGTCCCCGCCAGTGGCAATCCAGGTGTTGGTTGGGGCTGTGACTCATCAGAGGCTCCACAGGGGAAAGGTCCACTCCAGGCCCCCTCAGGTCATTAGAAGTCACCTCCTTGCACCTGTATGACCGGAGGCCCCTTTTCCTGCCGGCTGCTGGTGGGAGATGGCTCCCATCTCCTGGAGGCCGCCTTCAGCTCCTTGCCAAGAGGGCCTTT
>NW_006297381.1:383968-393968 GCF_000327345.1 Myotis davidii | reverse complement strand
GGCACTGGACTGCAACCTGAATATGTATTATTTAACTATTTGTTACAATCCTATAAGGAAGGTATTAAGATACCCACAGGTAACTGGTAAATGATTTGCTCCAAGCCTTATACCTGCGATGGGACTAAGACAAATGGCAGGAAGAGCACCGTAGTTCACCCTCATTGGAGTGGCTGCCCTCCCCGCAATGCCAGTTCTCTGGGCTGACCCTGTACCCAGAGTGGGATCCCCCAGCTGCCACGTTTATGTTACATAAACAAGCTTTCCAGAGCTTAGGGTATGGATAAAAGTTGGCTACTTGGCCCAAAATGGTCCAAATTAAACCCTGCCTTTGAGTGTTTGGAGCAGTCGTCATGGGAAGAGCTGGGGTCCGTTTGGTAGGTGGAACCCTAAGGTTTGAACCTCTAGAGCTGCATGAGAGAAAGGAAATAAAGAAGACCCTAGCCATTGTTGGATCTCTAGTTCTAGTTTTCTTTGAAACTCAGAGGCTCCACTCCGCTTCCTAGAGTTGCTTAGAATGTCCTAACATTTCTGCAAGACATTTTCTATTTGGCCTGAGTGATCTTTAATTTTGTCTTTGCCATTTTATAGCCCATGTCTTGTTACATGTGAGGCACTGGGTAGGCCATGAATTTCTCTGTAGTGTAACCCATGGAGACCAGTTCAGGCCACTATCTACTCTCCTCATGTCTGAGCCAATCCAGCCACATTATCTCTGAGTAGGAGAGGAAAAGGAATCCTTGGGAATTCTGGATACACAGGAACCACCTCTCTGTATTTTCACCCACGAGGAATACATGTTTCAAGAGGCCAAAATGTATTCAAGAATTCTGCCTGGCAAAGCAAGGATGACCAGCTGTCCACTGAATAGAATGTCTCCCTTCTTATGGAAAATGAGCAGCCTTGAAATCAGAATGGCCCTTGCTGATATGAAATTCTTGTTTCCATTCAGAAAGCTTTTTTCCCCCTTAAGCATTCATTCCTGACAAACAAAACGAATTGTCATGCCAAACACCTATGAGGATTGCAGAGCTGCACCTCCATTAAATTCTACTTAGCAGCAGAGCAACTCAGGTGTTATCTAAATTTAGCCCTCTGAGCTCCCTCTCTTTCAGACCCGAACACCATTACTCGCAGCTTTTGCTTAGACGTACAAGAGTTTGATAAATAGAAATACTTCACACAATGCATTAAGATTAGGTCAGCAGGAGAGCTTGACCTGGTTGGATCAAATCTTCTATTGATTTTTCAAAGTATATTTTTTACTAAAACTTGGACTCATGCAGAGAAATACTGCTCCAAGTGTGAAATAAGGTAGGGAAGTCACTGGTTCCAAGGCAAAGATAGAACAGAAAGGCATTGGGATGTTGGATCATTCCTTGGGAAGCTCCGTGCTTTCCTAGTCCATGTCACTGGAGAAGATGTCAAAGGCAGCAACCAGCCCCTCCCGGCCCTGCAGCCTGAATACTAATACTGGCCTCAACACCCTTTCATTTTCATGCTTGTGATTGAAGTCACAGTCACCTCAGGCCTAGACCAAATGCCATGTAAATGTCCAGGTGCCAAAAATAACACTGGGTGGAATTTCTGGCACTGGACACTGAAATCTTTGTGTCATCTCATCAGAAGGAACAGCTTCTGCTTTCCCTCTCTGGGACTAGTTTCGGGTGTCCATCCCAGGATGGCGCGCGTGGGGAGGAGGAAGCAAACAGAGAAGTCAAGGGAGTTTATCAAACAGCAACTGGGACCTCACCTTCAATTGACAAATACTCTTTTTCCTTATTGTCATAAGTACTGTGTTCATTAAAATCAAGTCTTCTTGTGTTGATGAGCCAAGTAATTGGAATGGGGTGCTTTGGGCAGTCATATATGTAGAAACATCAGCTTATATGGCCAATAGGAAAGGCAATAGGTCAAATACTAATAAGTCAAGAAAGGAGACCCACTGTTGAGTCAAAATCCCTCCCTAGCCTCCTGTGTAGAACAGCTGGAGTCTCTCCCTGGAGGTGAGACAGCACACCATGGCAGACTCCAGGTCTGGCTCTATCTACGCACCCCCTCCCGTTCCCAGGGAGCCTGCCTTCTATCCTCCTTTGAGAATTTTAAAAAGTAATGAAAAGCACAAAATGTAATAGAGTAAACAGTTGTCAGAGATAGCAAGAACCCTGTATGAGCAATGCTGCTCTGAGTTGCCCTGAGTGCATATATTCGAAATTCTTCCTGACTACACCAGAGTAGGTTCCTTCTCAAATCCTACTCCCTACACTAACTGTTGGATCCAAACCCCTCTGCCTAGGGACTGGACCTTCTTGGATGTCGGGTCTTAGATGGAGAAGCCATGAGAGGTGGCTCATTCTTATATATGAGTCTTTATTGCAGAAGCCAGTGACCATATAGCCGTTAGACAAAACAATCCTTCACAGCAATCCCATATAGGCAGCCAAACGCCGGCTGGTAAATACATATCATTCCCACATGGTAGTAGCAGTTTCTGTACCCACAGTGATTATCTGAGCAGCTGTATACTGCCTCCTAGAGTCCAGCCATGGGCAAACTACGGCCCGCGGGTCCAGTTTGAGAACCCATTGTGGCCCTCGAGTCAAAAAGTTTGCCCACCCCCGTTAGACTCACTGCCTCACATCGCAGCGGTACCTAAGTTCTCTGCCTCGGCAGCTTCTCCTGTCTCCCCTGCCCAGCACACTGGCTGTCTCTGTAGCCTCACATAGTAACTACCTCCGCGCTTCTATCCCAGCACACTGGCTGGTTAACATGGTAGCCATATCTGAGCTCTCTATGAACTCTTAGCTTTACAGCATGGCAGTACCAGCTCTCAGCTCCGTCTGAGCTCTCTAGCCTTTTCCCTAGCCCACTCTTCACACTCTAGTACACTAGCTGGTCAGTAACATACATATTATTCCACAGACAAAGAAGGCTTTGTGCCAATAGTGACATCAATCATACTTTGGCTACTGAAGGGCACGCGTGCACAGTACACTGTGGGATTGTTGTGCTTGTGTCCTTGCACCTGCTTATGGTATCTTAGCCTAGGCGCAGAGTGGCCTTGGACATAAGGTGTATTGACAACAAGGCCTCTGTGCTTTAATTGGCCTTGACTATCAGGTGTCTCTGGCATGGTTCCCATACCAGTTTTATTCTTAACACCCCAAACTACAAATATTTGTTTTTGTCATATTTCCAGTCTTCAAAACATACAGAACATTACAGATAATATTAACACCATGTGCCCAGTCCCATTTCCCCCATCCAAAAGGTCACCGTTCCATTCCCAGTCAGGCCACGTGCCTAGATTGCAGGCTCGGTCCCCCAGTGGGTGGCGTCCAGGAAGCAGCCGATCAATGATTCTCTCTCGTCATTGATGTTTCTTTCCCTCTCCCTTCCTCTCTTTGAAATATATATTTTTTAAAAGAACTACCTGTATTCCTAACTGGTGCATGGTAGTCTGCCATGTAATGAACTGCATTTCCCTTCTCCGGGTCTCCATTGATGGGCACTCAGTATATTTACAAATGTCTGCCATTACAACACGGCTGCAGTGAACATCCTTGGGCACATCTCTTTGCACACTTGCCCAAGGCACATGATTAAAGGGGGAATGGCTACGTCCTCGGAATGTGTATTCTCAAATTGGAAGACTCTCCCAATTTGTTCCTCAAAGAGGCCATGCCAAGCTGCAGTCCCATCAGCCCTTGAGGAAGACACCATCTCCCACCCCCACCAGTGGTATCTTTAGATTTAGGCTGAGATGGCCTCAGCTTGGGCCAAGAGCTTGACCTTTCACAAAAGAGAATGGACTAACATACATGGGGAAAAAACACCCTAAAGTTTAATTTAATTCTCTTTAATCAGTTGTATCATTTGAAAAGCTAATAATGAATCTGCGTTCTCCCACCTTGTGATAACTTAATGAATTAGCCCCTTGCCCATCAGAAAATAACCCTTTGGGATAATATATCAAAATTTGGGTAAGGCACTCTAGCTCGTGTTGAATTAATGGATTTAAGGCAAGACTTTAGGCAATCGTAATGTTTAGAAGATGAATCTACTCATAAGAGCCCCTCCATGACAAATGACTTTCTTGGAGGCTATTTATGAGGTCCAGGTGGGAGAGGTATAAACTTAATTAAAGTTTGAAAGCATAATAGAACCAAAGGCAATGCATCAATTTCTCGGTGTCCAATCAAAATGCCAATGATGTCCTTAATAGGTTGGCGATGTCTGCCTCTTGGAGCTGCAATATATAGTTATCCAACTACATGGTTCCAATTGCTGCTGGTCTTGCTGAAGCCTCGCCACCCCCACACATACTTCTTTTCTCCTCTCTCCATGTCTGCTTATGAGACCAATTCATCTCAGCTGGGGAGAGAATCATTATGGCTATCATACACACTTCACACCGGATCCTAATCAAAGCAAGCACAGGCTGGCTGCCCACCCCCAGCCTTTAATGACTTGGCCCATCCATATCAGGGAAACCACATAAATTGTCCCTGCCCTGCGCTGGGGAGCTCCCTGGCGCCTGGAACGCAAGTGCAGCATCACATAAAAATATTTTAAAGACTCATTTGAATCACAACCCAGGGAACCCAATACTCCTGAGCAACCTTAAAATATAAATAAATATAAACAACTCCGAACAAGACCCAGATACACCAGCCAGGCATTCATTTTGATATACTTCATTATAGTGTGCGGTGATATGTCTGAAATATAATTTGATAGTTTCAATGACTCCCTGCTGAGGAAAAAGCTGATTGAAAAGGCTGAATCACTCCCAACTTTGTGTCCAATATAAAACACATTTAGAAGTCACTTCAGTAAGCAATGGAGTCCTTGGAAGGCTTTAGGGAACCAAGAGAAATTTACATGAGGCTAGTCCTAGAATGAGCACAGGCACACACCCATGCACACAGCAGTCAGTGGCAATAAAAGAGGGGAGAATTGCTGTCATGTGAGAGGTATAGACCACTGTGGTGTCATCCATCTGCCCAACAAGATCAAGTCTGGGGCAGAGGGATGCGTCCCATGACCTTTGAACTCCACAGGATGATTTAAAATGTCTCAGTGCTCAGGCTGTGGCCCAGTGCAGCTGAGTCAGAACCTGTGGGGAGGGACCCTAGTATTTTTCAAAACCTCCCCCAGGGGATTTAACTTTGCATCCAAGGTTGAAAAGCTCAGGTTCACAGAACCTGAGCCATCAGTAATATTTTCTAGACTTTAGCAAAATCAAAACAATCACTGCCTGGCTCCTTCTTCCAACAAAATGGTGGCTGTCAGCATTGCAGTTGCAACTACACATTTTACTTTCTCTGTATTACATTCTTCACATCTCTCTGGGAAGAGAAAAATAATGGGTAACTTTTAGTAAGAGCTTATTACACACCAGGCATGGTGCTAAGCAATCTCCATGCTTCATCTCAGAAAATCCTCACAATAACCCTGAGAAGTAGGCTCTCTTATTCTCCCCACTTTCTGAATTAATGAGCGGAGTCCCAAAGAGGTTAAATAATTCACCATTTACGCATCAGGCAGCGCCAGGACGCACACCCACCTCTGTGACTTGCAAGGCTCTCCGTTTTGCCAGTCATTTGACTCACACAGAGACTGTGCCAGTCTTTGAAATGTGAAGTTCTCACTTTGAAAGAAAGAGCAGTAATATATTTCACATATCTGCTTGTCATTTCTGGTGATGAAAACTCAAGCACCTCTCCAACTCTTCTATCAACTCAATGTGTAGCTGCCAGGGACTTAGACACTTCTCCTTCAACATAGTGTTGTTAGAGTCAGACAATATTGGATAAAACCTTGAGCTCTTCTTATTCCAAGATGTGAGATTTGGGGCCAATTTTTTATCCTTTATCAAACTCAGTTGGGTAATCTGTAAAATGGGATAATACCTACTTCCCAGGGTTATTGGGATTAAAAGTAATTACATTTATGAAAACTCTTAGCACAAGTCAGATAATCCCTTCCACCATATGTTTCAGAGGTACCTGGACTGTGATTGTCAAATCGTATCACTCTTATCTCCATCACCACCTGACTAACTCATTTTAACCAGGTTATATCAAAGACTAGTTGTGGCAGCTGTGTGATGTTATTTTTTTAATCGTTAGACTCCCAAAAGGGATCCATGGTTCCCCTACAATGGTAAGGTTTTTAAGGGATGCAAATTTGAAAGGCACGATGCACTTATTAATCCCTTGTTGGAGTAAACAGTAACAAAGCCAGCAGGAACAATCATTAATTTACATTAATAGCTTTCAGTGTCGCACACACCAGTGCCTGACATGAAACAGTAATCAGAAACCCAACTATGACAGTGTCCTACATGAGTTAATGTATCACAGCCCTCTAGACCCAGTGCTCATGCATTTCAATAAGGGGAAGATGCATTCATGCATCCCAATGCACACAGGAAAATACTCAAACTCCTTACCATGGCCTTCCAGGTCCTATCTCCTCCAGACTCAGCTCAGACCACTCATACTCACTCTTCTGCGCCACATTAGCCTTGCTATTCTATATTCCTCAGATACTTAGTCTTATTGCCACCTCAGGGCCTTTGCACATGCTGATACCACTACTTGGAACACCCCCCCCTCCCATTCTTTGAATGACTAGATCTTTTAAATACTACAGGTCTCAGATCAAATTTTATCTAAGAGGCCCTTCCTAGAAACTCATCACCACTTTACCCTATTTCTTTCTTTCACAATACTTACAATGCTTTAAGTTTATATTTTTATTGTGGCTAATTATTTTATAGTCTGAGTCCCCCACCCCCACGAATGCAAACGCTAAAGGATGAGATCTTATATGTTCTCTCTCTCTCTCTCTCTCTCTCTCTCTCTCTCTCTCTCTCACACACACACACACACACACACACACACACACATTTAGGCCTATGCCTATGGCATAGTAAATTCTCAGTAAATGTTTGTTGAATGTGAGAATGAATGGTAAACCACCTTAACATAGTATCTTCTTTTAAAGCCCCAAATGTTTCTCACAAGAGCCCAATGCTTTTGATGGCCTCAGAAGGTTGTCATTCCTCACGGTTATGTCCTCAGAGATTTTTTTCTTCCTTCTCAACACCTTCTCTCTCACTTGCTCTTATGACTCCTACTACCCATACTCAGATTGCTAACCCATGCTTCCAACAGGCCTATCTGCTAAGAGGTAATAGAAATGTATTTCCAAGGGAACCAAAAACCTCTGGCTTGAC
Source organism: Myotis davidii (assembly GCF_000327345.1). Classification (NCBI taxonomy): domain Eukaryota; kingdom Metazoa; phylum Chordata; class Mammalia; order Chiroptera; family Vespertilionidae; genus Myotis; species Myotis davidii. Next base: position 386,722 of record NW_006297381.1, on the reverse strand, counting down.
TCCATAAGAAAGCCTTAGTCATGAAAGGAAAGGTCAATTCCAGTCCACAGTGGAGTCCTTCACTCAGATTTGTGCCTACCTTAGCACCTCCCCGCCGCCCCCCATGGCTCAATGTCTTGGTCCTAGAACAAAGAGGGAGCTGTAAAATTAAAGAAGAAGGCTTACTAGGATGTTAAAATATAATGTGGTTGCAGAATGAAGATTTTTTTTTTACATGGGGCTTCTTTATTCTCCCAATCAAGCAAAACAAGTAGATCTGCAGCCAATTATGGCCCTATTTCCATTCACTACCCCTTCCCTAAATAAAAGGTTTCTCAATAATGTCCTGCATTCATACCTCCCATCCAAAGCATATGCCCCTTACACCATCCTTTCTTCCTAGCAAGTCTCAGGGAGTCCCTTTACTTTTTTAAAGTCTTTGTGGACACACTCCTATTTAATCAATCACCTTCTTACTCTAATTTCCCCTTCGGTTCTTGTCTCTGATTCAATAGATGTAGGAGAGAGATATTTCCTTATGTCTTCTTTTCTTAAACAACAACGAAAAAAGATTTCTAGGTAAAAGATAATAGTAAGACCTAGTATTGATTGAATACATACCTATATACCAGGCACTGTATTAGAAAGTTAGTTCTCATTATGAAATGTAAACCTCATTACAACATGCCTGAGGTAGGTATGACTGAAACAGGGATTCATTTTGTCCAATGTCACACAGGGAATCTGTGGTGGAGTCCCACCTCCAATTTGGAATGCTCTGCTGCCAAGCCCATTATCTTGATCACCGTGCTAAGAAGTTCATTACCAGGTAGTAATTGGACAGAGGACTTCATAAAGCAGAATTGATGGCCAGCAGTACTATTTGGGATGTATGAGCATGACTTCGCCATGTTGTTTAGTGCCTTTCTGAGAAGGAACATGAAGCCTAGGGTAATAGGCAACTCCTTGCTAGATTTAATGGAAATGTGCCCTCATAGAAAATATCACAGTGTCTACAATAGCCTTGCCCTTTCTGGGGTACACTGGCTCCTGTTTACCAATTAGCTGAACAGCTCTGTATTACAACAAGGCATAAATGGAGTAATTAATTGAGATGCAGGTTTCATAAAAGTGATTAACTGCTAAATTCCAGTTCAGCTAACAGTTCAATTATCCCATTTTGCAACTCCATTCAATTCAGCATTCACAGAGCCCCAATCACCAAGGCACCTACATCCTTCGCATTACCATTAATTAATCCATAGCTCTTTCCCAGGAATATGTCCACCCTTACTCGTGAGCTGGGTTTGCAAATAAAAATGGGAAGAGAGAGTTTTTGGTAAGCAGATATATCCATGCAGGGACAGGGGACTGACCCAAAGTGGATTTTAATGAACACCACCCTGCATGTATTGCCACCACTTCATCTGAGAACACAAATGCAGACAAATTCCAAGTAGTATTTGTCCAGAGAACATGGGCAATAGGAAATACTGGAGAAGAGCAGAGTCTCACCTGAGATTTTTGCCTGTCTATGGTGGCTAACAGGGTTCTGGGGAGGGATTCAAGCATCCAGAAGAAAACAATGATTAACCAAGATACCATTCAGGACCATGGGCAGGACTCCCTAATTGAACTTATTTGACTATTGAGTGCTATTTGATTTAAAAAGTAAAAAAGATAATCAGGACTCCCTCATCCTTATCACCCCACTCCTGCCCCCACCAACACATAGACCTGCTTACTTCCTGTATTGATCAGGGCTCTTGGTTACAAATCATAAGACACTGTCAGGGAATTGTTTAATCAGAAAATGAGTTCTTAGGAAGGCTATTGGATTGCTCAGAGAATTGCTATGGAGGTTGAAGAGTTAGATCAGCCATCATAACCAGGATGACGCCATAGAAGAGTTGGGTTTGGACCACACTGCCCTCTTCACGGGACACTGACTGGCGGCTGCTGCTGCCATGAGAATAGTTCCTAAGATCTCCCTCCAGATCCAATGTCCCAGGAGGAAGCATCAGATTTGCCCACATTCATGCCCACATCAAGCTGCCAGGAAAGGTGAGAAATAAGTTATCTGGTGTTTTTAGCTTCCAGACTCCCATCAACACCCACCAATAATGATTCCTTAAATGCAGGAAGGAAGTTCAGATGCTGAGCAGCCAAGTGCACACACATGCACACCTCCACCATGCTTGCCCCTCCTGTCACTCACCTCAGCAAATGCACACACATGCACACCTCCACCATGCATGCCCCTCCTGTCATTCACCTCAGCAAGTGCACACACATGCACACCTCCACCATGCATGCCCCTCCTGTCACTCACCTCAGTAAATGCACACACATGCACACCTCCACCATGCATGCCCCTCCTGTCACTCACCTCAGCAAATGCACACACATGCACACCTCCACCATGCATGCCCCTCCTGTCACTCACCTCTGTAAATGCACACACATGCACACCCCCACCATGCATGCCCCTCCTGTCACTCACCTCAGTAAATGCACACACATGCACACATCCACCATACATGCCCCTCCTGTCACTCACCTCAGCAAATGCACACACATGCACACCTCCAACATGCATGCCCCTCCTAGCACTTACCTCAGCAAATGGTTCTCAGGATAAAGTTTCTTGAGGACCTTGGTCTTAAAGAACTTGGACCTCCCTTGCTGCACCTCACATTTATCTCAACGCCCAGAGGTACTGTTTCCTTTATACCAGGACTTGGCACATTATTTCCTTTGTCTAGAACACTCTTT
>NW_006297381.1:329667-383926 GCF_000327345.1 Myotis davidii | reverse complement strand
TACTGTTTACCCTCTGAACTCAGAAATGCCTGCTCCAGACTCGACTGAGAGCCCATGTTACAAGTTCTCTTTGCATTGCATGTCCACCCCATGAACATAGGGAATACACCTGCACTGTTCTCTGCCATATCCACAGCAGCTAATATAGTGGCTGACTGATAGTAGATTCTCATTACAACTAATTTATCTTGACTTCAAATAAAAATAATAGGAAGGGGGCAGATGAATAGGTGGTAAAGTCTCAGCACCACGCCTTATCCCACTTAGCTAATTAGATTAGCCCACGTATGCCATCTTCTCCCTGGACTCAGTGCCCTGCAGTGTCCACCCTTGGAAAGTCAGTCTTTCCTCAATATTTCTTTGGCTGCCTCAGACTAGCCCTCACTACTCAAAAACAAAACTCTGTTTTACTAAAACCTGAGTGTGCAGGTGGATTTCACACCAGAAACTTGGCTTCCATGTGAAAATATTCTGCACGCAACTATATCCTCTGTGGTGCTGCCCACTCGACAGCCTAGAGGAAATTGGCACTCCTGTCCTTTCAGAATGTGGGAAACACCAAGTATTTGGCTGTTAACTATCGAAGAGAATTTACCATAATGGGAAAAATGAGAGACCTAGGGGCAACATCTGACTGTTCCCCCCTACTGGACATTTGACCTTGCTTTCAAGAGTGCCCTTAACTCTTAACAACTCCACAAGTTATATGTGCAATATATAATGTGTGGTGACAGCTACACAATAATTGTTTAACAAATGAAATTTTATAAATAATGGATGGATAGATGAACAGATGGATGGATGGATGGATGATGAATGAACAGATGGATGGGTGGAAGGGTGGGTGGATAAAGGAGTGAGGGGGGTAGAAAGGTATGATGACTTTATCCTTTAAATAATCCCCCTCAAGGCCTGCTTTGCAGACAAGGAGGCTTCATGTACAGAAGAAGATGTTCCCTGAAACAGGAGCTTGTCTCCTAAAACTGCAACTAGCAGGAGTTCTGCACCCTCCCTCTTTACTTCTGAGAGATGTCAGCACTGCTTGGAGCTGCTGGAGAAGTGAAGGGGGCGGAACGTCTCCACACCCCATCTCTAGGCAGGACATCTGGATCAGAGGCCATAAATCACCCCTCCCTCCCTGACAGACAGCGCAGCACAGTCTTGGAAACCCATGGGCTGGGCCCGGCGGCCACACGGGATGAGAGGACACATGGGTGCCATCCAAGAAGGCTCAGTGTTGAGGTTCGATTGCCATGTTTAAACATAAACAGCTCGTTTTTTCTGCGCCTTGTTTTCTGTGTTTCCATTATCTGGCAACGTTGGGTCCAATTGAGAAGGAGGCAGCTGTGTTTGGGGAGCGATTGTCTCCTTCCCATCGGGCACGTGAGCTGGGTTCTCTATTGTCCACATCTGTGGCCGCCTGGCTGAAAACCCAAGAGATGCTCCTCTCTTTTCCAGCACAAACACGTTTATCTTGAAGCCCAGACATGATTCTGCAGTCAAAGGCTTTATAGAAACAGAAGAACCTCCTGGGCTGTTCAGACCCTCTCCTCCTTCCGTAGGACCCAAAGCTGTGATAGATTGAAGAGGCCACCATGTGCCTAGGCCCAGCCACCTTATACCTTTGCATGCCAGTTTTGACCATAGGGATGGAGGAATGTCTTACCTGAAATTACAGGTTTATAAAAGTCACCACACAGAATCTGAATCCAAACTTTTCTCCAAAGTTTGTGTTTCTGACATTCATTATGTCCCATGCAAACTATGAGATGCTTCCAGTTCTAAGCCTGATTCAGCCAGAAAGCCCCCTGGGCCTTTGCTTCCTAATTCCCTTTGTCAAGACTCTGTGATAGGTGATGGGAAAGCCCCAGGAAGAACCAGAACCTGGTGGGAGAGAAAGGGGTCCCGGAGTCAAACCTGAGATGAATCCTGGATCCATCACCATCAGCAGGTATCTGAATATGGAACCACATATCACTAAACTTCAGTTCTCCCCCTTGCAAAATAGATATGAGTATTATATCCATTTTAGAAGAGGGTAGAGATTACACAAGAGAAACATCATGTTCAGTTCTTAGCATAACTATCAGTTACCTAGAAACACCTTCTCTTGCCCCTAAATCAGGTTAAACCCAGTTGCTTTTAGAGATTTACAAAATACCCTGTGCTGCTCCTCATGTAACACTTATTGTGCTTGTAATTCCTTCTTAACTATGTGTCCCCCTTCTAGACTCAAGAGCCGGGATAACAGAATACATCCACCTCGTCTTCCACTGCACACGCACCTTACCTAGAAAAGTGCCAGACACATCATGGACAAGCAAGAAATAATGGCTGAATTGCAATGAGCCATGTTTATAAAGCAACCAGAACGATGCCTCCAAACAGCATTCATTCTTCCTCCTGTGCCCATGAGACTTCCTCATTCCCCCTTCTCTTGTGTAACCAGCCTTGAAGGAGAGGAGAAAGGCTGTAGGCTGAAGCAGAAAGTGCAGGCAAAATGCTAAAGGGGGTGGTGCTAACAGGTCTCAGGAAACAGGTCCGAGGCTGCAAGACCTGGAACGTGGCCAGGAATGATCGGGATGCAAACTATGAGATGCTTCCAGTTCTAAGCCTGATTCAGCCAGAAAGCTGAATCAGGTTTGACTCCGGGACCCCTTTCTCTCCCACCAGGTTCTGGTTCTTCCTGGGGCTTTCCCATCACCTATCACAGAGTCTTGACAAAGGGAATTAGGAAGCAAAGGCCCAGGGGGCTTTCTGGCTGAATCAGGCTTAGAACTGGAAGCATGATATATTCACCAATATGGTAGAAGAGTGAGTGGGAAGAGACAGAGGGCTGGCCGGTCGGCACAGCAGGTAGCCAGGCAGAGAGTAAAGACACGCAAGTCAAAGATGGGGAAGCACCGCAGTGGTAGCCTTGCACCCCAAGGAGGACATGAGCTTCGCCCAGCTTGGACAGTTGCCGCCAAGACCCCCTTCCATTTGACGGGACAACTAGCTCTGGCCTGGGTGACAGCAGTGCCAATATGTGAACACCGAGCAGAGGCCTCCCTGCAGCTGGAACATGGAAATTCACTGTGAAATGCCCTTTTCCGGGAGCCAGGGAGAGGAGGGACAGGCGAGAAAGCAGCTCTCCGAGAGCTCAGGACGGCTCTGCTTGGGAGGAGGCAGCCCCATGCACCTGCCCTCACTGATTCTCGACTTTGATGTTGACCCCGCCATCCTTCCAGCCTGGCGTCTGAGTGCCAGGCACAAGCTTCCTCTGACCCTGCAATGCGAGCTGTTTCCCGTTGACTGGCTGCGTCCTTGCCCCTTCTCTGTGACTCCTGCTTGAATAATGAGCTCTAAATATATTTTCTTGCTCAAAACCATTTTTCTTTTCTAATGCTAAATTATAAGGCTTGTGCATGTCAGAAGGAAAACGTGCCCTGCTTTTCCAAAGGATGCAGATACGAGGCCAGACATTCTGCAGATACGGGGAGGGGGCCGGGCATCTGCACCAACGAACCAGCCCAGCCAAGGCCGGCACATCTCCCAGTAATTACTGGCCCGACCTCAAGCTACCCAATTATTTCTGAAAAAGTCCAGGATGAAGAAGGACCTGTTATTAATTATTAAAAACAAAAACCCACAGACACAAGCATACTGCAAAGGACCTCTCATCATCCCTCCTTTATTTCTCACACCCAGCTAGGACTGAAGGATACCACTGAATTTATCTGGGCTTCTTGTTAGTCACACAAATTACAGGCAAACCAAAAACAGCTAGAGTTTTCTCCTCTTGACATCATTATTTCCAGCTAATGGAGGTGGTGACTATGGAAGAAAAAAAAAAAACAACACACAAAAAAAAACAGATGGATGATCCTGCGTCTCCCAATGCTGTGCTCTTCCCTGGAAAAATCTGACATACTTTTTGAGCCCCGTTTGGCTATTTTTTTAATCAGGTGAAATATCTGTCTTTTAGGGAACATGGCACACTTATCCTTTCCTACAAGTTTGGTCCTTCTGGGGACTAGAGAGAAGTGCATGTCCTTTAAGAAAGAAGTATGCCGACAGCCAGACTTAAGAGGTTCAACACAACAGACGTCGATCACAGCGTGTGCAAAGACCTGATGCATGTCTATGGCAGGAAGCAGTAGAGTGAGGTGGAGACAGCAGCAGGCATGAAGTCAGGAGCCCTCTGACAATGAGCATCTGAATAATCTTGGGCAAGTTTCTTGATCTCTGCAACTGAATTTCCTCGTCAGGGTGGCTGGGGTCTGCCCAGGCAGCCTCAGAAGGCTATTCTAAGGCTCATAAAGGTAATCCAAGCAATTAGGATACTGAAAAATGGAATCCTTACATCCCCATGGTTCTATGTGGCCCATTCCCTGCCCCTAGGTTGATATGAATAGTCCAAAAAAATCAAGAAATGTAAACTTCCAATCAGAAATCTGAGTAAATTCAGGTAAGTAGCACTCCTTTTATTTCTATTTTCAAAAATTCAAATCTTTCCACCCATTTAACTGGGTTACCCAAAGAATATACAACGAGGTTTTATTATTCATTAGTTTGAGAGAAATTGATTATAGGTGTGATTTAAATCTGAATATCCTGCTAGGCCAGTGTGTGGTATCATTTACCACCACCCCCAACACACACACACACACACACACACACACACACACACACACACTCCAACTTGTGTGGAGATACTGAAAAAAATCAAGCAGTAATTTTAAATTATAAAAAGACAAGGGCCACATATTCACTAGCTGGTCTGCTCTCTCTGGGCAGCTCTGAATTAACAAAAGTGTGGAGCCCTAAAAATAACAGAGTGGCAGAGGCACCCCTTCCACAAGGGTTTGCATTAGCACTTTGATCACTTGCCCATCAAACTGTGCATTTTTTTATAGGAAATGAAGAACAGCTTGTCTCCACAGTCTATTATAATTACCACTAAATGCTCCAGAAACTTGGCAGTTTTGAATTTCATAACACCCATGACTGACATTCCTAATTAATACTATTGTTTTTCTCCTCTGGCTGAATTTCCTGAATGCCAACATGCATCGCATACACTAAAAACAGACATTAAAGAAAATAACATCAGTGTTAATCTCCAGCACAAATATATCCAATGCCTCAGTGAAGTGTATAGAAAAGAGCTGGGTTCCTATAAATAATGGAGCAGCCCTGCCTGATCATCTTTATCCTCCTACGCTAATAAGATGATAATCTCTCTGCTCCGGTGTCCTTGCACTTAGATTTCAGAACAGCTTTTGGTGATGTGCAACACTCCCCCCCCCCCAACTCTTTCCTTCCCTTGCTTGGCTTTTAAGCTGCAGATTGAAACTTTCAATGAAAACCTTCCAGCTAATGTTAGAAATGGCATCCGCTGGGCACTCTATAAATAGGGACTCCACAGATGAGAGCAAGATGGTCTAATGTGTGCATCCTAATGGATATTTCTCTGGTTTGCCTGAGGCCAAGAGCACCCAGCATTCGCTGATGCCCTCATTTACCGTGTTGGGTGGTTTAGAGCAGGAATTCTGACAGCAGGGGTTTGTTTTGAATCCTGCCTCTGCCACCTAGCAGCTGGACCATTTCCTTATGTTCCCTGAGCCTCAGTCTCCTCACCTGTGAAGTGGAGATTATAACAGCACCTTTCCCAACAAACTGTAGTGAGAATCCAATGAGAAAATAAGCAATGTCTTTAGCAGAGACTCTGGCACATAGTTACTGCTAATTAAATGCAGTTACTAGATTTGCCATTAGCACACATCCAAGTTTGGGTGACACATCTAAGAAGTACCAGGCACATAATAGGAGCTCAATAAACTCATATAGTTGTGCTGATAAGAAGGACATCCCTGTAAGGAATACGTGTGAGCCAAGAACCCACATTGCAGAGCAATAGCTGCCCTGCTACTGCTGCCCAGGACCTCAGACAGTGTCAAAACAAAAACTTACAAATGAAAATTAGGTCTTGCTTCTTGAGAGGTGTATGCGTTTATGTTTCCATATCTTCCACATCCTACTTTAATTGGTATAGGTTTGGATCTTGATGAGTTTCCTATGGACATGGGTTATAGGATGATTTTGTCTACAAAGTAGCCTATGCTGTAATTGTGCTTGTAATTGTGCTTGTAATTCCTTCTAGACTCAAGAGCTGGGATAACAGAATACATCCGCCTCGTCTTCCACTGCACACGCACCTTACCTAGAAAAGTGCCAGACACATCATGGACAAGCAAGAAATAATGACTAAATTGCAATGAGCCATGTTTATAAAGCATGCTCTAACTTGCTTCCTCCAGTTTTTTATGCAAAATAGATTAATATTTGTATTTTATGATATTAATACACATAACATGAACTTTATCACTAGTGACAGTACAGTCACAATGTTGTGCAATCATCACAACTATCTAGTTCCAAAAAATTTTCATTTCTCCAAGTGGAAACTCCGCATCCATTAAGCAGTCACTCCCCAATTGCCCCTCCTTCAATCCCTAGCAATCACATATCTGTTTTGTGTCTCTGTGAATTCGCTTATTCTAGGTATTTAATATAAGGGAATCATACGTTACTTGACCTTTTGTGTCTACCTTCTTTTGTACAAATATAATATTTTCAAGGTTCATCTAGTTCAAAGCATGCATCAGTACTTCTTTCCTTTTCATGACTGAGTAATATTCCATTGTATGGATGGACCCCATTTTGTTTCTTCATTCATTAGTTGATGGACATTTGGGTTGTTTCCATCTTTTGGGTATTGTGAGTAGTGCTACTATGAACATTGTTGTACAGGTCTTTGTATGGGCCTATCAATGTAACAATGGAACTGCTGGGTCATATTGTATTTCCATGTTTAACTTCTAGGTTTTGATGCCCAAAGTTTCTATTCAAAATTCACCCCTTCCTTGTGGTCTTTCCCTGTGGTTTGATTTCAGACAGTCAGCATTTTCTCTGCCTAAGAATGAAGCCAAAACAGAGGAAAGTGAGGCAGGTCCCTCAGGGCATTGTCGGAGGGTCCAGATTCCATCCTGCCTCACAGAAAAGACCTGCCCTCTGGAATTTTCCAGTTTTATAAGGTACCTTAAGGTTTTGTTTTTGTAGAACTTAGCGGGGTTTTTTTTGGTTTTGTTTTCTTTTCCTTTTTAAAAATATATCTTTATTGTTGAAAGTATTACAGATGTCCTCCCCCATTAACCCCTACCACCCTGCTCCCTCTTCTTCCCAGGCCTTCACCCCACTATTGTCTGTGTCCATATATACATGTAAGTGCTTTAGTTAACCTCTCCACTCCCCTCCCCCACACCTTCCTGTTGAGATTCATCAATATATTGCATGCTTCCATGTCTCTAGATTTATTTTGTTCATCAGTTTATTTTGCTCATTCCACATATAAGTGAGATCATGTGATACTTGTCTTTCTCTGACTGGCTTTGAGTTGAGACTTTTGTTGTTGTTGTCCAACTACTGTATATGGGTGCTGAGACAATCTGGATGGATTGAGTGGGCAGGGCTGTTTTAATTTAAATTTTGTAGCATACCCTGAATACTCCATATGCAGCTGTCATGGATAATTTCATGGGTCTACTTGACTGGGCCATGGAGTTCCCAGATATTAGGTTAAACATTATTCTGGATGTGCCTATGTGGGTGTTTCTGGCTGAGATAAACATTTGAATCAGTAGACTGAGTAAAGCAGATCGCCCTCTCCAATGTGGACTGCATTCATCCTATCAGGTGAACACCTAATAGAACAAGAAGGCTGAGTAAGGGAGAACTTGCTGTGTTCCTACCAGTCTTCAAGCGTGAACAATGGTCTGCTTCTGCGTTTAGATTAGAACTTATACCAGCAGGTCTCCTGGTTCTTGGGCCTTCAGACTTGGACTGAAACTATACCACTGGCTCTCTTGGGCCTCCAATTGTCAATGGCAGATATCGAATGAGCCAATTGAATGAGCCAGTTCATAATAATAACAACTATATATGTGTATGAGAGACATAGACATATCTATATACCTATTTCTATAGCTATCCTATTGGTTCTGTTTCTCTGGAGAACCCTGGCTAATAACAGCATCTAATTACAGTAATGCTTCCCCTACTCAAAGCCTGGGCAACCAGTCCCAGAGCAATTGAATGAAATAAACAAGTCAGAGAGAATCTACACCAGAGGTCTCAAACATGCACTCCATCTGCTACCAGTCTAGTGACTTCAGACCAGACATACACATTTTCCAGATAATGATGAACAGCCACGTGTTAAAACAGGCATATAAGACACAAGTGGGAGGGAGATAAGGAGGAGCCTGCTGTCAAAAGCTTTATCACACATAAAGGAAGAATAGTGACATCTTTATGACAGTGGAGAGGGGAGGGAGAAACTGCTGGTTTGGTTAAATGAAGAGTTGTTATGCACACCCACCTACCTGTCACTTCCCCAAAGGCTACAGTTTAATCTGAAGAGGAAATGATCCAAGCCTAGGTACAGCCTGTTTATGCTCCCATAAGGAAGATGCCTGGAAACATATGATTGTGTCACTGATCACACTAGAACTACTTCCCAGCAGCCCCAGGAGTTATTAGAACCACCTTTAGTGCTTTATGGCACCAATCAAGCCTTCTGTTCGGAGCACTGTTCCTTTTCAGATCTGTAAAGCTCTGTGTTAAGCTTTGGGAAAATATATGATTTTTGCTTTGGGAAAATATATGAGGTTTATTCAGCTCAGCCAAAGACCTCAGAGATTACCTTAATTTTATATTTTTGTGATTCCTTTTTAAAAGTCCTTTTGTAAAGTGTGCTGGTTGATGATATGGTTGCTAGAATGCTCTTCTCCCTCCACAAAGGACAAAGTGCTGTATTTCTAGAAATGTCTCATTAAATAAACCAACCAATGCAGCCACTGCCATCCCCTAAAAGTGGTCCAGAGGCAGACCCCTCAGTCTTTGCAGAGATGTTCTTGCCATGGGCAGTTTTACTACATCAATAAGCTCAACCTGACTTCACTGAAAAGTCTCATTAGCAAACCCGTTCCTTTGACCAACCTAGAGAAATGATGGTGGGTTTTTTCTTTTTCTTCTTGTTACTTTGGAAGTTCTGGCTTTGTGCTAAAGCTAAGCAAAACAAAACAAAAACTCTAAAAAGCTTCCGCACACAAACACCAATGAGAAAGGATACATTAAAATAAAGCCATAGATAACCCAGGGTGACCTCGCTTAGAGGGAGCCAGGGGAATAGCACTTCTCTGTCGCTCTCCTCCCAGCCTCTGACCGCTGGCTGGGCTCTCTTTTGTCAAGACCCCAACAAGAGCCTTATCCAGGTCAGCCTCCGAGGGCAGAAAGTGGTAACAGGTAACAGATGGAGAGATATATTCAATAGAGTATTTGATCAACCCAATAATCTTCAAGTACACATTTTTTGAGTTGTCTATGTACCAGACCACAAACAGAATCTCAAGATTTTGTTTGAATTGACAGTTAATAAACCACATTCTATCCTATAAAATTAGAAATAAAAAAATTGCTTCCCAAAGTATATATGCATAGTTTATAATTTTAAGTTATACCTTTAAAGAGAAATCAAAATAAAAATTATAAACTATATAAAAGCAAATGACAAGGTTTTGCAGAGCATGAAAAGATACAGCCAAAGTAGTTCTCAGAGGAAAATGAATAGCCTTAAATCTATGTATTAGAAAACAAGAAAAAGTAAATAACTAAACCATGCTTTCAACTCAAGAATTGAGGTGGAGAGATAAAATAGGCCCAAATAAAATGAAATAAAATAATTATGAAACCTAAAAGCAACTGTTAATAAAATAAAAAAAACAAGCAACAACAACCACAAAAATAGTGGGGGGCATCAATAAAGCCAAATGCTTTTACTTTTTAAATATCAGCAAAATAGGTACTAATATGTCAGGAAAATAGATGGAGGTAGAGGCATCTTTATTGACCTCATTTTAACTTTGAAGTGGACTCTGAACAGACCTTCAAAGAACAAACCAAGCCCTGAGGGCCACATACTTGTAGGCTTTTCCCCATTTCATCTATATGTGTTTGACTAAGAGAAGTAATAAAACACTTAGGGCAGTCCACATAGCTAAGAGACGTTTAATCCGTCAAACTGAGTGCTGATGAAATCAAGACTGGTCCTCCTGGGGCTCCATGAGAAATCCTGGGTTCGCTCACAAATCATATATCTATCACCTGAATGTTTTCAAACAACAATTTCTCTTTGACACTTTGAACAGGAGAAAAAGAAATCTATTCTCTATAAAAAAAAAAAAAAAAGAAAGAAAAGTGGGGGGTGGGAGGATATGTGGGTTGTCACTCATCCTTCAGTTTCCTGGCTATGTCATCATTTCCTCATCTACCTCAGTAGACGCCTCCCCTCATCCCATGTCAGGCCACTCCCTGTCATATCATCTGCTTCCTTCTTTTGTGGAATTCATCACAGTCACTAAGTATCTTGTTTACTTGTGTCTTTAATTAACAACTGTCTGTCTCTACTGGATGCAGGGTCCAAGGGGATGAATCTGGTCTGTTTTGTCTGCTGCTCTCTCCCTAGACTCTGGTATAATACCTGAGAGATCCAGGGAATAATATTAATTAAATGAATGGAGCAATGCTCCTTGCCGTGGGAATAATATGCAATATCACTGAAGACTTTCCTTAGTTAAATCTCTTTGTTGTGCCAAGAGATTGCAAGGCCTTTGCTTAGTTTCATGAGCACTCACATGGAAGAAGCGAGAAGGGGGGAAATGGGATAACTAGGCTCTCTCTGGGCATTTATTTCACACACTGGGAACTTAACCAGACATCCCGTACCCTGATAGAATTTCCGTTCCTCTCCAGCTGCTGCCTCCTGTAAAGAACCTCATACCCGCATTGGATTTTCCCAGTTGGAGCTGGGGAAGGCTCCAGTCAATCGGCCCTGGCCCCACGAGCCTCCCTTGGGGCATCCTTTTCTCTGCCATTAGATACATGAAGAAACTGACACATCTGGAAGATTTCTCTTGTAGAGTCTGACAGGCTTGAGTGGGTGGCAGTTTTGACGGCCAGGGCCTGATTATCCGACCCATTCACCCTCTGACATTTCCTCGGCTCTTCTTCTCTCCCGACACACATGCCAACAACTGCTTTCAGCAGATGCCTCTGAGAAGTCGAGGCCTGCTGACACCAGCCCCCACCTCTCTGGGCTCTGAGGGCGTGGCATGGCCTGTCCAGCCTGGCAGCCATGTGGACGTGAGGCCCAGGACCCAGCGTGAAAGTCTGGGGCAAACCTGTCCTTCCTCCCAGGATCTGTTCTAAGATGAGTAGCAATAGGCACATACAGGAAAACAGGTGGAGAAAGTCCAGCCATGCACCCATTCATTCATTCACTCATTCATCCACTGAATGTTTACTGAGTGTCATGATGTGCCAAACACTGAACCAGGTTCTGGGCCCACAATAGTAACCCATGGCTCCCTCCCATGATCCTAGCTAGTTGGCGAGACAACAAATACACAGCCCCATATATTATGTCAGTTGTGGCTACTGCCAGTAGTGGAAGGAGGAGCTTGGTACTCGAGATAACAAGGGGAACTACTTTAGCAGTAAAGTGGTTAGAGACAACCTGCCTGATGGGACAGCCTTGGAGCTGACCCTGAAGGAGGAGACAACTGCCTAGAAAGCAAGAGGCAGGATATTTAAGGGGGAGGGGACTGCCTGAGGTGTAAAGGTTCTGAGATAGAAAACGGCTCGTTCAGGAAGCTGAAGGAAGGTTAGAGCAGCTGGAGCAGAGTTACCAAGGAGACATCAGCCACATTATGAGAAGGGGCACAGAGCAGAGTGAGCCGGGCCTGGAACGCCTGGAAATACCAGGGGTATTTTATTCTGAAGACAGTGAGAAGCCAGAGGAGGATATAAAACTGGGAGCCTCATTCTCTTTCTATGGGATCCAGGAATCAGGAGAAAAGGAAAGGGATCTTTGCCATGAGAACCAGCCTTTGCAGTGATGAGATTCTCATTTTCTGGCCCGTAAAGCACACTTCCACAGGTTCTCACCTCGCTGCAAGCAACCCTGTGGGCATTTGTCCTGCAGCCAGACATCTGGGAGGAGGAATCCAAACCTGCGTTTTTACTGAGATCTCACTGACACTGATGTACAGCTTGGCTGGAGGGCCCCTGAGCCAGGGGACACAGTGCCTTCAAGGTGTTGCCACTTAAAAACCAGCCACTCAAAGAAACAAAGCAGACCGACTGACAGACAGGGAAGCTCCGGCAACAGGCACACCGAGAAGATGAAAGCGAGAAAGGCAGGCATCCATGGGAGAGGGCAGGGTGTCTGCTCCATGTGAGGGGTTCCCGGGAGCAGCTCTGACCACCTGCTGAGGAATTTCCAGCACCTTTAACATCTGGGTGCTGGCTTCTCCCTATATGGAAGCTACTGCCCCGTTTATGAATATCTGCTTCACTGTGAACAAAAACAGACAATTCTAATACAACTTCCCCACCAAGGTTCAGCCTCCAACTTTAGGACCCCCCAGTGGCCTCTCGCATGTCTGTGATGAGGAAAGTGTGAGTGGCTGGGACAAAAGAAGACAGGGGGTGACCCAGAATAGAGCATTTCCCTTCAGTTTTTCCAACGGCTTTCATGCTGGCTTTCCACAGAGAGTTCTACATGGCTGCATCCCCTAGCGTGCCCATCTCAGCGCCTTGCACTGAGTAGGGGCTTTATCAATGTTGGCTACAGTCAGCACATGAACTAGCTTTGGAGGAGGCTGATATTAAACATCAGTAAATATCAGATTGCACCTCCTGAGCTCAAACTAATGATTAACTTGACTAAACTCATATCAGGTGGCTGTAGACAGGGACTGCTCAACCTTGGCGCTATTGGCATGTGGGGCTGCATAATTCCCTGTTGTGGAGGGGCTGTCCTGTGCATTGCAGGACAGTTAGCAGCACCCCTAGTGTCACAGGCTGAATGTTTGTGTGAACCCCCCCAGCAAAGTCACATGTTGAAACCTAACCGCAATGTGACAGTATTAGGAAGTGGGGCCTTTGGGAGGTGGTTAGATCATGAGGGTGGGATGAGCACCCTTATAAAAGGGACCCCAGGGAGCTCCCTCACCCCTCTGCCATGTGAGGACCCAGAGAAGACAGCCATCTATGAACCAGGACGCGGGCCCTCAGTAGGCTCTGAATCTGCCAGCACCTTGACCTTTGACTCCCAACCTCCTAACTGTGAGAAATGTGGCATTTTGCTATAGCGGCCTGAATGTGTGATGATGTCATTGCTGTAGCAGATAATGGAATATGTGGTCATGCATTCCTTCATTTTCAAAAGTCCTCAGTGTCCACTTCTAACAGTAAATATGGACAGGTATAATCCATATAAACAAAAGTCCTTCAATATTTTTAAGAGTGTAAAGAGATCTTGAAACCAAAAACATTGAGAATGTTTGCTCTAGACTTAAAGAAACACAGAGGTTAATAGTCAAGTAGAACATATAAATCTTGATGGGATCCTGGTCTTTTAAAGGAGGATTTAAAGCAATATTTGAGGGAACAGCTGGGGAAATCTGACTATTTACTGTATTTTAGATAACACTGGGGAATGTTTGTTAATTTTTCCTCAGGTATCTAAAAATTGTGATTATGAAAGATAAATTGTTATTCTTAGAAGATGCAGACTGAGGTTTTAGGGTTGATACCTGAAACTTTACTGTGGTTCCCACACACATATTTCACTACACAATATACTCAGACAATGCAAAGGTGGCAAAACAGTCAGTCCTTGGATCTGGGTATAGCACGCATTAGATGATTTACCCATCATGTTATCCTTTTAAATTCCATGTATGTTTAATATAAATAAGTAGTAAAAATAGATTCCACTTTGAGTCATGAAGAGATATGGTGAAGGAAACCAGGAGACCTTTGGGTTTCTCTTCTCTTCTGTATCCGACAAGGAAAGAGGCAGGGGTAAAGGGAGTGGTGACTGGGTGGACACACCCTTGAGCCAGGGTTTGCGGCCATGTCAGAGCAAAGCTTGTGGTCAATTTAATGTGGCATTTACCTCCTCAACCATATTCCAGCCATTCTTGGAGGGCCAAGACTCCCTCCTGGATATGCCGACAGTTCATTCTCAATCTCCACACACAGCAGCGCAGCAGCAGTAGCACTGGGACACCCTGCTTTGTGCCGGGTCTCGTCCAGTCTACCCCCATCTCCTCCACCGTTCAGCCTGCCTCCACCATCTCCTCCACCACTACCTGTATCCACCTGTCTCCTCCATCACTCAGTCTGTGTCCACCTGTCTCCTCCACCACTCAGCCTGCACAGCTCCCCTCTCAGGCACAGCAGGCCTCTCAAAGAACAGTTCACGGCCCAATTTATGGATCTATTAGCTTTATCAGCTTAGCTCTGAACTAGTTATTTTAAGCACTTTACTTTTATGGCAAATACACACACAAAAATAATGAACCGTACAGGGGGTGGGGGGAATGTTAAAATTATCTAAACAGAGCAAAGCGCAACCATGAATTTCATATCTCTTCAAGAGCTGATGAAAACACTCCATTGGAAAAGCATTCAGGTGATTTAAAAAGCCTAAAAGAATACATCGCCCAATGTGTGGCATTCATTACTCAGGTTGAAGTGACACTACATTTGAAAGCATCTGGAGGGGACAGCTCCCTGCAGGTTCGTCGTTGTGAAGTGATCAGGGGGAGCTTCCTTCCTGATCAGTGGACTTGCCAAGGAAGCCCATAGGGGCAGTGAGGAGACCTGGGAGGTTTTCCTGTTCATAAAGAAACCTATTCATAATGACTCACCAGGATCCAAGAGCTTGCAGCAAATTACCCTCTCTCACAGGGCCACTTGGGAATACCATTTAACACCAGCCAGTCAGCCAAAGCACCTTGGCTCTAAACAGCCTTTCCGGACCTCAGTCCTCCAGCACCCACAACCAGCCTGAGTCTCATTTCCTCTGAGCAAAAAGGCATTTGATTCTAAACCAGAGACTCTAAACTTTTTGTGTGCACCTTGAACCCCTTTCTCCGAATGTTTTTAAATTAATAAAAATAGAATACAAAGGATTACAAAGGACATCGATGCTACTGCAACAGAGTTATCAAACTATTTTTTTAAAAACAAACTTGTGATTTGGCAAGACATCAGTTTCTTTATTAATGCATTCAATAACAAAATCTAGCAGCAGACTTAATGACTATCATAATTTCAAAGTAGTGAGTGATGGGCATAAATAATATTTGGGGATATCGGCAGTGACTGTAATGTGATATGAAAAGATCTATAACTCGACTGATGGCAGTCACAGATTTTGTTTGTTGCCTATATCCATAATTGAAGGAAATGCTTGCTTTGCAGTTAGAGTGAATGCAAATAAAGATGTCATTTTTTTTTCCACATGCACGTTTACATAACCCTTGAATTCAAACTTTCCGAAATCTTGGCAGTGGGTCATTCGCAAGCCATGGCCAGTGGGAGGAAGATGTATGTCTGGCCCCGGGCTCACCTTCTGAACCTGTGGCTGCCTTCCCAGCCCTATCAGCCTCCAGCTCTAAACTGCTACTCCCCCTTCCTGGCCTCGTGCCCACCTTCCTACCTGGGCCCGCTTCCTCTTCCCCTGACTCTGCATTCTTTTAACAGTGTCTATGTGGTTAATGCACTCATTCACTGACCAGCATACATTACTTGGGTGCCTTTTATGAAACAGGGAGGGTTTCAAGCCTGAAATAAACAGAGAAAAAGGATGTGGTTCCCAACCACTAGAAGCTACAGATCCTCCTTCCCTAGGACTGTGAACTTTCTGAGATCAGGAGACCATTGCTTTGATGTTCACTCTATACCTCCAGTGCTCAGCATGGGGACCATACAAAAGCACTCAATATATATTTGTTGGATGCACGGAAGGATATTTGTATGGAATGATGAGTAGGTAGGTGAGTGGGTGAATGAGTGGATAGATGGACAGATTATTCCTTATCTTTTTGATATTCATTGTTGCAGGTGAACCTTTACCCTTTCAGCTAAAATGCACTTTCCTAGTTTGGTACTGGGGCCCTGAGTTTCGCTCTGTGCATTCCCCACAATCACACTCTGCTCTGGTGAAGAAGGGAAGAGAATGAATGATCCATTGCCAGAGTCCATTGAATTGGAGACTCACTGACATTTTCCCAAAGTCAAAAGCTCCCCTCTAAGTTTCATCAAGTACATCAAGTGTCCCGATACAATGTTCAAAGTTTGATGATGACCCTGAAAGATAGGCATGTTCAGGGAGTACAGCCTGGTTCCCCTGGGTGTGTTTCAGCCCCAAACTTGGACGGCAATGAGCATTTTATTCTGTTTGTGTCAGGATCTTTCCAACCCAAACTGATATCTTCATCTTGGAGTCTACACTTCCTAGAAGGTTTTTTGCCTACATTCTCAAATAGCTGAATAGAATAAACACCCCAGATCTGCTGGCATTTCTTCAACTCCTCTCACCGCCCACTTCTGGGTAATCCTGGCTTTGTTTCCACACACAACTGACTTGTACCCCCAAGCAGGTGCCTTCCCCAACCCTGTCCTACAGTCTAGATTGTGAGGGCCTGTTTACTAATGTTCTTTGGGAATAACCTGGATGAGTTGTAGATCTCTGGTTTTACCAACCTCAGAGCAAGCTCTAATGGCCTTAGAGCTATTCTTTCCTGATGACAACACTAATAACAACAAACATAATTTCTTACTGTACGACCAACCCATTGCAGTCTTTCTCATACTTCATCCATGTAACAAAACAGCTATCACCACTTTACACAGGAGGAAATTGAGGTTTGGATGAATAAAATGCTTACAATCACAGGCCAGTAAGTGGTAGTGGAATAGAATGTGAATCAGACAGTCTGGCTCCAGCGCCTGAAATACTGACCAGCACACTACAGCTCATCTCTCACATAGCGGTGCTCAGTATTCACTTGCTGAATAAAGGGGCAGATCCTAGAACCATGGTCCTCAAAAAACATAAACCATACATAGTCATAGTAGGTCTACTTACTAGTAAAAGAAGGGTTGGGTGTGGCTATAGGAGCTTTATATCTTATGTATTCTTATTATTGAAAAAATAAGGACAAGACGAAACTTTTAGAGGTGATGGATAGGCTTATGGTGTAGATTGTGGCAATGGTTTCATGGGTGTAGACTGATCTCCAAACTCATGAAGTTGTATACATTAAATATGTACAGCTTTTTTATGTCAATCAGACCTCAATAAAGTGGCTTTAAAAATATTAATGCAATCTCCTGAGCAGCATTCTTAAATGAAAGTGAGAGAGTTTCAAGACACATTAATAAGAATAATTATATTAACAACAACTAACAATTTTAACTGTATGCTAGCCATTGTGCTAAGTGCTTGAGATGCATTATTTCAGCTTTCACAACAACCCTTTAAGGCAGGTATTGTTGCTCACACTTTATAAAATAAGATACACCAGATTTCAGAGTCAAGATGATTTGCCTAAAAACGAACACTTCTGAGAAGTAGTGAAGATTTGAACCCGTGTTTGTTGGGGTTTTTTTCCCCTGAGCCCCAGATTAGTCATGTTATTAATACTTTTGCTATTATCATGGACCTTATTACTCTAGGACACTGATTTTCAGACATTCACGCAGTAAACACTTATGGATCACCTACCACAAGCGCCACACTGAAAACTGCTGGTAGCATATGGTGGACAAGACAGACCTGGGGACACCACCCTTCCCCTTGTAGACTTCACCATCTACAGCTATGTAGGAGAGATATTTAGTAATTACACATACTTTTAGAAATGGTCCCCAGGCTTCAAAGCAGTTCCCAGGAGAAAAAGAGGGTCATACGGGGGTTTCAATGGCACTTACTATCTTATGCTTTTTGCCTGACTGCCTGCAAAGCTTGAACAAGGACACGCGGACACTCTTCTCTACAAAAGACAAACAGCGGCTCCTTCCCCAATTATTCCTTCTGTAGTTGGGAAAGGACTCACTTTGAAAAATCCTGGGAAGGATTTTAAAGCACCATTCATGATGGAACCTAGCCCACCCACTTCAGTAAATGCAGATCTCCTATTAGTAATGATTTATTTTCCAATTCTGAGGATGGAAAAATTCAAGACCTGAATTTCCCCCACTTTTATCAAGTGCTGAGCAAGCCCCAACCTCCAAGTGAACTCGAGCCCTGTTAGCTGAGGAGAATTAAAATGATTAATGAGATGCATGAGTTCACATCCTGACTCAGCCATTGTGTAGTCTTGAGTAACTCACACTCGCTCTCAGTGTACCAATTTTCTCACCTGTGAAATAGGGATCATCATGCTGCCTACCTCTCTGAGGTGCTGGAAAGGTGAGATGAAGTAATGTGGATGTGTAAACTGGCTAACACCTCTGGCATGCAGAAAGTACTGAATTTGTAACCATCCTGCTCCCACCTTCACCCACTCCAAAAATGAAATAACAGTTGTTCAAGAAGTAATCCATTAAAGATACGATTTCTGGCTCAAAATACTGAGAGAACTGGCATACAAAAGAGACATCAGATTTATTCTGGGTTTTCAGAGAAGAACTAGGGCCATTCATCATCCATCCATGCATTTGTTCAACAAATAGTGTTTGATAGCTGAATAGCAGCCAGGCCCCATGTCAGGCACTGGAGAAACAGGGGCGAGCCAGACAGACATGGTAAGGGCTAACATGGAGCTCACAGCCTGGGAATCGGTGGATGGAGTTACAGGAGAGACCTCCAGACACATCATCGTGTGGATGGCCTTTCTAATAACTAAAGCTGTCTGAGAAAAGAAGGTAACAGAGTTTCCTATTGCATAGGGTACTCGCCTGGAGTCCTTGGACGTTGCAGAGGGCATTCTGCATGGGACTGAGATTTGGAATTCCAAAATTCTCTTTTAACCTGTCAGTCCTTTAACAAACAAGAACCCAGTTCATTTCCTGGAGTTCACGTGAATTAAATTCTCTGCCCTTCTATCCATGCAGCCAGTGTTTATTAACTCACTTTAATGACTAGCACGTAGCAGCAATTAAATATATATTCAATCTGTTACACCTAGTTCCATTGATTTAATACCTATTTCACACATTATTCACCATAATGCTATTTCTTTTCAATCTATTGCATGTTTTATCCCGTCCCAGGGGCAGGCAGTTTAAGGCTATTTGTATGAGAAAAGGCACAAAAATTATTGAGAGTCAATTAACTCATAGATTAATATACTGGCTCTGACTCTTCCCAGTTGCATAGTCTTGGATAAGTTAGCTAAAGCTTAAGAGCTTGTATTTTCCTTCCTCGATAATGGGCAATGTAGTCCTTAACATTTAATACCATAGGAAGAGTTAAATGAGGCAACAGATTCCCAAAGTGCCCAGTCTGGCACATTGTGTGTGCCCAATGAATGTACTTCTCCCCAATTCCAAATCCAGGTGTAAGTCATTTGGACTGGACAAGAACCTATAGGTGGCAAGTTCTGGTTAACTGGGTTGCCTATAGTTGAATGATAATTTCTTCAAGGTGCCAAGGGAAAATAAAAAGATAAGTTAGCATATCAGGTAAACAGCCAGGTTCTGGCATAAGGTTAAGGGTGCACATGTGTGGGCTGCATTTCTCCTGAACTAAATGACATTGAACAGCTCACTCTTCTCTGACATTAGCTTCCCAATGTGTAAGAGGGAGGTGGTGGGAAGATCTCTGAGCTCCTGGGAAAGAAAATATTGGCATCTTATAATTTTTTATTCGGAGAAGTCCTATTAACATCTGAGTGTCTGGGTCTTTTGGGATGAGCATGAGGCTGATAGTAGGAAAAAATGCTGTAACCTACTGAAGGCTCCAGCCACACCAACTCCACTTCTCACTCCAAGTAGAGTACATTTTTGCTTTATATCCAAAGGTTATTATGACAAAGGAGTTACGGGTTATTATTCATTAATTCACATATTCATGAGAGCCAAGCACTGTTCTAGCCATTACTGTAGGCAGTGTGCTGGACGTGGGGTTAAGACGGTGTGCAAATGCTACCCTCATGGAACCTAAATTCCAGATGGTAATCAAATAGGTCACATTTGAAGAAGGCGCCACCTGTCAGCCCTGCTCTTAGATTGTTCTCCTAGGTGTGGAAATGGATAAGGCTCAGTGAGTGCATTCTTGCTTGGATCTGAAAAGTCTGGTCTGTGGTGGGAGGTGCAGGCTGGACCTAGAGTACAATGCAATATATGTATGTAGCAAGAGAGCCTAACAGCTGTGGGAGCTGTCCTGGGTGCTGAAAGAGTGCCAAGATGTGGAAGAGACCTGCAGTGGAAGTCAGAGGGAGAGGCGAGAGGGGAAGGAGAGAGGGAGAAAGGATAAGAATATGAGAACTACAGGGGCAGGAGGATCCTTGGGGGCCTAGACTGTGTCAGCCCTGGGCCATCATGCCGAGCTTGAGAGAGATGTGAGAGAACCTGGGGCTCTCAGAGGCTCAGAGGGGCTGGTGGGAAAGGAACACTGTGTTTTCACATCCAGTACAGGCCAGGCTGGCCCAGAAATGTCTGTGCTGTGAGTCTTGGGGGATGGTTCTGAATAGGAAAAGAGAAAATAGCCAACAGGGGAAAAGGAAAGGAACAAACATGTGCAGCAACCTCCATGCGCAGCTGCGTGGGCTCCAGCGTGGGCGGGGGAGCCCTGATTTATAGTGTTTGCTGATTTCCATGGTGTAAATAGTCCTACTATGGCATGGCCAATTTCAAGCTTGCAAGATTCCTAAACATTCAATAACGGACTCTCAGAAGCTGACATGGGCAGGCTTTAGTATTATCACTGATTACATATTAAGAGCACCTTGACACACTTTACATATCTCAACGAACGGTCACAAGCCTAGGAAGCTGAAGTTGAGAGTCCATTATCCAGGTGAGGACTAAAGCCTGGGAATACATCGACTTGTCCGCAGTGACACAGCAAGAGCAGGGTAGAGCTAGGATTTGACTCGCACGCATCTGATTGCAAGGTGTACGCACTTCCCACTGCAGGTGACAAACTCTTATCATCAGGCTCATCCGCCAAAGCTCATGCCAGCTGGGCCCCCACCAGCCCACGCTGCTGGGTGAGTGACTGACCATATGGGAACTCAGAACCTCCACAAAGTGAGAAGGAAGATAGATGAGCAGACACCGGGTTGATACCCTCATCCTTCAGGAACTGAGAGAAGCCCTCCTGCGTGCTGGCCTTGGCTGAGCTCAACACAACCCCCTAAACTCTGCTCCCTTTCAAGGAGCACACATATGGCCTGGGCTTAGTGCCTGCAGGTAGACCAGCTGGCCTTGAGCCACTCCAGTCGTGACCCGTGCAAATGAGCAGCTCTAAGCACGTTTGGAAAATGAATAATATCTCCCATAGCCAGCACTTGCCCCTGAAGACAAGCATTCCAAAGAGAGAAGGCAGCTCCTTATGAGGCAGAACAAGCTGTTCTGTCAGGGGAGGGTACACAAAGAAGGCAGACAGGAGGCAGCCCCCCCACACCCAACACACAGCTCAGTGCCCCCAACGTTGCCAGGCAGTGAGCTCAGGTGCATCACAGGATGAGGCACAGGATGGGGCCTGGGAGGAGAGTTCCCTGATTTGAGAAAGAATAGGAGTAATGTTACCACCCATGTGGTGGGTACACTGCATGCAGTGACTCACCAGGCCTTGCAGCTAGCCTGTGACTTGGAAACCTTGCAGACGAGGTAGATGAGCCAGGAAAAGGAGACCTGTAATCTACCTAAGGTCTTGCAGTGAAGAAGGGGCAGGTCAGGCATTCGGGTTCCAGTCTCTGATTCCAAATCCTATGCTCTTGCCTCTGTACCTCCCTTAAAGGGACACAGTAGCACATAGCTATGCTCCTATACCCACCTGTCCTTGGCTAGACTTCTGAACACTGGGTGGCTGGGCAGGGGCCTGGAGCAGGACCTACAAAGACTTCTGGATGCAGGTCAGAGAGATATAGTCATGGCAAAACACAAAAAGGTTACACGAGTGTGATCTTGTCACCATTCATGCTGAGTGAAGATTCTGCTGAACAATAACAATTTATTCTTAGCGTCCAGTAATCCGAGGCTCCTTCCCTTGTTCCTTCGATGCTGAGGGTAAGACATCACTATGCCAGAGATTATGAGCACAGGCATTGGGGCCAAGCAAATCTGCTCTCATATCCCAGATCTGGTCCTCTGATAGGCTTAGTTCATCTCACTGCATCTCCATTTTTCCTGACTATAAAATAAGAATTTATGATAGCAGCTGCCTTATGAGGTTGTTGCAAAATTAAATGAGATCAAATATGCGAAGTGCTACATAGTGTCTGATGACTAGTAATCTCTCAGGTTATGTTAACCCTGTAAATACCAGGAGGAGGAGGAAGAGGAGGAGGAGGAGGAGGAGGAGGAGAAATTTTGTAACAAGCACTTTCCCATGTATATCCAGAGAGGCGAGCATAAAAGATGGAGGAAGAGTTGGGAGCCAGTGTGGACACAGGTGGGTTGAAATGGCTCAAGATGATGCTGGAAGCATAATGCTGTGGATGGAGGACCTGGGTGTGACAGGTCGTGAACAAGGTCACACCCAGAACAGAATAAAGGGCACCCTGTCACCCAAAGGGATGCTGACTCCTGACAGCCCTGGGAGGGCAGAAATGGACACAGGTCTTAAAGGGAATCTGTGCTTTGGGTCCTGCAGCTCTGGGAGTGACCAGGGGGTAGGATGCTAGGATTCTCCCAGGGAAGATGGGAAAAAAGGAAGAGAAAGAGAAAGGGAGATGGAGAAGTGATCACAAAGGAAGACAGGAGGGGGGAAAAGAGAGAAATGAAGTAGAGGGAAAGGAGGAGGTAAAAATATAAGAAGTGGGGAGGAGAGAGACAGGCATTCAACACGACCTGAAGGTGTTCTCCAAATGCCATTCACTCACTGAGTTTCTGTCCTCACTACCATCTGCCCTCCTGCCCATCTCCCATGAGGACAGACCTTTTCTGTCTGTTGTCAAGGCACATAGTGAACTCTCCATGGGTGTGGGAGGGAGAGAGGAGAGGAGAGGAGAGGAGAGGAGAGGAGAGGAGAGGAGAGGAGAGGAGAGGAGAGGAGAGGAGAGGAGAGGAGAGGAAGAGAGAAGGCTCCTCTGGAACCTGTGTTACATGCAGAGAAAAGCTGCCCCCTCCCCTGTGGTGTTTATCTAAGCAGCTGGCAGAACTAAGGCAGTTCTGCTTAAAAATCATTTCCCAGGGGATTAGCATCCCCTTTCACACTTAAAAGCCTTCCCCAAAGCCAAAGAATGAATTGATTTTCCTATAACTAATCACAAGCCCGTTTAATAGCAGGAAGCCACTGCTTTATTTTCCATCTCTGTCTACAAAATGCAGACTGGGCACTCACCTCCCGTCCCCGCCACCAACTGCAGGATGATGAACTCAGCAGGGTGCCACCCTCTCCCCAAAACCACCAGGGCCAAGGCTGCCTGTGAAGAGGATGACAAGAGTGGCCAGAAAGCTCAGAAGAGGCACTTCACGTCTCATAGTGCTGCCTGCGTCAGCCTCCCTGCCCCAGGCATTGATCTGTTTGCACAGGGAAGACTGAGAGGCTCATCTGAGACCATTCACTAGGATTGTGGGGCTGGGACCCATGAGTCCCTGTCCCAACCACAGGGCTGTTGACAAGGAAAATGATGTGGCAGCTCATGCATCAGGACTCAAACTTACCTTCAAAGCCTGTGTCTGCTTAAGCAGCCTGGATGGCTGACATTGAACTTGGGGAGAGACCTGGTAGGTGCATGGCATCCACTTTCACCTCTTCTCTGGGCTTGCCTCCCCCACAGGGAGGTACTGCATTAGAGACCATTCCAGGAACACAAGTGCCACAGACTCTGACGAAGCAATTAGCTGTCCCCTATAATCTGCACAGCATGAGGGGCTGCTGAGTTCAACTTGGGCCATCAATTAGACTGAAAGACCCAGATCAAACCCAACCCCTCCTACCTGTGGTCATCATGAGGCGCTATCTTGTGGGAAAGCAAGTTGCAGGTGATACTCTTCCATTTGCATTCAGCGAGAAAATATGTATGTGTGGTATGATTTCAATCTTCTTAAATTTGTTAAAGCTAGACTTGTGTCCCACCATATGGTCTATCCTTGAGCATGTTCTGTGTGCACTGGAGAAGAATGTATAATTTTGTGTTCTGGGATGAAAGGCTCTGTAAATGTTGCTTATGTCCATTTGATCTACTGTGTCATTTAAGGCCAATATTTGCTTATTGATTTTCTGTTTGGATGATCTATCCATAGCTGCCAATGGGCATTCAGGTCCCCTAGTATAATTGTGTTTTCATCAGTTTCTCCTGTTAGTTCCATTAGTAGTTGCTTTATATAATTTACTGTTCCCTGCATTTATTCATAAAGATATATTTATTAGTACCCTTATGTTCATTGCATTATTCAAGGTGGCCAAGACATGGAAACAACCAAAGTGTCCTTCAATGGATGACTGGATAATGATGTGGTACATATATACAATGGAATACTACTCGGCCATAAGGAAAAACGAGATATTGCCATTTATGACAACATGGATGGATCCTGAAAATATGTTAAGTGAAATAAGTCTGATGGAAAATGTCAAGAACTATACAATTTCACTCATATATGGGATATAAAACTGAAAGCAACAAAAGAACAAACAAGACAAACAAAAACTCATAGCCACAGACAAGCGTATGATGGCTGCTGAGGGAAAGGGTGGGGGTGGGAATAAAGGGTAAAAGGAGTCAAATATATGGTGAAGGAAGATTTGACTTTGGGTGGTAAACACACAAAACAATATACAGATGGTATATTATAGAATTGTTCACTTGAAACCTATATAATTTTATTGACTAATGTCACCCCAATAAATTTAATTAAATATTTTTTACAAAAGAAAAAATATAAAAATCCACATGACACTGAACGTGGACATTATTCGTAAAATACAAAAAATTGATCATTAAAGAGAAAAATTCATGATAGAGGCTGCATCTCTCTCCAAAAAGGGAGATGATCAGGTAGCTTATGTGTGTGGTTTTTTTTGTATTTTATTAAAAATATTAAGTAAGAAGATAACAAACTGCCAATTTGGGATGGCAAGAGCATAGTCACTTGCCCCTCCTTTTTATATTACATGTATTTTCATGTACCTTTAAATGACATTTAAACTTTTTATGTACAAAAAAAGGGGGTATAGTCCAAAGAAAAGCGATCTCTGTGTCCTTAGTGGTTTCCTGTCCTGCCCAAATCCATGCATTATTTTCTTCCTTCTAGATCAGTTTCCCAGCCTCAGCACTGCTGACATTTTGGACAGGGTAATTCTTTACTGTGGGCCTGTACTGTGCATTGCAGTAAGTTTAGCAGGATCCCTGGCCTATACCCACTAGACATCAATGACATGTCACCCATAGTTGTGGCAACCAAAATGCCTCCAGACATTGCCAATTTCCTCTGTGAGAAAAGGTCACGCTGGGATGACCACGGGCCTGGATGAAGCTTCTAGTTCACACCACTTTCTCCCTTTCTGGTGTAGGGCGCCACACATACACAGTACTTTGGTGTTTTCTGAGGGTGTTTGCATTTGTTTTCTTTTATGGATCTGAACCCATTGCCTAGATGTGGAAACTGAGGCTCTAGAAGCCAGGCAACTTGCCCCAAGCCCTGTAGCTGCAGAGGGGCAGAATGTGGCCTTGAACCTGGGCCTTTAGATTCTTGTTGCTAAGCCATGGTGCAGGCCTTCTCACCCTAATGACCAGACAGCCTGCTCTCTTACTGGAATCTATTCTTTCACTCTTCTTTCCATCTTCCCCCTACAGGAGAAGTGCGGTGGGAGTGGGGAGGAGAAAGGGATGTCAGGGGGAATGAACTGACACTGTGTGCCATGAGCTTTCAATACTCCGTTGACATCATAAAAATCCTGCATGGTAGACATTTTGACAGATGAAGAAACTAGATAAAACCAAAGAATCATGCAAGGGCATGTACCTGGGTTGCGGGCACATCCCCAGTAGGGGGTGTGCGGGAGGCAGTTGATCAATGTTTCTCTCTCATCAATGTTTCTAACTTGCTATCCCTCTCCTTTCCTCTCTGTAAAAAATCAATAAAATATATATATTTTTAAAAAACACCAAAAAAAACCACACCAAAGAATCATATTTACTGGTAGTCGTGGCAACTATAGGCACATTTAAAAGTAACAGGGGTCTCCTGGTATTTCTAAAATCCACTTTCATCTGAGGTAGTATACTATGATTATAATCTGGCCATGTGCCTACAAGCTGTATGGCCCACTGTGTTTATAAACCCAGGCATCATAGTCAATGAAATGGTGTATGTGTAACCCAAATATAACTCAGCTGCCTTGATGCATTAAACACACACACATAGAGAGGTCCATTAAGCACACACACAGAGATCTCATGAGCATTTAAGAACAATAAAGCGTTTCTTGGAAGGAGAGCACAGGTTTACACAGTGGATCACATAGAATAACACCTCCACCTACACCTCCCCTCAGAGCCTCAGAAGAAGCACAGGCCATTGCCCTATTCTCTGTGCTGTCTTTCCGCCACCACCCTGGCCCTGGCAAGCCCCTCCTCTATGCTGTGCCACCTCTGTGGCCCTCTGGCATAGCAGACACCCCCTCTGTATGCTCCTCAAAGCCCCTTAGGAGCTAGAAACAAACTCTCCATCTCCTCACTCTTGTAAAGGGACTGGTCCAGTATCTAGCGTGTCACATGCACTTAATATAAGTAACCATCGTTGTTGTGGTTGGTGCTATTCACCAAGAGCCTGCGAGTTGCTGGGTGCCAGGGATTTCAAAATAAAGCAAACACGGGATCTGTCCCAAAGAAGCTCACAGCGCACAGATAGGCCAACATGTAGAGCCTGTTCCAACTTATGTGGAGCTTTTCTTCAGTTGAGGTTAAACCACATAACATGACATTTTACTAAACATAACATTAACCACTTTAAAGTGAGCACTGTGGTGGCATTTAGTATACTCAGTATTGTGTGAGCATCACCTCTATCTAATACGAAAGTATCCCCTTCATCCTGAAAAGACACTCCATACCAATTCACAGTCACTCCCCTTTCCCTAGCACTCCAACCCCTGCAGACCACCCCTCTACTTTCTGTCTCTATGGATTTTCCTGTTCTGGTCAGTTCACATAAATGGAATCATATAATACGTGACCCTTTCCATCTGACCTCTTTTACTCAGCATAATGTTTCTAAGTTTCATTATGTAGTGGCATATATTGGCACTTCATTCTTCTTAGGTATCCATACCAAACAATCAAAAACAGGTATTCAAACAAAAACTTGCACACTAACACTCAAAGCAGCATTATTCACAACAACCAAAAGGAAGAAACAGCCCAAACATCCATCAGCTGGTGAAGGGATGAACAAAATGTGGTGTAAACATACAATGGGGCTTTAACCACACTTAAGTCTGGGGCTTTGTCAGGTACATGATTTCAGTCAGTGATCAGAATGAGGCTGTGGAATGCATGGTATTTTATACACCCCCCCAAAAAAAATTTTTTTTGGATGAGAAGATGAAGAATCAGAAGCATTAGCAATCTCATGTCTCCCAGCCCTTCCTGCTCCAAAATTGGCTGTGTCCCTGAAAATGTATCTTGGGCTGACTCCCTGGCTCATCTCCCTGGAGGATGCCCCCTGTGCAAGGTGAAGCTTTCCCCACACTGTATACACCCAACCTCAACATGCAGCCCAAGAGCCTCTCACATGGCCTTACCAATTCCCCCTTCTGCCGCCACCTGCACCATGGGCGTGTCCTTCCCACAGTGGCCCAAATAGCTGTTCCCATGGGCTGAGGTTACTGTGCCCTTACGGAGGATCTCTGGCTTGTTAGGAATCACGAATTCTCTTCCCTGCATTCTCTTTCATATATAGCTTTAACCTATTCAATTAGCACTCTAATTTATTTTTTTTAAAAAAAGGGGGGGGCACGCTTTAAGTCTACAATGGGCTAAAATTATACCTTATGAAAAGACGTGATTGTTTCCTGACCATGAACTTTTGCTTTTATGAATTGCTAATTTGGTTAATGGGCTCATTCTGCTCTGAAATTTGCATCATGAAAATTACTAGCTTCGAAGAGTCCTCTGTGTACAACGCAGTTTGCACGTTTTGTTGTAAAGGTCACATTTGACATCGTAAAACAGTGGGCCCTTTTGAAAAGGTACAAATGTAAGAAATTAAGTGGGCCCATTGGTATAATGTCATTGTGAAGGAGGGAG
The DNA here is from genome assembly GCF_000327345.1 of Myotis davidii. NCBI lineage: Eukaryota > Metazoa > Chordata > Mammalia > Chiroptera > Vespertilionidae > Myotis > Myotis davidii. Next base: position 355,601 of record NW_006297381.1, on the reverse strand, counting down.
AGAAGAGTTTTAAGTTAATTTTTATTCAAATTGTTTAGGTGTGTGCAAGCCAAGCTCGGTTCCAGGTGACCCCTTCTCATGCAGGGCACGCTATCAGCATAGTCTGCGAATCAGGGACACTCATGGCTGGAAGGTTCTGCTACAAGCATGGATGGATGGGGAAGTCTCAAATCAGTAAAAGAATCAATAAAAAAGTAGGGGGTGTGATCATCTACATCTGAGTCAAGTCAGGCTGTGGGTAAAAGGATATGGGACATCAGATTATAAGTTAGCTGCTAGCGGGGGACACTGTACCTAACATCATGCTGTGATCCACCAGTGTTTGACAACAGTAAATCAGGAAATATTCATGGCCCAATAGGTGTGGGGTTCATTTCTGAACCTTTTAGCCGGATACTGGTATTTCTACACCTCTGGGCACAGCAACCCGACTTGGTGCTCAGGAAGTCAGGAAGTCGGCTGGTGTTCTGGGGGACACAGGGCCAAGACCACGTGCATGGAGTCATTGAAAGGAAACACTTCCATGAAGCTCAGCCACCTTCCTGAGTGCCGAGGAGATGAGCAGAGGTCACTGGTGCCCTGGGAAAGGGCGACAAAAAGTGGCCAAGAAGGCACAGTTGTACTCATGGAGAGGAGGCTGGTTAGGAGGGCTTTAACTGGAGGCCAGTTTCCTCGCTATCCTCTTCCAGGTAGTGCTTTGTTTTGTTTTTTTAGAGGTCACACGGAACCCCTCCACATGCCACGTGACCTGGGGTCAGAGAACTGATGAATCACTAATGTGAAGACAGAACCTCCCTTCTTCCTGCCAGGGCTGGGAGGCGGGGGGAGACCCGCTGACCACATCAGGGAGGCACCACTGGAGCGGGCTTCACGGGGAAGGAGGAGGTTCATGGGGCAGCGGAGAAACCCCACCCCTGGACTTGCACTACAATTGCTCCTGAGATCACCGGCCCTGGGAGGAGCTGAATGAAGAGCAGGGGGCCGGGGTGAGGATAGGCGAGAGGGTCAAGGAGCCTGTGCTGTTGAGTAGAGACCCCTGCTAGGGACCACACAAGGGGCCAGGAAGCACCTTCCCTCTTCTACATTCTCTTCCCCAAGTCCTGGGTGGAACAAAGGCTCCAGTACCACCATCCGGGGAAACAGTCCTCTGTGACAAGGACAAAGAAGGACCCCCCCTCCCAGGAACACGTGGGGCCTCCCTCCCTCCTTCTGTAATTACCTCTAGTAAATTCCCCAAGCATCTGCATGCCGGTTGCTATTCAGGGAGGATGGAGGCCCTGCGGGCAGGGAGGGGGGCGCCGGCACATTCATCCTCGCACAATCTCCAATCACCGCACCTGACGGGATGAGCACTTGCTCATGAGAAATTTTCATTTCAATCCCAGCCTCAGATTGCTCCCTTTCACAGCCCGCTCCCAGGCACTCACACACACAAGGCTTTTCATCCTCTCAGTCCCGCACAAGTGTTACCTAATTAATGTTCAACAATATTACCAAACCGCCCTCTTTTAAGATGTATCAACCTGGAAAGGTCTGGAATTAAGGATTTTGATCTCGAATGGATTGCTTTCATGTATTTCGGATAATTCACACAGCTGCTTAAAGACAGATATTCATCGACTATAAATAGCCCCAAGTTCGAGTAGCTACACAAATAAAGCCTCCCTTATCTCTCCCGGCAGCTTCCTTCGCCTGCTTGGGCAGTGAAGGGATCAAAAATGCTCCCTCGCGGACTGATTCGATGAGCCCTTGGACTCTAACAGGAACGATTCTTCAGCCAGACAAAATAAACCGCCAGTTCCTGACCCTCCGTGGCTTTCCCTGCGTCTGGACTCCGGCCCCCAGCCTTGATCTTCAAAGCGACATCTCCAGGCACCCGTAGCCTTAGCATCACCTGAGAGCTCATCAGAAATGCAGAACAGGGAGTCCCACTCACACCCACTGGACCAGAATATCCCCATTAAAATTTGAGAGGTGCTGGTCTTGAAGACCCCTCATGAATGGACTCTTGACCACCTGTAGGTCACAACCCCACCCGTCCCTGTGTCACCTGCCTCCTGGCAATTCCTCAAACACAGCAAGCATGCCAGTCTTCAGACCTTTGCCCTGCTGGGCTCTCTTCCCATGTCCACTTCCCCAAGCTATTACAGAGGCCACCTCCAGGGGGTGCCATTCTTGTGGCCATGGGCATAAATGACACCCCCAGTGGCCCAGCTCAGTCTACAATAGGAACGGTGTCCCCAGGAGTTGGTGGCACAGCTGCCCTGAGCAAGGCCCTACCTACCTAAGTGCCACCTCTCAGAAGCCTCCCTCACCATTATCCTAAAGAGCCTGTGGTGCCTCTTCCTCCTCCCCCCACTTTATTGCTCTTCATAGCACTCGCTTACTTGACATCATACCATGTATCTGTTTGTTTATTTACCTTGTTCCCTAGCTTTCCTTGCTAGAATTCATTCTCCATAAAATCAGGGACTTTGTCTTGCTTGCCAGCCACTGCATTTTCAGCACTTAGAACAGAGCCTATCCTATCACTGGTGCACAATTTCTGCATGCATAGGTGTGCCTGTGGCACATGCATGCACATGGGTATGCACATGTACATGTGCATGTGTGCCTGTGTAAAGTTAAATAGTTGCTCACCCCTGCTTCACAGTAGCTTGGGACTAACAGATAAACTGAAGGGATTCTTCAGCTCAGTGCCGAGGAATGGGCTTGCCACCTGGGAAGTGGCCACATCTGCTCCCTGGCTACTGCAGAAGCCCCTTTATACTCTTCCTACTTCTCTGGGGTGTGCATACAGCAAAGATGAGCCACATCATCATCAGATGAGACCTCAACAGCATGAAAAGAAATAGGCAAATGCCCAGTGAACACTATTGATTAGAAGGTGAGCTCTTTGCAGGAAGGAGTCAAGGAGATACTTAGTTTATCTGGTCAGCAAATGTTTCTTACTTTAGCAGAAAACAGCTTCTAATCAAGTACTGTGTGGCTTTAGGGGCACAAGATGAATGAATCTGCAATCATAACAAGGAGAACAGAATGACATCAACCCAGGGGACTGAAGGCCAGGTTGACACTCTACCAAACACTCCAGTAAATACAGTCGTCTGGTTCCACTTAAGTCTGGATCAGGCCCCTGCCCCAGATAACGACAGCCTGACAGGTCACAGGCATGAGTGAACAGGGCAGCTTGAGAAAGACCGCAGCATTACAGTGGTGATAAATGAAAACCAAGCCTGATGCTTGGTGTTGGGGAGGCAATGTGGAGTGGTGGGGACTGCAGCAAACAGCTCACGCTCCTTTTAAAGGGAGCAGCTGCTACTCAATCCCAGTTGACTAGTGTCGTGTTGGGATATAGACCCGGTGGCACCAGATGCTCTGATTTTCCAAGAGAAGCTATGAATTAAGACTCCTGTTAAACCTCCTGGTTTTGAAACACTGACAAGTGAATCCAAAATTTTACCAAGTCAGCAAGCAAATAAAATACATCTATAGGTGAGACATTCCCATAAAGTCATATTGTGAGAAGAACAGCTTAGATATTTATGTGAAGTGCTGGCCTTTATGCAGTTTTTGTCAGCACAACTATACATTTAATGAGGGCACTTTCTGCACACACACACATGAATATGCATGGGCACAATCCTAGAACATCTGTGATAGGAAGTCAAGTAAAGGACCAAGTGGGTAAAGAAAGCCCATTCTGCCTCAGTATTACATATAAACAGAACTCAGTCCCTAGCCTAGAAATATCTAGGAATCTCACAGATTGAGATAAAAAGAGCTGGGGAGAGGGAGAGGTGAATATACAGGATAAGAATTGGGCTCAGTGTTATTAAGAGGCCAAATTCTTCAAGTAAGTATGCTATTCCTTCCTCCTGCACTGATCTACTGTAGAAATCAAGGATGGTGTCATAAAGGAAGGGCAATTAGGGTTGGGCTTTATAGGATGTGTAGGAGTTTTTCACAGAGTAAGGATATGATGCAGAGAACCAAAAGTACCAAAGCATCTTCTCTTCCTGCTTTCTCTGAGCCCACTCAACCCAGAACCTAATGCTGCTCTTTACCCTCCTCAGATGCCTCTGAAACCAGTGCAGTGTCCCGCTGAAGCTTAATGACATAGAGAGCCAGTTTCCATGTGACAGACAGTGAATGGAAAATCTATTCCCTTCTTTTCCCCATTCTAATCTTCCCCATCCAGAATCTACATGAAATAAAAAAATCACTAATACCAAATGTTAATTGGGGGGTGGGGTGGGGTGGTGAGACACAATCCCTACAATCCCACTTTCCTATATCTCTTTTAGAATCCAGACACACCATTCTGGATCACTTCTAGGGGAGCAGGGAATGTGGAGAGAAGTGTACTAGAAGTGGCAAGTGGCCAAATGCTGTCAGAGCCTTGTACAGTGCAAGGCACAAAGGGTCACTCCCTAAATAGTTCATAAATGATTGAAAAATAAGATAAACTCTGTTTATGGAGGACATTCAAGGTGCTCAGTGTACTGGGTATGTTACATTAAGCACATGTTAAACATTCGCAGTAAGCCCACACAACCCCAGGAGTGGCTATTATTTCATCTTCTGAAGCTCAGAGACATTGTATCATAAGGGTCACCTACAGAAGTGGCAGAGCAGCAATGAGACCCCTAGAAACCGGCCCTAGATCACGTGCCTAACTGGGAAGGTATGACTAAGTAATTAGGGTTGGAGGCAGGGGTTGTTCTAGAAACTTGCCACGTCCCCCCTGTGATTTATGATACAAAGCTAAACTGCCGAGGCTGTTTGAAAGGCCGTTTTAGGTTGATTTGCTTCGTTCTCAGCGCGTGTCAGCTGCTGCCCGGCATGATAGCTTATTTAAAATATCGGGCAGAAATAAGATTCGCTGTGAAATTAGTTGTAGACAAGCTCAGAAACTGCTAATGATGCAGAGATAATAAGGGGATTTTCAGAAAACACTGATATTGCATTATGATTAGTGAGCAGAGCGTCACCCCTTGAAGCCTGCGGCCCCAGCTCCCACAAGAAGAACAAATGCATATGCATTAGCAGAGCACTCTGGCAAATCCAGGCTCCCAAGGCCAGCAGGCACAGGCCTCCTGGTCAGAGGCTCAGAGCTCAGCTCTGATTTGCAGAAATGATTAATCTGTGAGTTTTGAGAATGAGAAATGTTTCCTTCCTAGGTCTGGGAAAAACCAAAGGCTGGTCCTGAATCAAATTCCCATTTGAAAATGGAACAAGCAGGAGTAGCTCCGGAAGGCAGCCCTGCGGTCACGCCTGGTCCGCTGCCCAAGGCTCCTCAGGCGGCTCTCGCTGGGTAGGAGCTCAGGTCGGCAAGAACTCTGCTGGCTCCATGTGCCTGCGTGCCTGCAACAGTTGGTTGTCAGCCCTGTGCACCGCAGTAGTGAAGCGAGACCAGTTGGCACATCACTGACATCTTGCCGTACTGGTTAGTGAGTAATGGCTGCCCTGACCTTGCCATGTGGCCCTGGGGTCACCCTCCCAATCTCTACATGACCCAGCAACTGAGGGGTTAATGCCAGGCACCATGAAGGTCCTCAGATCCTAGTCTAGCCATTGGCCAGCATTCATTCCAATGACTGGTGTCTGTACCTGATTGGTTGTTAAATGTTCTTACTATCACCCCTCCATGCCTAGCCCTGAACATGCCTGGTTGAAGTATCCATACTATGAGAAATGGGCTACATGCTGACGGATAGGATAGAATCCTCTAGAAAAGCCTAATGCTACAAATCCACAGGACCCATGTCCTGCTCTGGCTGGATACAGCCCTCAGTACTTACAAAGGTGCCCAAGATGGCAGTCTGTATGCCCAGGATGTGGAATTTGGCCAAGTTACAGCCTCTGCACTTTTGGCAAAGAATGGGGGAAATGCAAATGGTATGCATGTCAATGACTAAGTCACCTGAATAATGAGATGCCAGAAAGTTTGAGGCTAACACATTTATTTACATAAAAAAACAAATCTTTATGGGGTACATATTTCTCTCCTTCACATCTCAACACATTTGTCACTCAAACCCAGAAAACTCCACTCGACAAAGTCCCTCCAGTCCCTGGCCCTATTTTTAATCTTTTCAGTTTTCAGCTTAACTCCTTGAGGGACGGAAGCCACCAAGTGTTCAAAACAAATGCTGCTGCTTTGCTGCCTGGGGAACCATATCCAGAAAGAGGGATGGGCTGAGAGGGTCCAAATCCCCACCATGCCAAAATTATTTGTAGGATCCTTGTACAGAATGTAAATTGTTTATTCAATTTATGCGGTGAGGTTGATACAGCTGAATAGTCTGACATTCTATCAAATGGCTAACCACTGATACAATCAGTCCTTTTCTTTTAAATGTGATGAAGCTGTGCACAAAAGTCAAATAGTGAAATAATAGTGAAATATTAAAGAAAGATGGGAGGGAGTATGGTTCAGTGATGGACTCTGATGTTTGTTGGTTGTTGTTTGGGCTGCCTGGCATGTATTTCTTCCATTTCCCTTCCTCCTGGGCCTTCCTGGTTACAGGAATAATCACGTGACCCAGTCCTGACCAACCACATTCACTCTCTTCACATGGACACAGGGACTGATGGGAGTGGAGGGATATGTTCGCCAAGGAGAACCAATCAGAATCCATCCTGGGATTTGTCAAACAAATGCCATTAGTCAAAGATTCTTTTTCCTCGGGTGTTGGTAAATATGAGGTTATAGAGCCAGGGAGCTGGTGACTTTTTTCCCCACCATCTCTCCCATCTAGACAGAGTCTGTCTGCAGAATAAAGCCAATCAGAAGTGAAAGGTCGATGGGAAGAGTATGGTGGCCCTGATTCCTGGCTCTCCACTCCCACTCCTTGGCTCCTGCAATTCTTCCTTAACTCTCTAAATGCCCCAGGACCTTCCCACTATGTAAGCCAATAAATTCCCATTGGCTGAAAGGATTTGAAGTAGGTGTTGACACTAAACACATCCTGACTTGCACTCGGTTACAGAAAGGATAAATATATATCTTTAATCAATCACACTTAGGTTTTTGATAAAATATATTTAGCACTTTGTACAAGTTCTTCAATTTTACTTCCCCCTTTGCAATTTAAGATGATTAATTAGTTTAAATCGAGTAAGTATCCAATTAAAGTTGAATAGTGTCTATTTTATCTCAATTGTATCTGAGATACCTGATTTTTATCATTCTATGAGCATTTTAATGTGCTGGTTTTCCACTCTTGGTAAAATATTAAGGACAAAGTGAAATAGTAAAAAAAAAAAAAAAAAAAAAATGCTGCAAGAAAAAATTGCAGACCTTGCCAAAACTGAATCAGTAGCTAGAAGGTAACACCAGCATAAAATAATCCAGAATTTTAATTTGCTGAAAAGTAAAGAATGAGGGTCATTGGAAATTGGACTTCAGAAAATGCACAAAAACTGAGTACCTTGTTTTTTAAGTTCCAGCCCCCAGGTGGCAGTAGAGGGAACACACACCATGGAAGGTTTGTTAATGGTAAGGAATCTGCCCTCATGGGTGCATCTATTGAGAAGAGAAACCACAACTGTGTGGTTTCAGATGAAGAAATGGTAGTTTTAAGACATTATAACTTCCACCAGTAAACAGTTGTTGTTAAGATGGCAGGCCCTGGAAGTAAGTGAATTGGGTTGTTTTCCCGTGTTTTTCTAAGTATGTTTGAGAAAGTTGCTTAACTTCAATTTCCTAACCTGTTAAAGGATGAAAAGAGCAAGCTACCTCACATTTATGATGTGAGGGCTAATTCAAGATTATCTTGTCAAGTGTTAGCACAGTGTCTACCATGTAGTAAATGCTCACTAAACCGCAGTTATTGTGCTTACATCTTCATCCCTCCCACCGTCTCCTTACAAGCTCTGAAAGCAGAAGACAAAAAAACAAGACAAAAACAAAAAACACACAGGCAGGATTAGGTAGCTTGTGGGAAGAGACTAGAGGTGATGGTTATTATTGGATGGATCACCACTGATATTAGATATACTATTAACATCAAAATTCAACTTTTCTGCCCTGGCTGGCATTGCTCAGTGGTTAGAGTATCAGTCCATGCACCAAAGAGTCTCAGGTTTGATTCTGGTCAAGGGCACATACCTGGATTGCAGGTTTGACCCCTAGTTGGAGTGCATGCAGCAGACAACCAATCGATGTGTCTCATCTTTCTCTCCCTTTCTCTTTCTCTCCTCCCCCTTCTACTCTCTCTAAAAATCAATGAAAAGCATGTCTTCAGTGAGGATTAACAAACACATATATAGACATAAACATTTTTTTCATCTTTTCCTAAAAGACACTGAAGCCCTTGCCTTGCTAAACAATGAAGTAACAACAATCTATATAATAAAAGCCTAAGTGACCCTTACAGTGGAACAACCAGAGCAACCGGTCACTATGATGCACACTGACCACTAGGGGGCAAACACTCAATGAAGGAGCTGCCCCCGGTGATCAGTATGCTCCCACAGGGAGAGCGCTGCTTAGCCAGAAGTTGGGCTCACGGCTGGCAAGCACAGCGGCAATGGCAGGAGCCTCTCCCACCTCCACGGCAGTGCTAAGGAGCAGAGAACCAAGCAGTAAGGAGCAGCAAGCAGGTACGCAGTAAGGAGCAAGGGGTCCCGGACTACGAGAGGGATGTCTGACTGCTGGTTTAGGTCCATGGGATCGGGCCTAAGCCAGCAGTCGGACATCCCCTGAGAGGGTGAAGGCCTGGCTGAGGGACCACCCCCCCTCAGTGCATGAATTTCGTGCACCAAGCCTCTAGTTACTAGAGTCTAGTATAACAATAACAAAACTAGGGCTCTCATTTACTGAGTTGTTACTATACTTGGCACTTTTCATCTTAATTTGTCCCTCATCAAAAAATACAGGGGAGGTATAACTGTCTCCATCTCACAGGAGGTAAAGAAACAGTGACCAGGAAACGGCTCAGAGAGATAAAATGACTTTCCCAAGGAACAGTTAGTGATACGGGATATGAACCCAGCAGGTCCAACTCCCAAATCCATCCCTGTTCTCATTTACCAGACCATGCTAGTTGAGTTAGTTGTCTTGGAATATATTCCCTAACATAAAATAAGTAGGACAAAATTTGTGCATGGGTAGGGTGCCTAGGCCTGGCCAGCAATCAGGGCCAATCAGGGCCTTCCTTTCCCTGGATGCCAGCTGACGGCCGGGGCCTTCTTTCATTCTGTGCCACCCCTGGTGTTCAGCACATGTCATAGTGAGCAGTTGAACTCCTGGTCGGTCAAACTCCTGAGGGGACAATTTGCATATTAGCCTTTTATCATATAGGATAATGATGATGATGGTGATGATGGTGATGATGATGTATTGACTGTGTACATGTGACAGGCGCCATGTGAAGCAGCAGGTCCACATTCTGTGTCCTTCATGAAGAGAACACTGGGTACACCCCTGGCATCTCCAGGCCCTCCCTGGCTCCCTAACTGAAGTAGGATTAGACAAGAAATCTCAGCCACGCCCCTTTGAGATCTCTAGACAGATGTTTACAGAAAGCAAACCTGTGAAGGCTTGTCCCTTCTTTGCAATGGGACAACGCCTTTTCGCTGTATGCCATCCTATCATGACCAGGCCCTGGTGAGCCACCCCCATGTCCATCCCAGGAAATGGTCCTGCTTTGGGAGATTATATATATATATCTGTCCAACTGTTTGACCAGTAGCTATGACATGCACTGACCACCAGGGGCAGACAGTCAATGCACAGGCATGGAAACATGGGACAGACTGATGAATCTCAGAGGGAAGGGGGAAAGGGAAAGGACTGGAAGAGATTTAACCAAAGATCTTATATGCATACTAGAGGGCTTGTGCATGGATTCGTGCACACATGGGGTCCCTCAGCCTGGCCTGCAGGGATCAGGCCAAAACCGGCAATCTGACATGTCTGACATCCCAGATTGTGAGAGGACGCAGGCCAGGCCGAGGGACCCCACTGGTGCATGAATCCATGCACCAGGCCTCTAGTATATTATATATAACAGAAGTAAAGTAAAAGCTGCAATGGCACGTAGAAGATAGACTTTTACATGCACATGGAGGAATCAGAAAGAGCCTCAGAGAGCCTAACCTGCATCAACCTCATTGCCTTCAAAAGAAAACTCAACTGGTCACTCTGTATGTCAGCATCAGAGCAGGTGCTGCTATATAGAGAGTGACCAGTTGAGTTTTCTTCCTTTTTGCTTTTTTTTTTTTCAAACATAGATGGCAACACCTCCAAGTGTCTGCTGTCACAGTTTTGGAAACTGGTTTGGCCATTTGTCATGGCCAACCTCCAGATGCAACTGTGACCTTTCCAAGGGAAATAACTTCACCACCCTGCTCTCCCCTCTTAAATGTCAACTGTTGCCATTCTGTGGCTGTTTTGCAATAGATGGAGAAAATAACATCAGAAACCATCTAAAAACCATATTTGGTTGTTAAACATCAGCAACCAAAAAATCTAAAAGCTCAAGTTGCTCTTCTCTGAAATGCCCTCCTCACCCATACACCCTATTTCCCTGTTGTCTTCACTCCAAGACTTCTGGGTCAGCCTCCAGATCCTGTCTCGGTTTGCATGACAAGCCCATGTCCTCCATCAGGATGGAAAAAGCAATAAGAAGTGGGTTTGTCCCTGGTAAATGCTGGCTGATGAGGGCACTGGCACCAACAATGAAGACCCAGGTCCTTTCCATGAAGAATATCGTGCAGATCCCCCACCAATGCTCTGAAGGTCTTCATGTGCCCTGTGAACAGAGCCTGAAAAATGTTTGTGAACATGAAAATCACTCATCAGAAGGTGGGGAGCAATGTCCAAAGTCCCTGTACCACCTCCTTGCTCTCTTCTACTTCAGAAGAGCGACACCTCTGAGCCCCTGAGCCACAGATGAACTCTGATAGGAGAAAACACAGGGTCCTAGGATGTATCTTTACTGACCTTCTCCAAGGAGTACTTGGAAAACAGAGAGAGGTCCTATCCCCAACCAAGTAGGAAGCAGTACCAAGGACTGAGAGCTGCTAAGAGTTAAGTGCTAGACAAGCATTAGCTCATTGAATCCTCCCTCTACTACCATAACACATAAGGCTTCGGGGAACCATGGCCATACCAGGATCCCAGGCAGGTGCCAAGGGCAAGAACGTTTGCATGAACAAGGAGGGCAGCTGTGGCCTCGGCCCTTAGCTGGATCAGCTTCGCAGTCTTTGTTCTGACATTGGCATCGTTCTTCTCGTTACTGAGCTCTCTGGGGCTTATATGCCCACGCATCCGCTTTGGGCAGTGGCTTGAGTCTGTAGAGACTGTCTGAGAAATTGTAGTCAAAGTCTTGAAGATACAGTGGCAGGTGTGGTACCACTGTTCATCCGCTGGTTCCATGACACAGCTGCACAGGCACTGGAGCTGCATCAATTTGGACTGATTGCACCCAAGCCCTGTGAGTTATTAAATATTGACTATCACCCTGGTACGTCCTTAAAATCTCAGAAGTGGTGATAGAGGGAGACTCTCCCAGTATCACTTCTGAATTCCGGTCCTGTGGCCCCCCTACCTCCTGTCTGAGTCGTCTAGCCTTGCCTGCTCAATATTATGAGTGGAAAATGAAGAGTAAAGTCATGTGTTCTCTTTGGAGCATCCGTTTGCCTTTTCTCTTTAGCGTAAACTGCTGCTTCAGTGCATTTGTTCCTCTATGATGGGTACTTGGGCCTGGCTAGCATCATTAGAAGGACATTCAATCACACAGTTTACTCTAATGATATTTGGCATTAGCCATAACTTGCTATCCATACAAAGCTACAAGACTCCTTTGTGCATGATCTGACTTAGCAGTAGCTGGTCAGATGCTACAGGACGCATTATAGACACAGAACAAGCATTTGACAAAGGATGGACATGAGTCCCGTGGGACCTCACTTTAGCAATAGGCTGCTGGTGTTTGGCATTTCTTGGCGATATGGAATGTCCTAGTCGGAACTTGGCAGGTGAGAAACCAGAGGCAGCTCTGCCGTCTCTGGCTGGCTATCAAGGACCATAATAGCAAGGCCTTCTCCGTCATTTATCCCAGCTGTCTCAGCTGAAGTTCTTGGAGTATCTCCCTGCTCACTGGAGATTAAGACAGAGCAATAACACCAGGAGACTTTCTGCCTCAGATTTTGGGTCTTTCCTAGAGTTAAATACTGCTTAGTTGGGATAACGGTTTCCTTTCCCAGCCCAGATCCTAGGAACCTAAATTATTCCAATGGTTTCTTTTCCCCAGAAATCAGGAGCTCATTCTGATTTGTTTGCCACTAGAGAATGTGCCTATGATCCAGAAGGGTCAGTAAAGAGCAGAAATAAAGAAGAAAAGAGCAAGAAGAAATTTCTCCAAGAAATGACACCAAATGACCACCCATTTTCATGGTAGAGAGAAGCTTCAATTGTTGGATTCCTTCATGCCCCCAAGTCATTCATTTAGATACTAGGCTGTATTATTCAATAGATTATCTGACACGAAGGCAGTTACCTAGTGTCAGATATTGAACTGTTACAAGCACTTAAGCACTAATTGTACAAAGTTCTTGCTGATTGGGATGAGTGTGTCAGAGGTGGAAAGACCATCACTCTTACTCAGTACTCAAAATGTAAAGAATTCTTCTCTCAGATGACAGAAGACACTGTAAAACCTAAAGCTACGAGAATGCCTCTAAAGTACCTCTTTGGCCACTTTTCACATGTTTTAATTATATGCATATCTTATGGGAAATCAATTGCCTTCTTAATAACCTTGATATTTATAAGCTTGTTGCTTCACTCCTGAAGGTTTAGAATTTTTCATATAAACAAAATTATTCATTTTTAGACCTTTTACTTTGTGCTCATCAAAGCTAGAACATTTTCCATCCTTTATAAATGATTTTTTCTTACACACACACACACACACACACACACACACCATGATCACTATAGTTTAAAGCAGGGGTGGGCAAACTTTTTGACTCGAGGGCCACAATGGGTTCTTAAACTGGACCAGAGGGCCGGAACAAAAGCATGGATGGAGTGTTTGTGTGAACTAATATAAATTCAAAGTAAACATTATTACATAAAAGGGTACAGTCTTTTTTTTTTTTTTTTTTTAGTAATATTCATTTCAAATGGGCCGGATCTGGCCCGCGGGCCGTAGTTTGCCCATGGCTGGTTTAAAGCATAACTCCTCTCTGTGGGGGTTAATTAATAACCCAATTTTTTTGTTTTACACTTCTACCTGATTGGTTATATTATTCATACATCTCTATTTTTATTTATTTACTAAATCTGACACACCAATAATATGAGAAAATTTTGAAGGGAAAATGGTAATTTGGTGCCACTACTTGGGATGTGATAGAATCATTTTCAGCTCCAATTATTTAAAATTACAGAGCCATGAAGCTGAACTGTAAAAAAAAACTAAATTATTTCTAATAGAAGAATTTTTCAGCATCTTAATTTGAGTAAAAGAAAAGGTTTAAATAGATTTGAGGGTTTAAATACTTCTGAGGAAATCAGGAACTGCAAAGCTGGGATGTCTAATTCACCCTAAAAGTAATTACACAAAGTAAGTTAGATCATTATTTCCTCTAAGATCATAATTTTAAAAGAAGCTGATTTATCTGAACTGATTGGGGTTTCCAATCCCAACAGAAATGTAGATACTTGGTTATTAAGGGAAGAACAGAAATGAGATCCAATTAAGCAAAATTCTTTCTTATGGAAAATAAAATGATTGATCAAATGTGCTCAGAAGGGAGCAGGGGGCGGAAATGCAGGATATCTGAGGGAAAAAAACAAAAACACACAAAACACCTCTGACTGAAACCTCTGTCCAATTCACAAGTAAGATCCACCACAAGAAAAAAAGAAAACTCATTTCTATTTAAGCACTTGGATATAACCAGCTGTTTTAAACTGGTGAATAGGGGGGAGTTCATGTTAACATTTGACATCTAACTCCATGGGAGAGGCAAGGGGCTGAGGGCAGAAATGATGCTGAAGGAGTTAGAAGTAGGCCACTTGACCCTTTGTAGCTAGGGTCTGTTATGGGCTGAACTGTGTCACCACAAAATTCAAATGTTGAAGTCCCCACCTCCAGTATTTTGGAATATTACTGTATTTGGAGGTAAGGTCACTGAGAAGGTAATTAAGATAAAATGAGGTCTCTAGGATGGACCCTAACCCAATCTGACTGGTGTCCTTGTAGGAAGAGGAGATTAGGAAGCACACATATTCAGAGGAAAGACCACTGAGGACACAGAGGCAGGCGGCCATCTGCAAGCCCCAAAAAGAGGCCTCAGAAGGAACCAACCCTGCTGACACCTGGATCCCAGACTTCCAGCTTCCTAAACAATTTTTTTTCCTGTTGTTTAATTCACCTAGTCTGTGATTATTTGTTATGGCTGTCAAGCTGACTCACACGAGGTCTAAGCTATCCTGGCGTAGCTACAGATTCTGTCTCTTCTATTCCCATTAACACTATAACTCCAAGAGAGCGGAGCCTGCTGTGCAGTGGTGAGTAAAGCAGATTTATTAACTGAATCATTCTGCACCCAGAGGATAAATTGGAGAACATGAGAAATTACTATGTAAATCCAAACCAGTCCTTACAACTTGGCTGGTTAGCAAAGACCGCACAGTGCTTAGGTTCAAATCCCAGCCAGATCACTGTGTGACCTACGGCCAGTTCCTTGACCTCCCTGCACCAGTCTCCTCATCTGAGAACTGCAGTGAGGTTCTAAGCAGAGTGGCACCTGACACAGGGGCACTACTCAGCAAAATCACCGCTTCCTTCATCACACACACGTCCTGAGCCCACACTGTGTCCGGGGACTGCTCTGGATATGGGGATACTGACAGAACATCCTGCCCTGTGGGGCTTATCTTCTGTGGGGGTTAGTTAATAATGATATGAGAGCCCTTTAGGAAGGAAAGGAAGAATGGATTAAATGCAAACGTCTAATGCTTGGTCCATTTCTATACATTACATGTAGTCCCGCAATGCCATTTTAAAATATCACCCACAGTAGCCCATGGCAGCTGACTGCTAATATTGTCTCTGGCACCACAACTGCCCTCATTCATTCTGCCCCAAGTCATGGTGGGGCCCCTACATATGTCTGTGCATGTTGCCGTTTGGCTCCAGATAAACCTATCAATTGGTGTCCAACTCAGAAAGCCCTTCTCCTCTCCTAGAGACTCCCTCTCTCTCTGTCTCCCTGCCCCACGATAAGAGCTCTGCAGGGCCACCTGGCATTCAGTGTATGAGGTCCCTGAAGGATGCCCAAGGCAAGCCCCGGGCCCTGTCACCCCGCATTGGCAGCTATATCCAAGCCAGCCTGCCTGATACATGTGCATGACCCACAGAGACAGCTCTTCAGGGAGCGGCCAGCAGTCTGAAGCCATTACCCGGGCACTCTCCACCACTGTCCCTGTGCTTCCCACGTGGGAGTGAAGAACAGGAGCCTTCGCTTAAGAAACCCTGGGAACTCAGAGACTCCAAATCCTTTTTCTGGGGAACACCCTGGCACCTGCTAGTGTTTAAAGGGCCTAAAATTATCCCCTAAGCTTTTTTATACAAATCTCTAAACTCTCCAAGTCTTTGTTTGCTCATCTGCAAGATGGGGTGGAAACTGTCTGCCCTGCTCTTTTCCTGGAATCCTATAGACATAAAATAAAATAGGCCGCCAAAGCTTGTGTGTGGGGTTTCTTTTTGGATGTGATGGAAATGTTCTAGAGTTAATTGTGGTGATGATGACACAGCTCTAGAAATGTACTAAAACACCATTGAGTTGTACACACTAAATGGGTGACTTATAGACTATGTGAATTGCATTTCAATAAAGCTGGTTTTTAAAGTCTTCACACACTATGAGGGGCACTGGCATCTGACCACCTTCGTCGGAAGTCCATTGTGGAACTCGACGCCAAAGGAAATCAGAGTACTAGGGAGGGCTGAACTTTGGTGGGGAGATTTGTTTTGCATGTGATACTTTCTTTAGGAATATACTTTTCAGGAATAAAACAGTAAAGTGAGAAATTGAGGCCCAGGTGCTTCTGGGAAGTTTTGGATAACCCAGATAATTCTATCCTCCCCTGTGGCCTTAACCTTCTACATATGCTCAAGGTCTTAGATATTACGAGAACCCATCCCTCCCATGACACACTGGTCCTGGCAGTTGCCTTGAGAGAAGTGTCAATGGTGTGCACCTTTTTACCAGATCCCTAAGCACTAACACTAGAGCCCCTGGGTGCATTACTACGTTCCCTTATATATGCACATTTGCATACAGTCCTCATACAGTAACCTGCAACACGGCCTCACTGAAGTGCTGGAGTTAATGACCAAACCCTTCTCAGCGGGGCTGGAGAAAGTCCTTACCGGAGAGAAACCTCTCCATCCTGGTGGTTTTCAGACCCTCCTCCTCGTAAGTCAAGCTGTGACACTGAGTTACATGGCTGTAAGGGTTAACCTTCCCATGTGGCAGTGGGGCAGGTGGATCAGCACTGAGCCCAGCTGAAGCCGATACCCCTCTTCTGTGTAAACGCTCTGTGCTTTGGTTCCCTCGTCCATTCATCTGTGGCAATGGTATCGAGTCCACAAGGTGTTGTCAAGGTTATATGAATTCAATACACGCAAAGCACTTGTTCAGGGATGAACCATGTCCCTCCAAAATCCATAGGTTGAAGTCCCTCAGAAGGTGACTGCATTTGGAGACAGTGTCTTTAAAGAGGAAATTAAGTTAAAACAAGGTATTCAGGGTGGGCCTAAGCCCATATGAATGGTGCACTCGTAAGCAGAGGAGAGGAGGACCCAGGTGGGCATAGAGGGAGGATGATATGAGGACTCAGAGCGAAGGTGGGCATGTCAAGTTGAGGAGAGAGGCCTCCAAGGAAGCCAACCTTGCAAACACCCTGATCTCAGACTTCCAGCCTCCAGCGCTGTGATAGGGTAACTCTCTGTGGGTTAAGCCACCCAGTCCGTGGAACGTGGCTATCGCAGCCCTAGCAAACTAACCCAGCTCTGGGAAGCCAGGATCCTCATAGGGGTCAGCTACTGCCATCCTGCAGAGGCAGTGCCGTGAGGTGGGTAAGGAAATAGGTTCAGAAATCAGACAGACCTGAGTTCAGGTGGGGATGCAGGTCTCTCTGGGCTCATCTTCTGTGCACCCATGAAATAGTGATGATTCTAGTACTCATGGTACAGGGACAATGTGAGATCACACGGAAATGAGCACAAAGCACCCAGAGCCGGCCTGGGCTACAGCAACTGCTCAGGAGACGCAGGTGCCCTGCAGAATGCCAAGGGCAGTGCGGCCAACCCCCACCACTGCCAGGCCTTCGAGTCTGTGAGGCCCCAGGAGGTGGAGCCTGAGCATTACTCTCTAGACTGAACTGTTGCTACTATTCACTAGACCAGGAAAAAGACCCGGCCAACGAAAGAGGGCTCACCAGCCCAGGGTTGGCATGAGTTCAGGGAGTTTCAGGCATGCCTGTACCATGCACAGAGATTTGATACAAAGCAGAATGAGAACAGTAAACACAATGGCTCTAGCAGAGTAGGCATGTTCATCTCTAAGGATATGAACCTTGTGGCCCAGGTATGACTATCGTCAAAGAGAGTCTGTGGAGAGATTAGCACATGCAACAGAGGTGACTCCAAGCACAGAGAGGGAAAGTGACTTCTCGGGTCCTGCCATGGGTCAGGCAGCAAGCCCTCAGTAATGACTCCTCTCCCAGAGTTTCTGACAGCGGCAGGCAGAGCGGGATGCCTCCTCTCTGTCCCCTGCTAATGGTGTGTAAAGGAAAGCGTCCCTCCCTGTCGGAGGGTCATTCACAGCTGATGGAGAGCTCTGTCCGGAGGCGGTCTAGCAAGACTTTCAATCCAATTTCTCTCGAGTGAAAGGCTAACAGGATAAGATCTCTCCGTGTTAACAACTTGGATTGTGAGTGAAGTCCCGGGGTTGGGGCAAGAGATGAGGTCATGAAATCAAGAGCTTACCTCGCAAAGCAATCTAGTCCAAGCCCAGGTCCCTGAGCCTCCCGCCAGAGCCTGTTAATCTTGTGCTGGACATGCTCTCTGTGGGCACTTCTATCTGAATGGAGGCCATCTGTCCCAGGGTGGCAGTCTCGCCCTGCTGTTTGTAGTGAGAGTCCAGAAGGCCTGTCATCCGGGCACCCTACAGACTCCTCAGTGGGGAGAGTAGGGGGCCAACACTGTTTTCCAAGAACAAACAGCCTCAGAAACAAGGCCTCACAGGGGACCCTGGGATGGCTTGTAAACCTGTCAATCTCTTCATGAGGCTCCAGCACTGTGCACAGGGGCATGAACTATAGTGACATATACCTCAAACTTCGTGTCCTATCCATGGTGACAACCAGGTGCCTTCCAAATAGCCTGGGCTCCCTGAAACCACATGGAGCAAGTATTGGGGAGAAGTTTGTGCCCATCAGTGACCAATATCCCACACCCCACACGGGGTTCTTCAGATCCCATGAACCCACCTGACGGCAACAGGAGACTGGGTGATGGGTCCAACATGCCAAAGGAAATCAGGTAAGGAGCAACAGAAGCCCTTGAACTGAAACTAACCCAACTCTCTCAGGCTCCTGAGCCAGCTTCAACCCAACCCAATAGGAGGAGTCCACAGTGCAGACAAATAATCTGACAAGCAAGTTCAGGTTTGTCCACCATTTGCAACATGGATGATGCCCATGGATATAGTGTTGAGTAAAATGAGTCAGGGTTCCATTTATATGAAGCTCAAAAGCAGTCAAAACTGATCTGAGAGGAGTGAGGGGAGTAGTGGGGGATCGGGTGGGGTGGTTCTGACTGGAAGGGGCACTGGGAACCTTCCAGGTGAGATGTTTTATTTCTTGATCTGTGTGGGGGTATCCCAGGGAATGCATATGTAAAAATTCATGAAGCTGTACTTTATGGTATTTAATTTATACCTCATTTTTTAAAGACCTTCAACCATTTATTGAGTATGTCTTTATAGTGGATCTTGGACACTAGGAGTTTCGACATTTTTTCAGATGAGGGTGGAATCTCCCATGATGCTGTAGATAGGCCTGCGAGATGTGGCCACATGAAAATGTAGACCCTCTCACCATCCTTCCCCTCT
Organism: Myotis davidii; assembly: GCF_000327345.1. Classification (NCBI taxonomy): domain Eukaryota; kingdom Metazoa; phylum Chordata; class Mammalia; order Chiroptera; family Vespertilionidae; genus Myotis; species Myotis davidii. Next base: position 336,455 of record NW_006297381.1, on the reverse strand, counting down.
CATTGTATAAGTTATACCTATCCTGTGCTCTGCAAACCTCCTTTACCCACTTCCTGCATTAACCTGAAAATATAGAGGAAGAGAACAAAGCAAAACCAAAATAGAACAGAAGATATAAGTCCTTAGAAACAACTCATTTTCATTAAAACCCTAGGAATAAAGAAAAAAAGTCAATTAGAACAGGGTTGTTAAAACCGAGACTGCAGAAAACATTTCATCTGTTTCCTTATGTCATAGGTGCTGAGATCCCTGGATTCTGGGGATGCTATTGTGCCCAGGGCGCCCTTAGAAAGGAGAAGCTGTGTAACTGCTGGAGAACACAGTCTTGGGCAGGCAAAAAAATGCTTTGGGGGGTTTTGACTGAACGTGAGCCCGGTTTTGACTGCTGGGCACCCCTGAACTGGGCTTAGAGAAGACAACTCTAAACCAAGAGGCAGAAAATTCTCCAAAGGCCTTGGGGCTAGTGGGTGGGAGGAGTGCGGGCTCAGAGCTCATTTGCAGGACAATGTCTGATCAGTCCTGAATGTGAGTGGGAGCTTTCAGGTAGAGGAGAGGAATGGCTCAGGCCCAAGGTGCAGGGGTCAAAGCCAAAAGTGGGGTCAGTGTCCAGAATGATGCTTGACACAGAGTTGATCTCAAAATGTATTTGCTGAATCTGTGCATGTGCTCCTGAATTACTACGTGAATGAATGTATGCATGCATGAAAAATGAATGAATGAATGAATGAGGGAAATTTCAATCCCTCAGCATCCACAGCTGGGGCTCATGGCCTAACCTCTAACTCAATGACTGACCCCCATTCTAAATGGACCAAATAACAGAAGCACCCAAAATTCCTATTTACTTAAAGGAAGACTGGCTGAGCCATGGTGAGGAGGAGGAGGAAGAAGGGATGAGAGACATTCAGAAGACAATGGGAAGTATTGGGAGCAAGAGGACAAGGGTGAGGGAGGAGGATGAGGTGCAAAGGAGGTGGAAGAGGAGAAGGGGCAAGGAAACCAGGTAGGATGGAAAAGGGAGAGGGAAGAGGGAAGGAAGAGGTGAGGAAGATAAAGGGAGGGAAGGAGGAACAAAGAGGAGGGAAGGACAGTGATGATGAAGGGAGGAGAGGGAGGAGGCAGTCACTTCTCTGTTGTTATGAGGTGGAGCCCATATTCACATTGCAGAGTCTCCTAGGGCGAATCCAGGGAAATCTGACGTGAGTCACTCCTAATTTAATACAACCAGAGGCTAATCTGAGCCACACCCTCTTAAAGAGCAGCATCAGGACCTTGCTGACCAGCATCCCTCCCCCAGATTCATCCTTTCCCAGAGATCAGATTCCTCCCAGAGGTAGTGCTGCGAGTGGCAGTACTGGAAACGGTCACTAGGTGGCGTGTGCTCCTCATCGTCCCTTCCCCAGTTCTGGGCTGCAGGGAACATGCTCTGACCTTAGGATAGTCAAAGGTCCCTGTCACTGGTGGATGCCTGAAGCCAGCCTAGGGGCCTGGACTGCAAAGTAGCCTGTGGTGGCAAGGGCTGTCAACCGGGCTCCAAGCTGTCCCTCTCAGGACAGGCCCTGCCTTAGAGATGCTCTCAAAAAAGCATCCTGAGTGGAGAGTGGGGAGGAGAGCTGAGTTCAGATTCCAACTGCACCCTGAGAGCAGTCACAGAACATGTTTCCTGATGACACCACAAAGCCCATCATGGGGGGAAAGAGAATTCCCAATCCCAGAAGCCCCACTGGGAGCTCGTGAACACACGAGGCATCCACAGAACAAATAATTAGGGAGGGGAAAAGTCCATTACTTAAAAAGCATAGAAGACCCGGCGCTAACCCAAGTGGGCTCCACCCTGGGGCAGAAACCCAGTCAGACTCTTGTAATTGGAGGTTCTTTTCTTAAAGGGGCCCCCAAATCGACCAAGCTTCAACTCCCACACAACGTGAATCTGCTCCTGCCTGGCACAATCCACATTGTAAGTGCTCAACACTAACTGCTCAGTCTACAGTGGTGATCCATTTTAGGGATGAAACACTAAGGCTCAGTCATGAACATCAAGCAGCAAGCTTGAGACCCATGAAAAGGAACTAAGCTGGGCCTCCCAGCACATCAGGACCATAGCCCGTTGCCTTGTCCAATGAACCATCACTGGACACAAAACTCTGACCCCACCCATCTCTCATCCCTCTTCTCTTCCAAGTATCCTTTGCAACTCAGGGACCTTTAAACCCCCCATGGCCTCCTGTGTTCTTTCTCCCCGACCATGTCACGTGAGTCTATGTATGTGCTGTGTTGTCCTTTTGTTTAAATGTTAAGGATGCCATTAGAAGGAATGTGTTAGTTTAATTGAATTTGTGTATTTCTTTTTAAAAAAGTACATTTTATTCGTTTTTTACAGAGAGGAAGGGAGAGCGATAGAGAGTTAGAAACATCGATGAGAGAGAAACATCGATCAGCTGCCCCCTGCACACCCCCCACTGGGGATGTACCCGCTACACCGGAATCGAACCTGAGACCCTTCAGTCCGCAGGCTGACGCTCTATCCACCGAGCCTAACCGGTTTCGGCTAATTTGTGTATTTCTTGATTCTCTATCACTCATTCATGGCTAGAGTACCTGGGTTTGCATTCAGTAAGCACTCAATAAATGTGTCTCCTGGTTACCGGTACAGCATAAGTGCAGGGGGGTGGGGTAGAGTGTTGACAACTGGAAAATGAGTATTTTAGAATTATGGAGCAAATGAACAGGGAAATGTATTGTCTATAATAAATATACCTCTGAAGAGCCTTAAAAGAAATCAATGAAGCACAACATCAAAGTCTCGGGGAGTTATAAATCAGCAGCCTGATAGACAAAAGTGCATCTGAAATCATTTAAAGTGCACCCGAAATCATTTATGTCTGAGTAATTAGAACACATTGGAACAACTCTGTGCCATTGAACTGAAATTGAGCAACATAATGTTTATGAAATCCCTGTGGGCTCGGGAAAGAAAACCAGAAAGATGAAAGTTGCATTGAAACTGCGTGCCCCCCCTCCACACACACACACACTTTCCAGAGCCCTCCTGCACTGTCCCCTGGGGGACTGGAGGGAGATGGATAAAGTTCACTTTTCACCTACACCCAAATTTGCTTTGTTCTTTTGGTTTAAAAATGTCTGAAGCCCTGGTTGATAAAGAAAAATGCAAACCCCAGGCTGCATGTAACAGAACAGGGTCCCTTATTTGAGGGAGTGTTAGGTAAGACAGAAAAGAGACCTGGTGAGCGTGAAGACACACAGGGTTTTCCAAAAGAGGTGGCCAGTCTTAGCAAGAAAATGGCTGGACTTTCTACTCAGGGCTCTCCAGGACCTGCCACTCCCTCCCACAGCCCCACTGAGAGGTGAGGCCTGGAGGAGGAGAATGGGAGACATAGAACAGAAAGGGGGCCTTCTGATGCCCATTTGTGAGTCCTCATCTGATGCTGGCTGCAAAAACGACCCCATGCACTTGGATTTGGGAAGTAAAATAAGGAAAAGTCAAGAATGCAAACCCAGAGACCCACAAAGAAGCAGCTGGGTACCAAGTACTCAACTCAGTGGTAGAACCAGCCACATACATACACACGGCCCCTGCAGGGCCCTGGTGTTGGTTGGCTTCCTCCCCACAGCCAGCTGAACTGCCCCAGGAGCTGGACCCAACAGACATCTAGGAATAAAAATTCCCCATTGAGCCATGCCGCCTTCATTTTCCCCTCCCCGCTCCTCTATTTCTAAACGACTTAACCTCAGTCTCTGGGACTCATTCTGGGCTCTCACCGGCTCCATCAGCATACTGGGAAGATATGAGATAAGCAGAGACCCTCCCCACTCCCAGTGCAAGGAGTGGGGTGGGGGATAGTGCTGCCGCCCACACAAGGGGAACCTAGACAGCAGGTAGGAGTCCTGCTCCAGCCAGATGGAGGCCAACCACTGCCAGGCCACGATGGTTTCCATCGTGTGGGCTCTGCGATTCTGCCCCTATTCCAGCCAAGGGCCCTCAAAAGAGGGATCTTCACAAAATGCAAATTGGATCACTTCCTGCAAAGAAGGTCAAGATCTTCCGTTGCTTTGGGACAAAGACCACTTTTGCTCCCATAACCAGGGAGCCCTGTGTGGGCCGGCCCCTGTCCTGTCAGTTCCTTTGTCCTCATCTAGGATGCAGTTACTCTAGCTGGCCTCCAACAGTGCCTGGTAATGACCACACCCCTCTGGCCTCAGGGCCTTTGCACATATTGCCCCCTCTGTCTGAAATACTTTCCTCCCTGCCTTACCCTGATCCTGATTCTTGAGAGCTCTGCTCATGAGTCCCCTACTGGGGGAACCCCCGACATACCCACTGTCTGGGCCAGGCTTCACTGCAGTAGGCCATCCCAGAGCCACATTCCTCCTGGTCACTTTAGATACTCTTAGTGTGATCACCTGCTCAAGCTCTCTCCAGACTGTAGGGTCCAGAAGGGCAGGTTCAGGTGTGTCTGGGCTCACCACTGCAGCCTCAGCAGCCACACAGGGCCTGGCACATGGTGTGTGCCCAATATTGGGTGGATGGAAAGGTGGGTGGGTGAATGGTTAGGTGGGTGGGAGGGTGGATAGGTGAATGAATGAATGAGTGCACGAATCACTGGTTTTTGTTGCCATTGGTTTCTGAGATTATTTTTTACCAAGTAGAAGAAGTTGAGGACATCAAAATAGAAAGTAAAAGGCTATTGAAGAGCTACCACATGACCCAACAATCTCACTCCTGGGTATATACCCCCAAAACTCAAAATCATATATACACACATATGCGCTCCTATGTTCATTGCAGCATTATTCACGGTGGCCAAGAGTTGGAAACAGCCAAAGTGCCCTACAATAGAGGACTGGATAAAGAAGATGTGGTACATGTATACAATGGAGTACTACATGGCCATAAGAAAGGATGAAAGAGCGTCATTTACAACAACATGGATGGACCTTGAGAACGTGATGCGAAGTGAAATAAGAAAAAAAAAGCTAAGAACTATATGATTTAACTCATGTGTAGAATATAAAACTGGAACTTATGAACACAAACAGCAGTGTGGTGGTTGCCAGAGGGAAGGAGGGGTGGGGGAAGAAAGGGGTCCTAATATGAGGTGACAGGAGATTTGACTTTGGGTGGTGGGCACATGGTCCTATATACAGATGTTGTAAATTACTAATCCACACATGAAACCTATATATTCATGTTGAATGATGTCACCCCAATAAAATTAAAAAATAAAATGTAAAAAAAAAAATAAGGCTATTGAAGGGTAAGAAAAGGCAAGGTTGGAGCCAAAAAGAACAGCAATGGTGCCGATGGGGAGGCAGGCCTGTCAATCCATTCATTCACTCACTCACTCAGTTAGAATGTACTGTGCTCCCATGCTGCGCACACAGGAGCTGGGTGGTCTGGGGGTACAGCGAGCTGCTGGGGGCTGCCTTGTGGACGAGGATTTGGACTCAGACCATGAAGTCTCACCTGCTTTGGCCACCTTGGCCTAACATCTCTCAATGCTTGACAGCTGCCGATATTCCAGGGTCATACTGCCTGCTGTCCCCACAGGAGGGAAACACAGCCCTGGTGGACAAAAGCCTGGAGAATGACCTGCCCTTGGCCTCAGCAGGATGACTTCTCTCTAGCACAGGGAATGGCGGGCATTCACATTCCTCTCCCGTCGCAGTGAGCGATGGAGGGCAGAAGTTGGCTCAGTGTGTTTTGCTGGTAATAGTATTGGCTGATGGCATATTGGAAATTCACATTTAAAATACATCTCTCCTCTCTGTAAAATGAGATAGCATCTACCGATCTGGGTAACGACATCTAACGTAAATCCAAGCCTCGGGCTGGGAGCAGGAGTCCAGGCAGGGTCCAGCATGTTCCAGGAGGTCCGGCCCATTTCCACGCGAATCACAGAGCCCTCTCCCCTCCCTCCAGTCATTTCATTTCTTAGCAAAATCATTACTGAGAATATTGAACTACCTTACAGAGACGTATTTACTCCCCTTATCTTCCCTCCGTCTCTCTTGATTAAAAGCTATGTGTGATATTTGTAGTTATCAAACATCAATATTTGGCATGGATTTGTGGAATGGAGATGAGGGGAGAGGAAGGAACCTGACCATTTTTATAAAGGGTAAAACCTTGCGCAAACAGGCTGCATTTCTTATTAGGGGCACTAAAGAGCAGAGACTCATTTCAGAAGGGAAGAGCCGGACTGCACCCGGCAGGCTTTGTAAAACCAATGATCAGGACTCAAAATTAGATTCCAGATTTCATCAGGGAAGTCAGTTCCGTCAGAGAGCAGGCAAAGGGGTGAGGTTTATGCCTCCTGCCTGACAACTGTTAAAGCTGCTATGGCGGCAGCCTACTCCTCGGAGCAGGGATAACCCAGCACTGGAACTGGGCACAGTTGAAATAACAGTAATATTAAGAGTCGAGCTTCCCAGTGCCCACCCTTAAGCTTTTATCTACCTATAGTCACCATTTAATTCTCACAACAACCTAATATATCAACCCTGTTCTACAGATGTGAAAAGTGTGGCACAGATCGGTCCAGCTGTGTGTCCAGAGGGCCCAGCTGCTTGCCCAGGAGGCCCAGCTGCTTGTTCAGGCTCCCACAAGGTGAGTGGCTGAGCTGGGAGGCAATGCCTCCACCGCACTGCTCTCCCTCATGTGGTCGTTCCCAGACACGGGCCTCTCCACAGCCTAGCCGGCTGCTCAGAACACATGGCACACATGTTAGTTTAGGACCCGCTGCCATTCTGGAGGAGACCGTACTCAG
>NW_006297381.1:306781-329633 GCF_000327345.1 Myotis davidii | reverse complement strand
CCCCCCCCCCCCCCCGTTCCTGACTAGCTGGCAGCCTTCACCAAGTTAGCGGAGACCCAGGGTGCCCCTGTGTGAAGTGGGGGAGGAGATAATGACACCTGCCCCTTGGGGTGTTGTGACGATTCATAGCACATGCATTCCAGGTGCATTCATTTCCATTGCCGGGAGAGATCATTTGTACAGCCACTCTGGAAAACTTTTGGGTAGTATCTACTAAAACTAAACACGTGTCTATCCTGTGACCAAACAAATATATCTCTTAGTACGTTCCCAAGAGAAATGGGTGCATATGTCCCTCAAACAATAGCTACATGAGTGTACAGAGCCCCAAACTAAAAACAATGCAGTCATTCATGAGTGGGAGAACAGACGAATTAATTATGGCACAATGACACAATGGAATACTGCTGAACAATTTAAGATAGAACTACTCACACGTGCAATAACACGACTGAACCTCTTAGGGGTGCTGTTGAGAGAAAACAGGCAGAGGCCTGTGCACTGGGAGGTCTATTTACATGAAGTGCATGAATGAGCAAAATCAATTTCTGGTGATAAGATTCAGGAGAGTAGCCAGAAAGAGGTAGTATTGACAGGGGAGAGGCATGAGGGAGCCTTTGGAGGTGCCCCCAATCAATAAGACTGATTCTTTCATTGCCCCATTCATTTCAGAAACAGCATGTATTGAGCACCCACTGTGTTTTAAGCACTCCCTGGGGAAGTGGGGAGAAGACAGGTCCTTCCCAACCTGAAGTTCAATGCTGACATTGGAAACCTGTCAGTGTCACTCTGTCTGCCGGGGGCACAGCCGTCCTCAGGAATTTGGGAAAATCGCTAAAAAGATTTCCCCCTTTATCTGGCAGGAAGCGGTGGGCAGAAACGGCAGGGAAGCTCAGCAGAGCGGCAGACCCCTGCACGCGCTGTGCCCGAGGTCGGAGCGCCACTTAGCATTTCATCCTGGCAAGCCTGGCTGCTTTAATCAGGATCACGTGGCCAGAGTCATGTGTGACACTTCGAAGGGAAAGAATTTAAGCCTCCATGTCTCACTGCCCGGAGTATCAGCTTTGTCCTTCTGCTCTTAATGCTGTTATCTCATCCGCACACTTGGTTTTCTGCTGAGCAGACGCTCTAGAAAGGCACATTAGCAGGGAGAAGCAGTGCGTGCTGAGAAACCTGGGTCGAGCTGCTGACCCTCCTGCTCCGGAAGCCTGCTCCAGTGGGTGTGGGCGTGAAAAAGCCTGGGAGGAGCCAAGGCTCCTAAGCCAGGTCCCAGGGAGATCTTTCTAAAATGCAAATCGGATCAAGATAATCACTAGCTTAAAGCCCTCCAGTGGCCCCACACCAATCACAGCATAAACTCAACTCCTTGCCCACCTGGGAGCACCAGGGAATGCCTGCTGCTCCTGCCCATCCCCAACCTCTCCTCCTCCGGGTCCAAGCCATGCCCGCACTGCTCCTTCCACCAGGACCCCACCCCTCGAAGCCAGTGTGAAGGCTGCCCTTGACCTTCAAGACTCTCAGTGTTACCTCTTCCATGAAGCCTTCTCTGATCACCTAGTTATGCCACCACCAAACTTCATCTTCTACCTTCACTAAGAAGCAATCAGATTGTGCCTTGGTTCTGGGTTTCTTTCTACTCATTTTTCTTTCCTTTCCTTGTAGACTGTAAGCCCTTTGAGGACAGGGTCGGGTCCTATTCATCTTTGTATGTCCCAACTCTTAGCAGGGAATACAAAAGAGTTTATTAAAGGAAAGGAGGATTAGAGGGAGGGATAGAAGAAAAGGTGAGATGAGAAAGGGAGGAATAGAAGGCAGAGGGCATCTAGTGGACGAGGAAACTCAATGCAATCAACAGGATTAAGGACAAAATTTTGGACGGCTTCTCCTATGGATCTTGGTGGATGACCAGGAATCTGGACAGTTAAATTTGAGGGGAGAGCTCGCGCAGAGGGGAGAACCTACACAGGGTCCACAGTCATGAAGATGGCTCACAAAGACAGGAGGGCCAGGGGAGGAGCGGAGAGGTGGCAAGATGGGGGCCAAGTGCCAACATGGGGTCACAGGACTCTGAACTCTGCTCTTACAGCTCTCAGTCTCACGGCTAGCAATGCAGCCTGCAGGAGAGTGAGGTCAAGCAGGTGAGGGCCAGGTGAAGAGGGAAAGCCAGAAGTGATGACCGGTTAGATAACCCAGGTGCTGTGTAATGAGAGTGTGAACCAGAGCCCTGGGGATATGCCTAGGGGAGAGTGGATAAGCTTTGCTGATTTCAGACTGGGAGTGAGAGAGGGAGTCACAAAGGATGCTGAGGACAAGGAGCCTGGCGATGCCTTAAGTATACAGGAAGAGAAGTAATCGAAGAGGTGGCTGCTAGGCTGCTCCGAGTTGACTACTGGGGGTCTCCATGAGACACCTGGCATTGGGATGGATGGCACCTGTCTGCACTGTCCCCTCCCGTGCCCAGGTGGACATTACTAATTGATGGTGTCACTCTCTCCTGCTGAGGACAGAAATGGCCTTAGGGCCACTCCTCTTTGACTGGTATCTCTAAGTGGTGTGTTGCCTATTTCCCATACCTCCTCACGGGCATCATAACCTGGGGTCGGGGGATTGAGAGCTGAAAGGCCTGGTGGCCTTCATTGTCCTGATGAGGAAGCTGAGATCCTCAGAGAGCGGGGGATGAGGTACGGGGGAGCCCAGGGGGCAGAGCTGGGGACAGAATCCCCACTGAGCCAAAGCTCCTGCTCACGCATTCGGCTGCCTCTCAGAACGTAAATCAGGGGCCAGGCCTGGCAGCTCTCACAGTAATTATGAACCACAGCACAGAAGACCGATGAACCTGCCTCAAGAAGAAACTGGTGCCTTTTACTTTTTCTTTTAGAATCAGGCATCAGACCTTAGTCAATTCCCAGTGGAATAAAGGCTGGGCGAGCGGTGAGTGGGTGTGCTTGGCGGGGATGCAGAGACGGGAATGGAATACAGGACTGCGGTGATTTCTTCCTTGGGCTTCACAGCCATCCCTCTGAACAGCATGGATCACTTTTGCTAAATTCCAAAAGGTGGCAGCATTCCATTATTCATTTGCTGCTGAGGCTGCAGCAGACAACATTCTACAGAATGGACATGGTGATGAAGTTAAGACACCCAGATGGCAGGAGGTCAGGACAGCTGGACAGCCCAACACTGACCAGAAGGCTGGTGCTGGGGGACGAAGGAAGGATGCTGGGTGGAAAGGCGCTGGAGAGGTGCACCTGCCCCAAGACACCAAGAGAGCCTCACCCTGGAACTTTCCTAGCACAGGCTCTGGGTGTACAGATCCAGGTTGACGCCAGGTATCACCCCCTCCTCTAGAGTGTGGGTAAGACCTATGACCTGCTATGAACCAACAGAGAAGATGACTGGGATGCCAGTCCCACGACTGTTAGAACATAGATGTATGAAACATCACCTTGCTGGCCTTCCTTAGAGAGTGCCCCCAGCTGGCCTTGAGGAAGCAAGCTGCCATAGTGTGAACCACCATGAGGGGCCACGTGGCCAGGCACTGCAGGCAGCCTAGGAGCAGAGGTCCCCATCCTGCAGCTGCAAGGAACTACATTCTCCCAACAACCAATGAACACAGAAGGGCACCCTACACTCCAGATGAGACCCCACCCAGCCGATGCCTTGTTTGCAGCCTGTGAGGTACTGACTAGAGGGCCCAGTGCTTTGCATATGGGTGATGAATGGGTGTTGTTTTAAGCTAAGTTTCGGGTGATATTTTATTCAGCAAAGGAAAATGAATACAGACTATTTCAGTTACAGAAAAGTGTAGAGGTTATGAAATACGGCTCTGAAATGAGGCAGAGCAAAATGGAAAGTGGGCTCTGCACTTAACTGCACTATGTCTCCAGTATAGTCACGAAGAGGGAAAACGAGAGTGCAATGTCCTTCTGGCTGGAGCAGTGTCACCTCCATTTGCTTATGACATTCACTCCAAAGCCAAGCCCAGGATGGAGTGTGAACCTCCCTGTTTTGGCCTCATTTCCAAAATGCCTCTCATCATGTGGGCATTTGACTACAGATCACCCCAACATTTAGAGATAAGTCCATGTCATGTATCCACGGTGTCACCTCAACACAACCACTTCATCCGGTGCTTAAGCAAAACTCCAATCCGCTCTAATATTCAAGGAAAGTGTGGCTGCCTTCGATGTATCCAGGGGCAGAAAGGTTGGCCTCCAAGCTGGCCTCCTCCAGTGGAATCTTTTCCAATGAATCAATCGCACATCTAAGATGTTCCCCAAAATGTTCCTTGCACCACTGAACAGAACCAAGTGGCCTTACCCTCAGCTCAACTCAGCTCAGGCCACAGCCTAATCCAAAACGGCTGGTCACAACATGCTGCAACTAACAGAGGCCACAGAAATGATTGCTTCTACCTGTGACACATTAGGGTGGGAGGCTGACCCCTGGGTTCCAGCCTAAAGGACCCAGAACAGCAGCACAGTGAGGGTCGGGGGGCGGGGGGGAAGGAGAGGGTTAGGGTCGTCAGATCTTTGCAGCATGAATCTGAAAATTCTGCAGCCTCCCATGGGGGAAACAAGCAGAATAGAATCTTTGCTTCCAGTAGAGAGAACCTATCACCTGAATGAGGTGGTGCTGGGAGCCAGGACTATCAAACCTAACCCAACCCAAGAAAGCTGAAAATCCACGGGTGCTCTTCTAAGCTCCTGGAAAACCGACAGACCTCAGCCACCTTTGGTCCTGTTGTGGGCAATAGCATTTAAGGTGGGGAAGTTTTCTCCCTACTTCCCAACTATTTTCCCTTCAAAAGCTCCTTCAACTTCAAGACACTGGTAAGTCACTTTCCTGCCCCAGGCTCCATTTTTCCATCTGTAAAATGGGTTTAGTGTCTTTATGCTCTCTTTTCATAGACCTGATGTGAGGTTACAAGAATCTTCTATGGAACTATTAAGACATAGTTACTTTAAAATTATGAGAAGTATGGTAGCCAACCTCCAAAGTGGCCCAAACAATCCACTGGGCATTTACGTCAGTGTGTAGGCCCTACCACAATTTCATCAGGAATGGTTGGCAGGAGGGATGGAGTGCAGCAGAGGTGACGGCATGTGACTTCTGAGGACAGGTCATAAAAGGGGTCCTGCCCCCCCGCCTCAGATTGCTTACTCTAGGAGAAGCCCCTAGCCATGTCATAAGGACACTCAGCAGCTTTAAAGAGACACTCACACAGGAGAAGCTGAGGCCACCTGACAATGACATCATAAGTGAGCCATCCTGGAAGTGGATCCTATAGCCCCAGTCAAGCCTTCTGATGACAGCAGCCCCAGCTCATGAGAGACCTTGAGCCAGAGCCATCCATCTAAGCCATTCCCAGGTTCTGAACCCGCGGAAACTGTGAGATCATGTTAGTCCTTTTAAACCACTAAGGTCCAGGGTAAATGTTTTAAGTGGCAAGAGATAATGAATATACTTCCTTCCTCCATAAATCATTTCCACACACACAACACAGGAAGACTATTTCACACGATTGGTGTGAAGATACAAGGCTGGTCCCCAGTGACAGGCTGGGCCAGAGCGGGAGTCCAGCCTGTGGGACTTTGGACGCACTAGTTCACTTCACTGGAGTTTGGGTTTCCCCAGCCACAAAATGAAGATAGAAACAGCACTTACCTAATGGGGTCATTGTGGGGACTTAATGAGAACAGAGATGAAACACTTAGTCAACTTCAATGTGGGACAAAAAAATGTCGGTTGTATGATTGTCATTTTTCACCATCTTACCTCTTCTTCCTTCTTCTCTCGGCATCACAGGTGAACACTTCTTTCAGGTGACCCAGAAATTTATTATAAAACCCCAGCCTCAAAAGTCATTTTAGGGAACAGACAGAGGCCAAGAGATAGGTTCATGGAGAGTCGAGTTTGTGCCAAGTACCAGAACAGATGGGGCACACTGTAGAGGAAGCATGCCAAATGCAGAGCACACATATGGACCCTACTCAGGGTCACACAAGCAGCTTTTGATAAAAGAATTTACTTTCAGCCGTTCACTTATCACTATCACGATGTCCTCCCATGGCTACATCATTATTTCCAAACTCTTTTTCCATACTCTTTTTTTCTTTAAATCAACTCACCCTTTTTACTTAAATATTTTCAAAAGAAATTCCATACCCACTATAAATGGAAAGCCAGTTTCGCTTGCTATAAAGATAATCATAAAACTAAATACATAATGATCACTACAAAACAACAACAAAAGTCAGTGAGCCCTTCAATCATCACACGGTCACCAGCAGTACACAAACACCACCCTGAGGGACGGACCATGAGGATACACATCCAGGAGCATCTGGCGGGAGTGTTTGGGGAACAGTGGTGCAGGGAGCACCTCTGATCTCCGCTGCTGTTACTGGTGCCTGGACGACTGGTGGAGAAGGCGCAGGCATCCACACCACCGACACCCTCAATCACCTGCCCTAGGACCACAAGTCCAATGCCATGATGTGGGCCCCAAAGCACTCAGCAAACATCCCAGGGGGACAATCAAATGATATAAAACTTCCTTCCCATTTCCCAGCGCCTTGAGGTATATCCTCACATCAAGAAGTAGAAACGAGACCGCAGCCCCACCATCAGTCACTGATCCCCCAGATCTGCTCCCAAAGGAGCTGGCCTTTCCAAAAAGGGGAGCTCAGCTTTCCTGTCAGGTTCCACAAGGGCTGACTCTGGCCCCAGGTGCTTCCTAATAGAAATTCTGCAACCGCTTGGGAACCTTGATTCCCCTCAAGCCCAGTTACTGCTCCAGCAAGATTGGTTTCAGGTGCAAACCACTCCTGGTGATTGATGACGGAGCCCAGGGAGGCGGAACAGGGTGCAGAAGCAGTTTCAAAATCGAATCTGGTCAGCAAAACGCATCTACTTACCGAGTCCTGCGGACTGTTCCTGGCACTGGAGAGAAGGGCTGAATTTTCAGGGTCGTAGTCCTGGCAAAAAATAAGAACAAAGAGGTGGGGGGCCCACAGTGAGAGAATAGTTCCAATTTGGAATAACCCCAAGAGTCTTGAGACCTTTAGCCACAATCATTCATTCATTCATTCATTCATTCATATTCACTCTCTCCCCACCCCACCCCCGCCGTGACCTGCACTGCCCAATGCCCAGTACAGCAGCTACAAGCCACATACAGCTTGTCTAAATTCAAATGTGCTATTAGTATAAATTGCACACTGGATTTTGAAGACTGCATGGGGGAAAAAGGAATGTAAAATACATCATTAATATTAATATCTCATTAATAGTTTTATATCAATTACATGTTAGAATGATAATATTTAATAATATATAAAAATAAAGTGTATTATTATACTTAAATGTATAAATATATTATGAATATTTAAAATAAAATATATGGTTACAATTAATTTTATCCATTTCTTTTTACTTTTTAATGTGGATACTAGGAAATTTTAAATTGCCTCTGTGGCTGTCCTGACATCTCTGTTAGGCAGCATCAAGGTTGTCTCCCAGTGCGGACCCGCCCTCACCTGGGCAGCCTCAGAGAGCCACATCCAGCTGCCTGTTCCTGGGTTTGGGGTTGACTTTCTGCTGGTTCACCCCAACAAGAGTTCATGTTAATGGAGCGTCGGTGATGCCCTGTGCTTAGCACTCTTCTGCATTTTCTTCTTTAACCCTCACAAAGATGTAAGGGGAAGATTGCAATCTCATTTTACACAGAAAGGCTGAGAACTTGGCCAAAATAACTCAGCAGCGCTTCAGCAGGGCCAAGAGGTTAAGGATGGATGTTCATCGTCATCATATTCTCCCTCCAATGCCCCACTGCCTCCCCATGAAGCACAGCACACAGCATGTCAGTCGGTCACCATCCAGCGCTGGGTCGCTGCCCTGCTTCAAAAGCGCCAGCAGGGCCTAAGCTGCATATTTTCCTCCCTCGAGCCAAGGGCCTCCCCTCCCACATCCCTGAGCCTAAGGTCCAGAGGTCAGAGGTCGGCTCTCCTCCTAAGCCGACTGTCCCTCATTGTGCTAATTAGGAGGAGCATAGGGAGACGGAGGGGGCGTGACTCAGTCTGCCTTCCTCGGAAGGTGTTCTCTGCCCTTCCTGCCACTTTTAGACCTTTTTGTGCCCTGTAATTATGCGGGCACCTGCCCAGATCGGGCCCCCCGCCCTATTAGCACAGTCCCTGTATCATCCTGAACAAAGCACCAACTCTGTGCTCAATCTCCTGTGACCATTCCCCTTCTTACCTTAAAAATAGCAAGAAACACAGAGGTTCTAAGCCAGGTGTGGTGGGGGAAACAGGCGAGGTAAGAGACGATGTCTCTCCATCACCCATCACCCTCTCAGGGATTTGTCATGAACTAGGGTGAGCTCCCAGAGAGCAGTGGCAGGCGGCATTAAATGTGACATTATTTTCACTAAAATGACCTTTAAAGGTTTTATCTTTCACATTAACAGGAGGCCAAGACCAGGGCTGGTTAAAGCCTCCTGATCAGTGGACCTGGGCATGGTGGGTTTCTAGGGATGGAGCCAGTAAGACCTGCAGGGACCCTGGCTCTCTAAACGCCTGCCAGGCTACCCAGCCCCACTGCACCCTACAATGTCCTGACCACGAGGGTGTGATGCCCCTGAAGGAGTCTGGGGGCCAAGAGAAAGAAGGCAGTTTGAGGAGCCTACGAAGTCAGGTCATAGCCCCTAGGTGACCACAGAAGACACCACAGCACGGAGAGTGCGTTTTCCAAGGCAAAAAGTTGAAATAACTCCTTGACACCTGGATTAATTAGATGACATAACATATTCAAGCCAATCATTTAGATTTCCGTTGTCTCAGAGTGGTGGTGATGAAGACCTTCCTAATTATGAACCAAAAGCCATAGAGCAAATGATTCAAAATGTTGAATAATATTTTAGGCGTGAAAAATAAAACCTTAAACAAAATGTAAGACAAAACTTACTGAACAAAGAGCAACTTCCTACATTTATAAAAAGCTCCCCCAAGTCAATAAGAAAAACATCAATGGAAATCCAAGTGGGGAAGATGAGCCAAGGAGACATCCAGACACGTCACAAGGGAGATGGCAAATGTCTGCTCTGCACATTAAAGGGTCTTCTACTTCACCCACAGCAAGAGATGAAAATTAAGACAATGTATTATGTTTACTGAGACTGGCAAAGATGAAAGTCAGGCATCATATCGAGGCGATAAGAGTGTAGAGCAGTGATGGCGAACCTTTTGAGCATGGCGTGTCAGCATTTTGAAAAACCCTAACTCTGGTGCCGTGTCACATATAAAAATTTTTTGATATTTGCAACCATAGTAAAACAAAGACTTATATTTTTGACATTTATTTTATGTATTTAAATGCCATTTAACAAAGAAAAATCAACCAAAAAAATGAGTTCACGTGTCAGGGGTGTCAGAGGTTCGCCATCACTGGTGTAGAGAAACATGTATTCTTATACATAGCGGAATTACACATTGCCGAACATTTGAAAACTTGATAATATTTAACTAGCACTTTCATTTCTTGGAATTTCTGCTATAGAATGTCTGCATGTATGGAAAACGACCAATGCCAAAGAGTTATTGAAGTGTGTAATTTTTTTTTAAATTACAAAATACTGGGAGCAATACTTCCATTATTCAGAGACCAGGTAAGTAAGTTAGGTGCATCCAGACACCCTCAGTAAAATAAGGCGGCAGCTCAATATGGAATGATGGGGATGGACAGTAAAATGCAGAGTGGTAAGTGCGACATGCCACCATCTGCGCATTGTTTTAAGAATATCTGCACATGTGGCATATGCACTGACATGTCCAGAAGATGGGTTTTTTAGGATGCTTTAAAAAATGGCTGATTTTGGAGAGAGGAACTGGCTGAGCAGGATGGGGTAAGTCAGGAAACTCATTTTACTCTTCTGACTCTTAATTGTATATTCTGGGCATGTATTTTCAATGAAAAATATTTATTTTATCCTACAATTTTTATTTTATTTTGTAAAGAAAAATAATTTAAGGGAATAACATATAGCAATACTAGCAGAGTCCTCTGGGTATGGAATTCATTTTTAACATTTTCTGGAAAAAAAAATTTAGCTCACACAATGTGGCAAATGATTTGTGGTTTCTTTGAACAAAGGCCTGCCATCGTGGTCTGAATGCAGAAATATTGGCATTAATGGTTTTCACCCAGAAATTCAAACATGTGGCACACAAGTACACTTGCGTTTTTTGTTCCCAGGGCAGGCAGTACTAATCAAGCGCTGCACTCTCCTGCTGAGCCCAGATGCAGTATCAGGATCCAATCTAACACATTCAGAATCTACTCACAGTGACATGCCTGCTGAAATCAAATCCTGCCCTTGAGTACAGTAGGGTAACCACAGGGCAAGGCCCAAAAATCTGGAAGCAGGGTCTCCATTCACATGACTCCTCGGCCTGGGTATGAGTTTATATCACCAGCTTCTCTTGCCCTGCTGGGCCAGCTTCTGAAAATGTCATCTGGGCCCCACCTACTGTCCCAGATCAAACCACCCAGATCCCTTCTGAGGAGACGCTGGTTAACCTTCAGCAAGGAACTCCCCTATTTCTCCCAACTTAGAAAATTCTGTGTAAATGTCAGATTAAGCTCTTCATTCCTCTGCTTTTAAAATGAGAGATAAAATTTAGCTCCCTATTCCCAGATGTTAAAATCTCTGCTTCTCCCCAGGGCAAAGAAATCAATGTGAGTAAGCTCCGCATTTTTTTCCCTCGGAACACGACCACTTCCAGCAATTTATTTGACTGACTATGCCTTCTATTACCATGTAAATTGTTTCAGACTGCAGGGAAAAAAAAGTATTAATCTCCTCTCAGTAAGTCATAAAATAAAGAAATCAATTTCAAGGTCAATTTAGCCCAAATAACACCTGCTGCCCTTTTTTGTTACATGCAGACTCCTCTGAAATGTGAGGCTGTTGTCTAAGGCGTCAATATGCAGCTACAGAAAACTGCTTTACATCAGCCAGGGAAGCACCAGCGGAGACACTGGCCCAGTGGCCCAATGGCTGAGTATGAAAGTGGAAACAACAGGGTTAAGAAGACTCAGCAAAATGACCCTCTGCAGGCCAGGGCAGGAGAGTAGAAGGAGAACAACAATGGAGGTCAGAGTTGAATTCAAGACAGGATTCTGGTTGACTTGCTGTGTGATTCCGGAAAAGTTACTTAACCTCTCTGGGCTTCAGAGTCTATACCTGTAAAATTACTTCAAATAAGATGAGGTCTAGGTGATCTTGTGGGACCCTTCAGCCCAGTCCTTTGGGGACTCTGTCAGCATTAGACACCCAGGAGAACTGGCCTAGATAGCCCGGTTTATGCAGCTACACTTCATCAAGAGACAGGGCTGTGTAGTGGTTAAGGGAACAGGCTCTGGGTCTGACTGAGTGTGTCCAAACTGTCTGTTTTCCACTCATGAGCTGCTTGACTCCAGACAAGATACTTACCTTCTAGGCTAGTGATGGCAAACCTTTTGAGCTCGGTGTGTCAGCATTTTAAAAAACCCTAACTTAACTCTGGTGCTGTGTCACATATAGACATTTTTTGATATTTGCAACCATAGTAAAACAAAGATTTATATTTTTGATACTTATTTTATATATTTAAATGCCATTTAACAAAGAAAAATCAACCAAAAAAATGAGTTCGTGTGTCAGAGGTTCGCCATCACTGGCCTAGGCCCTGAGTTTCTTCCTCTGAAAAAAGGGAGTAGTGACATTACTTGTTTCTAAGGGAGAGAACTATCAGACTCATTTAGTGGGTGAGTGACTGGACTTGGGGAAGTTACATGACTTGCCCGGGTTTCATAACTTAGACCAGGCAGCTCCAGGCCTGAACCCTGGATCCCATGCATCCAAAGCCATGCACATCCCCTAGGGAGCATTGCCTTTCCGTTTTCCTGGCCCCAAGGTGGAGAAGGTACCATGAATCCAGAGCCTCATAGCACACACGAGACTTTCCCTCGCAAACCTCTGAGACAAACAAGGCATTTCCACAGCATGCTCCTATCTATCTCCTCTGCCAGCACCCACAAACCCACCTGATAGAGGTCACAGATGGGGCCAGCCTGTCCCATGGGTGGAACCCCTCCCTTCAGGAGACAGTTTCTCCTCACCTCACCCCGCACGCACCCCCCAGCCCTGGCCTTAGATGGCCTTGCATATAATGTGATTTTTCAACTACACCTAGCAAGTTGGCAAGGTGCCCCTAGGAACCACGATATCCATCCTCCCTTCGATTCAGCCAAAGCCAGCCCTGTGTGCGCACCTGCCCACCTAGTCCACTACAGGACTGACTGCCCTACCTGGGAAATGTCTCCACCTGCAGGATGCTGCCCCCTCAGCATCCCCAGGCTCCTGCCTGAACTCAGATCACTTTCAAGGCAGTGGTTCCCACAAAGGCCTCCCTGACTCCGTTTCCTCTCCCCTACAGAGTATTCGCTGCTCTGCAGCCAGCGGAGTGGTCTCCAGGCGTAAACTGGTTCATGTCACTCCCACTCACACACCCTTCCAGCCCCCAAGTCACTGGAGCACAGCAGCTGCCTATCGTTTATGTGGGGGATGCAATGAGAGCGGTGGTCCATGAACATGTCCCTCGGTCTTGGAGACACTGAACAGCCCACATCTGACAATGCTAACTATGATGCAGCTGCTGAGGAAGTGCCCGGCCTCCTGGGAGGCAATGCTAGAAAAGCAACACCAGTTAACTGAGCATTTACTAAGTACCTTCATGTTAAGTGGCAGAAGCTAGTTAAGTGGCAGAAGCTGGTAGGAGAATTGGGCTCTGTGCCACACTTCTCAGCCACTTTGTCTAGAAATAGCTTTATTGAGATAAAATCCATGTAACATAGTACAATTCGCTTATTTAAAGTGTATAATTTATCGGGTTGTGTTTTTTTACAGTTATAGATACATCCAACTATCACCACACTCGTTTTTAGAACATTTCATCACCTCCAAAAAGAAATACTCTACCTTTTCATTATCACCCCTGTCCCTTCCTACTCCTCAGCCCTCACTGACTACTCATCGACTAACAATTTACCTGTTGTGGACATTCGCGAAGTGGAGTCGGATGACATGTGGTGTTCTGTACTGGCATAATGTTGCCACGGTCGCATTCGCGAAGTGGAGTCGGATGACATGTGGTGTACTGGCATAATGTTGCCACGGTCAATTCAAACTGTAGCATTATCAGAATGCATTGTTTTGCGGCTGAAAAACATTCCATTTTATGGACAGATCACATCCTGTTTATCCACAAGTCTCTTGATGGACATTTGTGTTGTTTCCACTTTGGGGCCACTGTGAATAATGCTACGGAAAACATCTGTGTATGTTTTAATGTGGACATGTTTTGTGTCCCCTTGGGTGTCCACCTAGGAGTAGAATTGCTGGGTCATATGCCGACTCTGTTTAATCGTTTGAGGAACTACCACACTATTTGGCCAAGTGGCTGCATCACTTTATATTCCCACCAGGAACGCAGGAAGTTTCCAATTTCTCTCTGTTCTCATCAACACGTGTTAGGACCTGTGTTTTTGATTCCAGCCATCCTGGTGGGTGTGACGGGGTAACTGATTGTGGTTTGGATTTGTGTTTTCCTGACAGTGAATGTTGTTGAGCATCTTTTCATGTGCTTGTTGGTTGTTTGCATGTCTTCCTTGGAGAATCATCTATTCACATCCTTTGCCTATTTTTATTTGGGTTGCCCTTTTATAATTGAGTTGTAGGAGTTCTTTATATATTCTAGATACGAGTCCTTATCAGATATATTATTTGCAAATATTCTCTCCTATTCTTTGGGCTGTCCAGTCGCTTCTGAACAATGGCTTACACGAAAGCAGCTTGGTTATGTCTGTTGCAGACAAGCAACCAATGGGGCATGTCATAGCAGCTTTTCAGAGCTTTCTATCCCGGCGCCCCTGGTCGTTAGGACTTTGACATACGTTTTGGGGACCACTATCCATCCCACTGAACACACAAACGAAAAATGCCAAGACTTGAACCCACATAAATCGAGTCAGTCTCACTGGGGGTGAAGCGGGAGTGTGGGTAACTCTTAAATCTCTCCCGGTTGATGACAGAGTGCAGCCGGGCTGTGAAACGCTGGCCTAAGCCCCGAGTAAACGCTGTGGTGGTCCCGGAGGGGGCTGTCTTTTGAGGAGTTAAGGTCACCCCATGGGTGGCAGGACATCTACAAGTAGCAGCGCCAGATTCCCTGTCGTGTGATCCTGTGATTCTCACCTACCATGGCAGCTGCCAACCCGAAACTGTTCTCTCTAAAGAGAGGCAAGTGAGTTGAGACATCGGATATTCACAAAGAAAAACACAGCTCAGTGCAGAGTGTAGCCATGGAGCTGGGACAAAATCTGCAGTTTAAAACCCAACCAAGTCAAAGAGTGGAAACAACCCGAGTGCCCATCAACCAATGAACAGATAACTAAATGCAGCCGATATAATAATGCAATGGAGCATTTTTCAGCCATAAAAAGGAGTAAAAGTCTGATAAATGATGCAACATGGGCAGACCTTGCAAACATTGTAATAAGTGATATAAGGCAGACATGTGACATCACGGACCAGAACATACAAGTCTGTAGAGACAGAAAGGTTACTAGTGGTTTTGAGGGGCCAGGGAGAGGGGAATATGGAATAAAACTGCCTAATGGCTACAGAGTTTTATTTTGGGGAAGATAAAAATGTTTGGCACTAGATAGAGGTGCTGGTGGGATAATACTGTGAATGTACTAAATGTCACTGAATTGTTTCTCCTCAAAACAATAATTTTATGTTATGTTAATTTTACCTCAATTTAAAAACAAAAAACCAGGAAAAAGAATAATCCCAACAGACTCAGACTTCTGTCACTCTTTTGATGCCTCAACCATATTTTTCAATAAGAAAGAAATATATAAAACCACAGGATTCTATGTATATCTTTACAATCAAAAGAAGTTTTTTCTTCTGTTCATCTCAAAAGCCATTAAAATTAATAGGGTCTCTATGAGTAATGTCTAGTAGAGTTACCCACTCACTGGATCAAGAAGCAAGTGTGAGTGATAGCCGAACTGTGTTCCCCCTCAGCGCAAGGAGAATTTCACTCCCCTATCAGTGAGTGAGGGGCAGGTAATCAGGTGCAAGGACTGCATCCGACACCCGAGGGTCAGGGACACTCAGGAGAGAACATCCCACCTGCTTGTGTGGTCCTGCCAGGGGAGATATTTGAGAATAAACGGGAGAGGGAGGGTAAAAACCAGTCTGGAAAAGAGCACTTCATTGCTGTGCCCTTGCTAGGAAACTCACGCATGCACAATGTCCATTTGCACATGGGCAACAATATCTGAAAGAGATGTAATGAGTCAAGGGAAGATGGGACACAGAGTGCTGGAGATAAAGGAGGGCATTAGCGACATTTGCACATGGGCAACAATATCTGAAAGAGACGTAATGAGTCAAGGGAAGATGGGACACAGAATGCTGGGAGATGCCGCATGGAGATAAAGGAGGGCATTAGCAACGCAAGATGAAACTCGGACATATTTCTGGCTGCAGATGCTGAACACAGCACTCAAGTTTTCCCAAGGACGAGAACAGCAGGGGGCCGGGCGAAGGAGCTGGGGAGGGGGGAGGTTATTACAGGCACTTTTGCAAAATGAAGCCGGGAGAATGGCAAAGCAAATGAAGTGTTAAATAAATACTTCCTGAATGGACTCACCAGGGAGAACACTAAAATTAGGATGTCTGACAAGGGCTTTTTATCCAATCTGCCCAGGATTTCTTCGGGGTTCCTGAGAGAGAAGTTGTCCGTAACCCGTGTGACATCACGGACCATTTGTGCAGAAATGGGATAGTTGGAGCACAGCACACTGAGGAGGCTGCTTACAGGGAGGTGCACTGGACTCAGTGGAAACAGGAGTGCCTGGGGCGGCCTTGAGCTTCTCCCAATCTGGACAGAGGTCTTTGTGAAGGAAGAGGGCACCAGCCAGAGAATCCCTACATCGAGGGGTAAGAGCATGGGCTCTAGATTCAGGCAACCCAGGGTGGGAGATCCTGCTCTATCTTCTAGTAGATGCATGACCTTGAACAACTCACTCCATCTCCCTGAGCCTCAGCTTTCCCTTCTGTAGAATGGGAATACAGCCTCTGTCATAGGAGACTATTAAATGAAACCATTATAAACACCCAATAAATTCTAACTGTTATTATCCTATTTTACAGAGAGGTAACCAAGGCTTATTCATGTGTGTGGCATTCTGTGGCTAGATTTTTATATGAATCGTATCATTTGATCTCTATGATAACCTATAAGGTTCAAGAGCCAGACTGGACATCTCCCTGGCTGTATGACCTTGTGCATGTTATGTAACCTCTCTGTACCTGAGCTTCATATTATAATATTATAATATTATAATATTATATATATATATATAATGGAGAGAATAACAGCACCTTCCCCTGAGGGTCATTATGAAGCTAAATGAGTTACTACCTAAGAATGGAGCCTGGTGCTGGCTCAATAAATGTGACTATCAATGTCGTCACTGATATTAGCTCAGCTCTATTAACAAGGCCCAGAGAGGATAAGTAAGTTGCCCAAAGATACCAAGCTTATAGGAGATAGTGTCCGTCTCTACCGGTAGCTCCCACTCTTCTTTCCTGTGTATCACTCAAAAGGCACTCGGGGCTTAACTGAAGACCGCCTCTTCAGGGCATTCCTAGGCCCGCCGAGACCCAGCATGGTGTAGAGTGCTGTGGACTCGGAGGAGTCTGGGTCCGAGTCCCAGCTCAGCTCCCACTTTGACCTGTGACTGTGGAAGATTGTTTAACCTCTTGGTCTTTAAGGAGGGGGATCATAATAGCACATCCGCTCCTCAGTAGCTGATAATGAATCCCTGCCATCGGTCAATGTCTTCTGCTGGCCCCAGGCCAGTGGCCTGCGTGGACGGTGAGACGCTGTTTCGGCTAAGCTGTGTCTGTACTTTCAGTCAGCTGCTCCTGAGGCATCTGGTCCTTGATGACATAGCCCCTCCTCCTCTTCAGCCCGCCTCTAACCATTGCTCCACACCCCCTGTGTCCCCATGTCCAACAAGAACGGCTTCCTGGGAGTGTGGTCAGAGACTCGGGAGCTCTGGGTGTGAGCCAAGTCCTGGCGATTAGAGCTCCCTGGAGACTGCCTTCCCTGCAGAAGAGCGAGCTGTCAGCTCTTTTAACAGTGAAATAATTGCAAGTTTGAATGTGAAGTCTATGCCGAACAACTGCAATTAGAAGCCACCTTCTGTTCAGAACAACTGCTGCTTAAGTGTAATCCCTGCATCGTGCATAAACCCCAAATGAGTTTCTCTGTTTTGTTTTCAACTGCACTTACTGGGCGATGTCGCAAAGTCCTCCACTCCTTCCCTAAAGCTCACACTGTTCCGACCTCGGGGCGGCTTCCCTCTGTTCCTAGGTAGAGTCCAACTGCCTAACCAGGGCCAATAGGCTTTGCATATGGTCTGTCCCCACTCACTTCCTCATCCTCTTCCTTCACTCTCTCACTTTACCCTCTCAATCTCTGAGTTCCAGCTGGACCTGCTGTCACCCTGGCTTGGAAAGCTCTGTAGGTCCAGTCTGCTGTGCAACTCCTACACATCCTTTAGGTCACAGTCCAAACATCACCTCCTCCAGAAAGCCTTCTGTGATGCATCACACTCGGTATGAAACCCCTGTGACATACCCTGGCTATGTCATGTGCATTGTGGCACTTACTAAAGCTTGTGATTAACTTACATTCGTTATTTGAATTATTTGCATAATTATTAAGTGGATGGCTGTCTCCCCCATAGAACTGAGTGTCCCATTCATGTCCCTTGAATGCTGCTTTGTTCTAACCCAGTGATGGCGAACCTATGACACGCGTGTCAGAGGTGACACGCGAACTCATTTTTTTGGTTGATTTTTCTTTGTTAAATGGCATTTAAATATATAAAAGAAATATCAAAAATATAAGTCTTTGTTTTACCATGGTTGCAAATATCAAAACTTTCCTATATGTGACACGGCACCAGAGTTAAGTTAGGGTTTTTCAAAATGCTGACACGCCGAGCTCAAAAGGTTTGCCATCACTGGCCTATGTCTTAGCCAGATTTCTGCTCCTTCATAGAACCTAGGACAGCCCTTGGAGCATGAAAAGTGCTTAGTCTAAAGTGGCAGCGTTTTAAGCAGACTCATGCTTAAGCTTCTATTTTTGTTCCATCAGAAAAATGCAAATACGAGTGCAGGGCAGCCCTTCCCTGTCCTCCTTTGGATCGGATCAAGCATAGCCTCGGAGGGTTCTTAGTGTGGGTATTTTCACTTACTTAGGAAAATAGACAACCCTTTCCATCTCCCTAAAGACCCACCCAGCCCTGCTCCCGCGGGCATTAGACTAAGGTCAGGGCTGCATGGTCATCAGCTCAGCCTGCAGACCTTCTCCTGGGACATGCCATCGCTTGGCCTTTTCTCACCCCTGTGAGACTGGAAAGGGACAGGGAAGGACCTGCCCCGGTGTATGTTGTTCCAGACTCTGCCGTTTGAGGAATGGCATCATTAAGACAGGTTATGACATAAATGTAATACCATCTGCCAAACAGCCTCCTGCATCTGGGTTGCCCTTGGCTGGAATCCCACCAGTTTGCCTTTAATTAAACCTGAGTGTCAGGAGCCCCACCCCTGGCTGGCGGGAGGACCAGGAGGCACTGCCTGTGAGCAGAGCCAGGGCAGCATCAGGCTCCAAGATGGCTCACATGGGGAGCGCAAAACCCACACGAAGCAGATGTTTGGAAGCTGAAGGCCTCCGGAGGATAATGACGAGTGTTGAAGCAGGACCACCTGGAGGAGGTAACCTAGCCAAGCAGCCCTGGCCTTGGTCTGATGCCCGCGTGCTGATGGCCTGGTGCTGGGCAGCATCCAAGTCACTGGTGACTAAGTGGGGCAGGCTGTGCCACCACGGGGAGAGGGACCACTTCTCTGAGTCCTTGAGAAGATCTGCAAGCTCAGTGGGCAGCTATCCGAACAGACCCTACCAGGGGAAGCTGAAACTGCGCAGCTGGGGATGTTTCCCACAAACCCCATCCCCAGTCTCTGCAGCTGCTCCGGAGTCAGAACCAGTGCTCCCGAAACCCAGAAGAGCAAGACTCTCCAGGTGCAGCCCATACCCACCCATCTAGGGCTGGGGTCCTTCCTTCCGCACCCCATCACTGTGCTGGCCCAGGGAGGCTGGTGCAGGGAGAGAGGCAGGCTCCCCACCCTCCAGGGCTTCCTGTCTGTTGTGGGAGGTGCTAGTTAGGTGTGGTAAGCGCCATAGAAGGAGAAGGCCAGGGTGCTATGAGATCTCGCTGGTGCGACAAGATCCAAAGAGTGACAGAAGTTGGCAAAAGAA
This sequence comes from Myotis davidii, assembly GCF_000327345.1. Classification (NCBI taxonomy): domain Eukaryota; kingdom Metazoa; phylum Chordata; class Mammalia; order Chiroptera; family Vespertilionidae; genus Myotis; species Myotis davidii. Next base: position 310,188 of record NW_006297381.1, on the reverse strand, counting down.
GTGGGGCTAGAGACAGTCCCGGCTGGCATTTTGGAGGCCGAACTACTGCCCTGGAGTACGCAGCAGGGAGAGCCTGAGAAGCAGGCCGGGCGCAGATGCAGGATCTCAAAGGGCACACTAAGAGCCCTTCTCAGGGAGCAGCAGGGGGGTTCAGCAAGGTCTGCTGTGTGTTTTAAAAGACCGCCAGGATCTTGAGGGTGCAGGAGTAAATGGAGGGGCACAGTAGGAAGAGGTAAGGGGAATCCAAGACTCCAAGAGGCTGGGGACGGAGGAGGGAGGTGGAGGAGAAAGTGCTCAGGGATGTGGGAGGGATGGAGGGGAAGGCAGGGTAACCTCAGGTTTTGGAGCACCTGAGCACCTTGGTGCTGGTTCCTGAGCCTGAGCCGGGATCCCCATGGAAGTGCCAGCTGGGGAGAAGGCGGTGGGTTCAGTTCTGACCCGGTTAAAGAACCAGGGGTGTGTGTGCTCCATGCACTTGGACCTCTGGAGTAAAGGGGGCGGAAACCACCCGGCCCTTTGGAGTTTTCATCTTCATTTAACCTCCATCTCCTACATGGTTCATTATTGGTACTTCACAGAGGGTTCCTGGGGGTTCTTCTAATGTCTGTGGAGAACCTTGAAGGCCTGAGCACTAACAGCTGTCAGAACTAAATTAATAAAACAACAAGGCAGTTTTTCCTTGTTTGTTTGTTTTCCATGCCAGGAGTCATTGTGCAAGAATATTTGCAGCAGGCACCTGATCTCCCCGTGGCTTTTCACGTTTTGAAATTGACAATTCTTTCATTCCAGTCAATAAACTTCTAAATGTCAGACCACAGATGGGGTGTTCCTGGCAGGGTTTAGGGTCCAAGGTCCTTTATGAAATTCAGGAAGGATGAAGGAACTGAAACATCCACACCCCCCCCCCAATCTTTTACACACACACACACACGTCCAACAAGTAACACTGGTTTCTGGAAAGAAATGCCTTCTGACAAATGAGGACAAGTAAGTAGAAGCCCAGGTCACCTACCAGAAATTCCCAAACCCAAAACCTCTCCGCAAACAGAAACTTTCTGCTTAAATCTACCTTAGATTCATCTGCCAGCAAAATCTCTCTGGGCTCACCATGAGACTCATTATACCAGGGTACAAAAATAGGTTTCCAGATGCAGCATGACATTCTTTTGAGTTAAGAAAGCTATTGTAAAAATCATAACCTGCATGTCTTAGGTTGGACCAAAAGAAATCAACATTCACTTGACTGGACTGTTTTTGACTGAAAGAATAACCATTCATCAGCCTAATGATATTTATTTATCCCACACAGTGTGATATTGGGTTTTTTGCAGAAACATTAATGTGTTGATTATAGAGTGCTGCCGCAGCCCACACTGGCAGTGTAGTGTCATGGGTGGCGAAGGCAGCTCAGGGCCTTTCTAAAATCTGAAAAATGATGAATTCCAAGCCACACCTGGCCCCAGAGATTGCAAACCTGCAGTAATAGAACCAACACGAACACCGCTGGTGGGACACTTCCCGGCACAAGACTTTGTTTATCAGGTGAGTCATTTGGGAGTGAGGATGAGCAAAAGAGTTCATGAATGCTAATTATATGGATACATATACGGTACTGGTTTCCCCCATTAAATTTTTAGCTGATGAAGCCCCTTCCTGTTTAATATAACAACGGTGCAGTGAGCCTACCCCCAAAACAGGTTCATGCCTCCCTACCACCCTCAATCTGAAGGAAAACTTCGATTTCGCTGCAAAGAGCAGAAGCTGTTAGTTACAGAGCCAATCAGCTTAGCAGGGTTCTCTTTACATCCCAAGTCTGCTTGTTCGCAGATCCACACAACATAAGTACACTGTGCTTTTCTCTTGGAAAATGTTTGCATGAACTTGAGGAAATGTGTGATTCAATAAAGACATCTCACACGGGGCTCCTAGGGGCGTTCAGTTAAGACCGAAAAGCCAAGTTGGAAAGTGTCCTGACAGTATCTTATATCTGACAACCTGGAGGTGGGAGGCAGCGGGAAATTGGGGAGAGGTGGGGAGATGGGAACAGAAGGGCTTCGGCACAGGACTCTAAACTGTGGAAATGGCTCCCGATGGAAATCCGTGGCTTAACTCCTCTTAATCTTGGCCCAACTGGTGTAATAAGCCATTCTTAGAACTTAATAACTCCTCAGCGCCCAATCAATACCAGCTCTGAGAATCCCTTCCCCGTGTGTATTTAGTTCTACAGCACTCGGACACTTCAGCTTCTGAGTGCCCACAATACCCGCAGCTGCACTCACTTCCTTTACCAACTGGAGGCTCACTGACATGTCAGCGCAGAAGGCATGCCTTTCAGAAATGGGCTTTGATGGGAACTCCCCATAATGGAAAAGCAAGGGGGACCAAAGAGATAAATGAGTCAGCATGGGTGCAATATCTCCAAAACCAGCCTAAAATTGACTTTGGCACTTCTCCTAGTTCCCGTTAATGCGAAACAGCATCTGGATGTTCCGGAGAAAGGGGCCGGATGCATGTCTTTATAGTATTCATCTGGGAAATTATCGCTATTCAGTTAAGGCAGCTTGCTGTGCTGATGGATGAACAAAATTTTTTTAGTTCCTCTCTTAGGTGGGTGAGTGGGAGCTATTTGCTTTGAATTTTTCAACTACTGTTCTTGGTGGAGCTGGACTTAAGAATCACCAGAAAGATGAGCAGAGAGGGAGCAAAGGAAACATGGAAGGAGGAAAGTGTCCCTCTGGATTCAGTCAAAAGAAAAAAAATTGCTGCAGCACCCCCCCCCGCCCCCATAGACCAGCCCAACTGAGCAAAGAGCCTCAAGGTGCAGACACATGCTCCACTTGCTACAAACTTCAGATAATGCCGGATTTTTTATGTTATAGAAACGGAGGGAGAATTGGGCATCCTGGCACCAGATTCTCTGAGCGTTAGTTCCAGCTGCAGAATTATGGTATGGTTGTTTACATACCAGTTATCTCTTCTTCCTATTTTGACAGGGAAGTGGCCAGCCCAGTTATATCCATCAGGATGAACTGATTATCTATTGGTTAGGATCTATAAAACACAGCACTTCTGATGGCTCCCTGGGCCTCTGGAAGCTTTATCTCTGAGATGGGTTCCTCCAACCTAATTGGCATGAGACATGTCTTCCACTCCCGCCAGATAAGAGTAGTTGCCAGGGAATCTGGGGCCAGAGATTGCCATTTTCCTGAGAGACTTAGATGGTTTGGGATACGAAAGTTCACTTTTCTGAGCTTCAGGTGTGTCATCCATCAAATGAGAAAAGTCATATCTGACACAGAGTTTTTAGGATGATCATCTGAGTTAGACCACATGAAGGACAGCTCAACAAATGGTCGCTGTGTGAGGAGGACGTAATGGGGCTGCTGGGGCTGCTGTGAAAAGGGTGG
>NW_006297381.1:273243-305239 GCF_000327345.1 Myotis davidii | reverse complement strand
ACCTGCCCAAGGTCACACAGCGGGAGGCGGGAAACCAAGTCCAACCCAGGTGGTCTGCCCACTACAAGGTGACATTCTCAACACTGGCCCCCAGTGGAGGCTCTTGAGGTCCCGAATCACCATGAGGTACCGGAGGAGTGCCAATCCTCCTCCGGGTCTGCCTGACCTCACGGTCATCGCTTCCCCAGGGCGGGGAGGAGGCTGGCGACAGGGAGGAGGAAGAGGAGGAGGAGGAGGAGGAAAAGGAGGAGGAGGGAATGATGACAACAAAGGATGGTGATGATGACAATAATGAAGATGGTGATACCCAGAGAGTGATGATGATGACTGACTTTTCCTTTATTTCACCCATTTCACAATACTTGATGACTCAGAATGAAAATTAAGAAACTAACTATTCAGACATAGCAATTTAAGATGTTTGTAGGGTAAAGGTAGCTTTGCCATTGTGGTAAAATATGTTCTCTTTGTAAAGCAAACGGCCCTCCATGACAATAATCCCAACGTGAAATCCCTCAGCAGGGGCTGCTGTACCACAAGGTGAGTGACCCTTGTTATCACAGAGTTATTAAAGGAGCTGTTTGCTATCTGGTTAGTCAGGGGGACTGGGAGGATTTATAGAGCAGCAGGATTTGAAAAGCCAGGCTCCCAGCTCCGCAGCTGGGCTGCTACCGTCGCTGCCGCTCACTGTCAACCTCAGGAAGCTTTCCCTCTGGAGACAACACTTTGTTTCAAAATGAGAAAATAAAATAATGACTTTCAAGAGTCTCCTTAAGGCCCCCGATTTCCCTAAAACAGAGCTCAGAGGTGCACGGACTAAAGGCGGAGGAGTTAGAGAAGTGCTGACACTGGATGCAAAAGTCCACAACAATATCCTGAAGTTAAAAAGCAAAAGCAACGATTAAGATGTGGCAAGACAGGCGTGTGGGGGATGAACATCTGCACAGAGGGCTGGAAGGCTGAGGATGCTGGTGCGACACCATCAGCTCACGTTTCCCAGGCAGGGGCACCCAGCAGCGCTGCTGTGGGTCAAACTGAACGAAATTACTTCCTCCTGAGCCTTCATTTCCTCACCTGGAAAAAATGATCTAGATTATCTCGATGCCCTCCGAGGTCCCTTGCAGGTGGAAAATTCTACCATCCTAAAAGTATAAATCCACCTGTCATTCACATCACTCAGCCTTCCACCCAAAACCTGCAGATGTCATTAGAAGAATGGCTTCGGGGGAAACAGGAAGAAGATGAAAGATAAACACAATATGGTATAGGACAGACAGTAGCTGTGGGATGCCAGACAAGGGAGGACAAACACGGGAGCCAGCCAGACAAAGGGAGGCTCGCTAGAGGAAGCTAAGACTTACACATGCCCCAGAGCTGGACGTATCGAAATGCGCAGTGTTCCAATCACCTGGAGCTTGGCCTAAAATGCAGTTTCCCGGGCTCCGTCCCAGTATCTCTGGTTCAGTCTATTTAGGTGGGGCCCAGGGATCTGCATCTAATGAGCACCCAAAAGTGATGATGATGCAGGTGGAGGAGTCAGTGGAACAGTGATGAGAAAGCCAGATAGGAAGCACTTTTGTGGCCTTCACCACCTCACCTGAGGCTGGGGATAAGGGCCAGCCTGTCCACTAGCTGTGAGGGAAGCCGACACCCTTCTCCCTCTGTCCACTCCACATGCCTCAAAGTCATCCCGTTGCCTATCTTCTTCTCCCACAGCACTGCCAACTCACCAGTAAACCCTTCCACTTGGCTCTTAGATCATAAGCAAAATCCCACTTCTCACCACCTTTATCTTCACCACCCTGGTCTGGACCACCATCATTATGATAACATCCTAAATATCTGACCACCACCACCCCCCCCCCGACACACACACACACACAGCACCTGCTCTTGCCCATGTGGCGGGGACATCCTTCCTAAAAAGCCAGATGGTGCCACTCTCTGCGTAGCCTACAGTACTTTCCATCTCCCTCAGAGGAGGAGACTCAAGTGGTCTTCTGCTCCCAGCCCCACCACTATTACCCATCTTCCTTATACCCCAATCCCCTTCCCCGTGCTCATTCCATTTCCAACAAATTCTCCTGCATGCATTGCTCCTTCTGCCCATCTCTGCTGCCGATGTCCCCAGGGCTCATGCCTTCTCCTCTTCATGTCTTGGCTCAGATATCATCTCAGTGAGGCTTTGCCTTGTTCCCTTTGTAAAACAGCCACCCCCGACCCCAGGGATCCCTCTCTTTTCCATGGGTAGTCTTTCTCCATGACATTGTTTTACAGGCCACCATCTCCCTCCCCACAGAAGAGGGACTCTCAGCCATGGGTGAGTGGCTCCCACGGGGCCACTTGGCAATGCCTGGAGAGGTCTGGGTTATCACGGCTGAGGGAAGGGATGCAACTGGAAGCTGGTGGGTAGAAACCAAGGATATCACTAAGCATCCTAACATGCTCAGGACTGCTTCCCATACCAAAAATGTGAAAACTGCCAAGAGTGAGCAATTCTGCCACAGAATATAAGGAGGCCTTGGGAGCTTCTGACCATGTTTAAGACGTGATAAAAGATTTTGAGGGCCCTGTCCAGGTGGCTCAGTTAATTGGAACATTGTCCCAAAAGGTAGTGGGTTTGACCCCTGGTTGGGGTATATACAAGAGACAACGAATCAATGCTTCTCTCTCAAAGAGATGTTTCTCTCTCTCTCTCTCTCTCAAAAAAAATCAATAAAAACATATCCTCAGGTAAGAATTATAAAAAGGGGGTTTCTAGGGCTACATGGAACCACTTGGTTAAGCCATTTCATTCCCAATAAGTTACTTAAGTTACCACCTGGGAAGGAGCACACATCGAGGTGTGCTGAAAGGCCCGCTCTGCATATGAGAGATCTGCATGCTGTGCTTTGTAATATCTATAATTCTATTAGAAATAGAAAGATGAAAGGGTCTACTATCTTAGTTATAAAGTTAAAGATGAGTCGCCTCATCACAGGCCACAAGAATAAAAGACCTTTCTGGCTGACATCAACTCAGAGCTCTGGACTCACTGTGTTATTTTTTAAAGGTCCCCGAGATATTTAGTAAGTATAATACGTGAAATTCTCCAATGTCCAGCATTAGTTTGCCCATCAGGACTAACCAGGCCTGACCAGCAACTAACACTCAGAATGGCCAAATGGCAGACATTTATTGAGCACTAGCTGTGGACCAAGGACTTTCTCAGGCCTTGACATACACTAACTCATGTTTAAACCCCATGACAACGATTATTATCCCCATTTCACAGATGAGGAGATGCAGGTTCAAAGCACGCAGTAAGTAAGGGGCAAAGTAAGGATTCAAACCCAGACGTTCTGGTTCAAATACATCATGAATGCTGTGCACAAGCCCAGCTGTATAGGAAACGTTGAGTTAGAAGGAAAAAGGAGAACAGAAGGAGGAACAAGCAGCACAGACAGGAAAAGGCCCCTGGTGCTGGCAGGTGAAGGTTGGCAGGTAAAGAGCACACACCCACGGGCCTGACCCCATGTTGCACTTCCCTGCCCCAGAAAATGTTCCTCGGTAAATATCACTGCGGGTGGGAGCTATGAAAAGGCTGGTCAAGTTTAAACCCCACTCCTAATGTGGAAATGTTCACTTAACTGCTGAGCTCCCATCGCTAAGGGGTTTTCATCTTTATGATATCTGCAATACGACTGAAATCATGCCTTCTTTTACTAAGATCCTCTTATGTAGAGACAGAACAGGATGAACCCCAAACTATTCTAACGAAAGAACCCATGTCAAGGAAGGAAGAGGAGAAAAATAATCCTATTTCTCATCTCCATGGCCGGATGTGCATGATAAAGGTCATATAGAGGGAACACCAGGGAGGGGAAAAGGAAACTCATTTATTGAATATCTGACCCACTTTATCATGCTGAGTGGTTAAGAGAAGGGGCTTTGGAGTCATACAGACTCCTGGTCCCACCATTTTCTTGACTTGAGGTTTATTTGATCTCTCCAAGCCTCGGTTTCCTCATATGTGAAATGGGAATGATAAAGTACTGCTCCCGGGAGCTGTGCTGAGGATCCAGCGAGGTGGTGAATTTAAGTTCCTAGCACAGTGGCCAGAATAGAGAGTGCTCAAACAGAATCTAAACCCCTGTCATTGATCCTCACCAAACTTTTCTGAAGAGCATCATTGTTCAGAGAATCAGTAGGTGGCTTGCACAAGGTGAGACAAAATCAGAGCCAGGTTTTAAATGTGTCTGTTTACAGAGCCCATTCACTTAACCCCAAAGACACACACTGGGACAGTCAATCCTTATATTCTACCATGCCTGCCCCATGCCTTGAATCAGGGAGAGGTTTTGACCTCTCAGGTGGACACATGAAGAAGAGGCATTCTGAATAACCCGGTTGAGTTATTTGGAAAGATGTGGGGGGCGGGGGGGGTGAACAAACATCTTAAGTACGGCTTCAAAACATGAGTCCTAAGTCCATCACTGAGCAAAGCTGAGGACACAAGAAGAGTCTGCATGAGAGAGAAAGAACAGGAAAGGAGGCATTCATACTGAAGGTGGGCAGGGAGGAACTTGTAGAAAAACACAAAATTTATCCAAATTATGCCATCCTAACGTGGATGATAAAAATGACAACCCTCACCCATCCCTACATCACTGCACCTCACTCTCAAATTCCAAAGTGCTATGCACTTATCCGCATGAGTTGGGAGCTGCTCTGTGACCCACCTCCACCAACACTGACAATGAAAACACCCATAACATACAGCAATGGCAGAGTTGGTGGTGATGGTGATTGATGGTGGTATTAGTGGTGATTTCATCTAAACGTACTCGGAGCCCTTCCATCCAGAGGGCTAGTTGCTCTTCACCTGAATATTCCACTGCTATGGATGGGTTTTCCCTCCATCCATGGATGTAGAAATCTGCCCCATTCTTTATAGACAGCCTAGTGTTGAAGACTTGACCCACCACCACCTCGCTGGGAAACTATGGGCAGGCTACTTACTCTCTGGTGACTCATTTTCCACATCTATAAAGAGGAGACCACAGCACCACCTACCTTGTGGGGTGGTTATAACGATTAAATGGCTTAATACTTTTAATGCACTTAGATGAATGCTTGACGCATCTAAAGACTTGATCTACATTAGCTATTAACAGCAGCATTTAATCTGACAAGGGTGCAATTATAACTCACAGCTGCTTCAGAGTGGTGCGGCCCTGGGGTCTAGATATATGTGTGGATCTATACACACAGCCCTGGGTATATGGCTGCCCATATGTCCACAGGCCATGAGGTGTGGACAGATGTCTCGTCCTTTCTCTCCTGGGCAAAGGTTCCATCTGGTCCCCCAGTGACTCATGGGCCTTTCTGCTCAGGAAAACCAATCCATCTGAGGACCTCCTTAGGCACTTCCAGTCCCACTAATTGTGGAGCTTCCCGCCTGAGGCAGGAAAGCAAATGCCTTTTGCTGGTTAAAGTGAAAGTGAGAACAGAAATGTGTGAGAGTACTTGGGCTCCCAACTGTGAAGCCACTTCCTTCTGATGAATTGCAACACGTGGAAATCAATCCAGGTCACTTAGGAGAACAACTTCGTATTTGGTGTCCAAACGAATCGCCGCTAATTTATTACACTGCTATTTGATTAAATACACGAGAAGGGACTGAGTCGATGTGAAGTGTCTGCAGGTGAATTGTCTTGTGGCTCATTTGTGAGTGTCTCCCTGTCTAATAGTCAACAAAAAAAAACCCAAACAGTTTTAAGGCACTCTCAAGCTACCCAGGCAGTTTATCCAAATCGTGGCTGATTTTTGTCTTATTCTTGCATTTCTGCAATCTCTAGGAAATGAGGCGTTACCCAAAAAGTCAGCCAATTTCAGGAAGTCAGCCAGAAACAAAATAGAGTATCCCCTCCATCTACAGTAAATTCTATCATATGCCTCACACTTAATATTCCTTACATACCGCACAATCATTTGCAAGTGGATATGTATGTGTTTGATTATTTGTCTATTGTCTATCTTCCTGACGTGTGGAAGGTAATTGGAGAGCTGGAAAAAAAGTCAGTATAAATAGACTAACATATTAACCTTCACATGAAAACTAAGAAAAGCTGGGCAGGATTCAAGACCAGGTTTGGCTGGAGTAAGATCCCCACCCTCAGGAGCCTCTCCCATTTCTTATTTCTACACAACACCAGCCTAGGTAGACTGGCTGTTGGAAAATATCTCAAAACTGCTTACAGAAAAGATTCCAGGCAGGTTCTACTCTCTTATCTTTTTGTTTATTTGTTTGTTTGCTTGTTTGTTTGTTAATCCTCACCCTAGGAGATTTTTCCTGTTGATTGTTTTGTTTGTTTGTTTTTTAGAAAGAGTTAACCCTCACTCGAGGATATTTTTCTCATTGATTTTTAGAAAGAGGGGAAGGGAAGGAAAAAATAGAGAGAGAGAAACATGGATGTGAGAGAGACACGTTGATTGGTTGCCTCCCTCATGCACCCCAACCAGCACTGGGCATTGAGCCTGCAACTGAGATATGTATGTGCCTTTGACCAGAATCAAACCTGCAACCCTTAAGTCCATGCACTAAACAGCAAAACTAGCTAAGGCTACTCTTCTATCTTTATAAATCATCATGAAGGAGGAAAAGTCACTTCCAAATTGTAATACAAAGTGCTACACATGTACACACACACACACACACCACTTTTCCTTCTGAGTCCTGGAATATCCTGGAGGTAGCTCAGCAGAAGATAAGGAAGAGATAGTTCTCGTCTCTTCTGAGCCTGTTTATTTGATGATCCACATCACCTTTCCCACTCGGTATCTGCCTAAAGTTGCAGCCACAGTAACAAACCCCAGATGCGCCCATGTCCCCCACATCGCCACTGCTTCCTGCTTGCCAGCGATGGACAGAGCCATTGATGCCCATGTCCTAACAGCACAGTGTCTGGGTGACTGAGACTCTGTCCTTCAACCTGCAGAAGCCAGAAGAACAATCCAGATAAGAAATGGGTGGTGGCTGCCAGGGTCTTGGTCTGATCCAAGGGCATCTAGCCAGTGGGACACCTGACTCTAATGCTAGGTGAGATGCCTGACCCTGATGACTGTGCATCACGAGAGAAAGCAAGAGCCCTGGAATTGATTCCCAAAATCTACTGGACATTGGGCCCTGCCCTTTATCCAAAATGTATGATATTCACCTGTGACAGGGCTCCTTAGGGTTGCAAATGATCAATCTATGCTTTGAGTGAGGCAATTAAGATTGCACCTTTTGCTTCTGGCAAACCCATAGGTCACCTAACATGACACAGAAAGGAGGCAATAAACCCAACACTAGAGGGACTCATTTCCTTAGCAACGTGAAAGAAATCAGAATAGAAAGACCACACCACTGGGTAGAAATATTTGTATGCACCCAAGAAGAGACACAGTGTGGGATACATAGGTGAAGGTGGTCAAGGGTACAAACCTCCAGTTATACAAGATGAATTCCCCTCTGGGGATGTAATGTATCGCATGGTGACTATGGTTAACAGTACACTGCATTGTAATTTGAAAATGGTTAAGAGAGTAGATTTTTAAAGCTCTCTTCAGAAAAAAAAAAAGTAACTATGTGATGTTAACTAACCCAATATATATAATCATTACATTGTACACCTCAAACTTACACAATATTATACATCAATTATATCTCAGCAAAACTGGGGTAAAACACAGACATGTTATACAAATAAAAGCTATTATTATCATTTCTTATTAGACTGAAGAAATACACTGAGTGGTCAGATTATTATGACCACCTGACGTTTGAAGGCAAATTAGCTATAATGTCGCGCTGAAGTTGCTAGAGGGCCAGACCATTATAAATAGGGAAGCAGGTTGTTTACCACGACAGTAGAAGTGATTTTTTTTCTGAAGATATGGGTAAACAATGCAATTTAACAGCCTTTGAACGTGGGGTATCTTTGAACGTGAGTGGCCAGATTATTATGACCATCTGACGTTTGTAGGCAAATTAGCCATACACTGCATCGTATGGGATATGGAAGCCGAAGGCCTGTTCGAACACCTTTGCTGTCTGCAGTTACCATGATAAAACACCTCCAATTCACACAGGAACAAAAGGACTGGACAGTCGAGCATTGGAAAAAAGTCATGTGGTCCGATGAATCATGTTTCCAGTTGCATCATGCAGATGGCAGAGTGAGAATTTGGCGGAAACAGCATGAAGGCACGTACCCCACATGCATGAGTACAACCCTTCAAGCTGGTGGGGGCAGTGTTATGGTTTGGGGCATGTTTTCCTGGCATGATTTGGGCCCTTTAATTCGTGTGGAACAACGTCTGAATAGCACGACATACCTAAGTATCATTGCTGATCAAGTTCATCCTATCATGTTGATGGCATATCCCAATGGAGATGGCTTCTTTCAACAAGACAATGCGCCATGCCACGATGCTTGTATTGTACAGGAGTGGTTTCAAGAACATGAGGGAGACTTTACCTTGCTTAAGTGGCCACCATAATCACCAGATCTCAATCCAATTGAGCATTTGTGGGATGAAGTTCAAAGAGCCATCAGGCAGCTGGTTCCACAACCATCAAATATCACAGAACTGGACAGTGCTATTCATCAGGCATGGTGTCCGATTCCTCGCATCACTTTTCAACATCTCGTGGAGTCAATGCCAAGAAGAATCGCCGCAGTATTGAAGGCAAAATGTGGCCCAACGAAGTACTGATGGGGTGGTCATAATAATCTGGCCACTCAGTGTAAAATAATCCAAGAAGGGAGCCAGAAGGATAAATTCAATGGGAGGAAATAAAAATTTAATCCAGAGAGAAGACATAAGGAAGTGGCAGAAGGTGATCACATGGGGCAGGGAGGGGTCGACTCTCTACTATTTTTAACAAATGTGAATTGTGTACTTGGAGTGGTAGACAAAACAGATATGGTTCCTACCCACATTGAGTCCACAGTCTAGTATCAATGACAGACAGGAAAAAAAAAGATAAAAACCAACTAAATGTACAATTGCAAATTGTGGCAAGAGTCAGAAAGCAGACCACTGGTTCCCGGGGCCGGGGGAGGGAGGTATGAAATGGGAGGTGACTGCTAAAAGGTTCCATACAAGGTTTTTGGGGAGTGATGGAAATGTCCTAAAGCTTGCTGTGATGGTGGTGGCATAACTCAGGGTGTATGCTAGAAACCAATGAGTTGTGCTCTGAATGAGTAAATTGTATGGCATGTGAATTGTACCTCAATGAAAATGTTATTAAACAACAAAAAGCTATGGACTAGAGAGGCAGGGGAGTGTGGCCGGCTGCCCACTAGACCAGCACCCTGCACCCAGATGTTAAGAAGGATCCCAGCGCTTACCAGTTCGAGGACCTTGCTACCCTCCTGGGAAAATGAAGCCAGCAGTGCCAGAGCTTCTCACCCTCTGATTCCAAGACCAGTTTCCCCTAAGTTTCCTTTCTCCCCCAGGTCTCTCCACTTGTCCTGATTCTGAAAAACTGCTCTATTTGCGCCAATTGTTTCAGTGTAGTTCCTGGCACCAGCACCTATATCAGAGCCTTAATCTAATGCATAACTGAAGGTGACAAGACCAAGAGGCTCTCGCTGAGTCCTGACCCTGGCAGCTCCAGTAGCCTGGGAAAAGGCAGCCTTCACAGACTCTAAGTGGAAATGCTGGAGGCTCCAGTCCTACGTGACATATCACTCCAGATCCCCAATTACCACACTTTTCCATGGATGATGTCCTCAGAAACACACCTGGATGGAACAGAAATAAGTCTGTTCCATCAAGTTTTACTTTTTCCTGAATGATGAGAGGTCCTTTTAACCTTGCCATGCACTCAGAGAGAACTTTGCCTTTGAGCTGGACACAAAATTAGTGCCTGCATTCTAAAGCTCCTTGCCTTAGAAATGAAAGCCAGCCAATGAAAGATCGTCCTCCCTGCGTCCTCATATCCATAGCACCGTCTTGGGTGAGTGAATAAATTAATTAATGAATGAACAAGTGACAGATGGAATGAGGTCCTGGGAAGAATAAATGGTCATAATAATTGGTTTTCACAATTTTCTCTACAGATGTGACATATGTGGGGAAAGAAATGCCTCTTCAATTCCAGGGTGATAACTCTAAACCTAAGTTGTAAAAGAAACAAAGAACATGGGCCTCAAGTAATTTCTATTAAAATACAAGAGAGTAGAACCCTCCCGCTCCCAAGAGAAGGAACAGACCACCAGCAGAGAGGAAGGTGGACCCTCATAGAGACAAGAGAATCAAGAGCAATTTTAAGGCAAAGAGCAGTGAGGCATTGTATTGGTCATCACAATCATCCAAATATCCAACATTAAAATAGAATTGGAAACACTTTCAAAAGCTTATATTATCACCCCCTCCCCCATGGGTGGGTGACATTTGCATAATGGTTTTCTTTTGTACTTTTCCTGCCCACCTAATTGAGTCACACTACCTCTGCTAAGCAGACCTGCTTCCAGAAATATCTAGGAAGCAGGAAAGGACAGAGGAAAATGTTTGTTTCCTACTACTTGGTATTCAAAACACAGAATTATGAATTTTTGAGTTTTGACTGCAGGTCATAGAGGAGAATGTTTCATTAATTCTTGGAAATATTAATGTGAGGTCCCCTCCCAAGACTAGGATCAGACAGCAAGCCTCATCCCCCCCATTCCCCTCCCTTCCTGCCGAGGATGCAGACAGTAACAGTGCTGTGTTGTCAGGACACAAATGATAGGAAGAATGTAATTGATAGAATTTATAACCCCCCAGATTATAGCAAAGTCTTTATGAAAGCCCCTTTCTTTGCATGAGGTTAAGTCTCCATATCACCCATTTCTCATGCTACAGGGATTTGCCAGTGAGCCATTGAAACCTCCTGGTACCTGCTCACCAAAATGCCTCTGCATAGCACAGCATATGGCAACAGGACCTGGCACCATGGTTCCCATTATAGACAGAGTGTCAAGAAGGACTGGGTGGCCAACTTCAATGCCACAGGGATGAGTAAGATAAGGGCTAGAAAGTATATTCTGGGTTTGGCAGCATGGAATTCACGAGTGTCTTGTCCAGAGAAGTCCAATGGCAGGTCCAAGAGTGAACGGGCAGTAGATTGACACTAAACAAAGACCACTCTTGAGAAGTTGGGATCAAAATGAGAGAAGAGGGATAGAGAGTTAAAAACCTCTTATTCAATAAATATGTACTGCCTACCTACCAAGTCCAGGTACTATGTTAGACCTTGTCGAGGGAGCCTACAATTCAAAGAGACACAGGAATCCAGGGCCCGTGTCTCCGCCCCTGGAGTTTACAATCTACAAAATAAAGCAAATAAGCAGGCAATTGTAATGAAGTGTGATAAGTACTCTGGGAGCAAACAGGAGAAACATCCCAAACCTGAAAAGTCAGGTCATCCTTCCTGGAGGGAGTGACATGGTGCTTCCTGGGAAAAGTGACAGAGGAGCTGGGAATTTCAGGATGTCCATGAATTAGCAGGCAAAGTGAGCATATGAAGAGGATAAGACAATCAAGCAAATGAGACAGCATAGTCAAATGTGTTCATCTGAATAATAAATATGTATTGGCCATGTACATAGGTGCTGTTTTAGACACTAGGAATATGCCAGGGAACAAGACAGACAAGATTCCTAAGTTCACTAGGCTTTTATCCTAGTGAGGGAGAGACAGACAATAAACAAACATGAACATGCTGACACAAATAGATCCTGTTAAGAAAGTCACAGGGGACCTGGCCGGTGTGGCTAAGTGGTTGAGCATCAACCCATGAACCAAAAGGTCACCGTTTGATTCTCAGTCAGGGCACATCCCTGGGTGTGGGCTCGATCCCCAGTATGAGGAATGCAGGAGGCAGTGGTCATTGTTTCTCTCTCATTGATGTTTCTATCTCTCTATCTCTCTATCTCTCTCCCTTCCTCTCTCTAAAAAATCAATTAAAAATATTTTTTAATAAAAAAGAAAGTCACAGAGAGGCGGGGGGTAGAATGAAAGGATTTCAAGATGGCTGGAGTACAGCAAACAGAGGAATTAGGGGCAAAACGCCAGCTTGGAGAGGTAAGCAAAGGCAGTTCGGGCACAGCCCTGGACACCCTATTAAGGAGATGGGGTTAACTAACAGAGTTGTCACTGAGGTCTTTTAGACTCATGCAAGGGAGCATGCTCTGCATCAAGAAAGATAGGGACAAGGGAGAATTTTCCTTCCTTGAATGAGAAAGACTGGAGTTTTTTTATATTCCAAAGGGGGGCAAGGAAAAAAATGGAGAGAAACTTCCAGGAGAAGAGAGGACTCAAAACTACATGTGGAGGGTCCCTTTAGAACAGGGAGTCAGACCAGGTTTAGGGAAGACCACACTCCAACCTGCCAGGCTTCTCAGTGGTGTGGGTTTCATCTATCTGTGGAAACTCTGTGGCCTTGTTCCTGTTTCCAGAGTACATAAATAAGTCTGTTTCCTGATTTATTATCCCACCAACTGCCATATTTCAAATTTGAGGATCATAGCCACACTGGATTATGAAAGAATGGCTTTTAAATCAAGGTTTACTATGGCCTGTACGATGTTCCTAATAGAGTTGATAAATCAAAAAAATACACAAACTGTGGCTAAGCAAGCCCAGAACCAGAATAGAGTGTGTGCTGGAGGTCTACTCAGTCCTCTGGGGCCCTGGTGTATGAAGCATCCCAGGTGGGTCTGAGAGGGAAAGGGGAGTGGGCCCTGGATTGCGGGTTTTTACAAATTCTCCAGGTCTCTCTCATATACTAGGGCTTGAGAACTCCTTATCAGGATGTCTAACCCCTTAGCATTCTCATTATTGCACCTTGAATGAGTCCAAATTGCAAGGCCTGATATGAATTGGGGGCTTTGGCCAGAGAGCTACAAAGACACAGCTTCTCCACTCTGAGGGGGCCAACAGTCTCAGAGTCCCACCCCACACACCATCGAGCAAGTCAGATAATATAGGAACAGACTCATGGAGCTTGCCCAAGACCAAGACCTTTCTCCATGGCCACACTCAAAATCCCCTGACAAGGGAAGGAAGGGGACCAAATCTACTTAGATTGTATACTTTGTACCAGGCCTTTTGTAAATATCTTATGAGCTGCTCTAGTCACATGGCAGGTTACACAGGCTTCAGATCTTCCTATGGTATTTCTTAGACCTGTGATACCTCAGGGCTTTTGCACATACTTCCCCATCTCTTTCTCCCATTCTTTGCATGACCACCTCTTTCTCCTGCTTTAGTTCTCAACTACAACTTATCTTCTTGGAGTGTCCCTTCCTGTCCTCCATCAGATCCACCCTTCCCACTATCCCTCACTGATACACCCTGCTTGTTTATTCATATCGTGGTTCACAATAGGTAATTATTTATTGTTTTGTTTTCTTACTTATTTATCATCTATAAGCTCCTGGAGGCCACATAAGGTCCATCTGCATTACTCACCATTGTATCTCTCATCTCCATGCCTTCTCAAGTGCCAGACGCATAATAGAAATTTCAAAAATTCTAATAAATTTAGGAAATTCTTATGGGGCACAGCTACAGTGTTTGGACAGGTTCAAGCCTTGGACTAATGAGAGGGCACAGTCCTCTCGTGGCCATGTGCAAGTCCAGCTTGGAGGGCAGAGTATTCCCAGCACAATTATAACCAACAGCTATAGTTGTAAGCTTGAACCTATGGTCTGAACACGTGGTCCCACGTACCTGAGTGATAGAGTTCAGGTGCATGTAGTTGAGTAGGGTTGAAACCCACGAGAATAATGTAAACAACTTGATCATGCCCTTACTTTGCCTCATGGCATCTGCTATAAAATAAAGACACGGCTTGTGGGTGCTGGCGCTGTCCATCAGAGGGGCAGTGTCCCACTAAGACCCAGCTTTCATTCTCTTGTCTGTCTTTTCTAAGCCTTTCATTGCCCCCACTCAGGGTCACTGAACCAGGCTGAGCTGGCATGAGTATGCCATGGCCGTGCCGGCTCCCCACAAATTCTACTTTAAACAAAGCTTGAAAAGTGTCTTGCCTATAGAAATCCTCAGAGCCTTAAAATACTAATATGACTTCTGTGTCAACAGAAAGAGGATAGATATAGCGCACAGAGTTTTCTCAAACTCATGTGGCCACAGAAACAATTTTATTTTTTTTCACGGTATCTTTCTTTCCTTGGAGCACCATGTGTAACTAATGTCCCAAGGAACACTCTTCAGGAAACAGTGCTTTAACGATGATCGGTATGTGACATGCTTATTAAGGGCTGATGCTTGGAACAGTGTGCCTGATACTCCCAGGAGTGGGGGAGCTGGCATCTCTGAGAACCACCAGCTACCCTGGTAAATATCTCCCCTCAAACAAGCAGGCAGCCGTCCTGGGGAGCTGACACTTCCAACTTACCAACGAGCAGAGAACATTTTTTTCCCTACTCATTTTAGAAAGAAGGGAAAAAAAGATAAATACTTTCCCATTCTCTGAACTAATGTCAAATGTCCTGGAAACGTTGCCTCTGGGAGCTCAAGCCATAGAACAAAGTAGCATTTCATCTTCCTCGTCTGACAGCTCAATTTCGGCAGCTACTGGGGCGGGTGGGCAGGCTCCCACCACAGCCAATCACGAATGTCAGCGTCTATGCCCAGATCCCTTTGATAACAGTCTCTGTAGATGGCAGACTCAGAATTATTCTTTAGGCAAAGTAAAACCAGCATTAGTATGACGAGGACCCTCTGCAGACTATACGGACATAACCACAAGAGGAAAATGTGTTCTTTAACTAATGTGTTCATATTTCCCCAATACAAATTCTAACACTCTGGCTTAGGCATAAATCATAATAGCAGAATAGAGCAAGGGTGTCTTCCTAAGGAATATGTCCACACCCTCAATTCTCACTTCAAGAGAATTACAATCAGAAGCTTACCTCCATAGCAATAAAAAGGTGCAAAGTTCTCAAATAATAATTTCTTATAAAAATTTAAGAGCCCCCTCCATTCACTAACAGTTTTAGCTTAATGTGCAGCTTAAGATATTAAGATATATGGCATGCACATTGCCCGTGAGCTCTTGCTCCCAGCTGGGGATAGAAATGAAAACGGAAAAGTCTTGACCTTCCCTCCTTTCCTTTGTTTACAAAGCCCTGTAACTGCTCTCAGCCCTGGGGTATGTTTGTCTAGCAGTGTTAACTTCATTGTCTGACCATTATATCCAGCCATGGAATCCACCTGCTTAGAAGCACTCTGGAGGGAAGACTGGCAGATTAGGGGGTTCTCTGAGTCAATTTCCAATTCCATTTTAATAGTCAACCTCCCTGTGGTTATAAACACCATATAGAACACCCTAACCTCTTCTCTCTGGGGGTTTGCAATATAACTTGTGGGTAGAGCGAGGAGGTTGGCTTCTAAATATTGCTCTGCACTTAACTAGCTGTGCTACTTTGGGCAAGTTACTTAACTTTCCTGATCTAAAGTTTCCTTATCTGAAAAGTGGGATAACACTTTTCACCCCCATGCAACAACCCAATAGGGTCTGGGACACCAAAGCTCTTGCACAGGCCGGGTAGTAACATTTGGGGAGTTTCTGGTCCAACATCTGCTATTGTAGAGCTCAATAAACTGACAGCAAACATGAGGAAATAAGGCAACTCACCATGAATGTTAAACTCCATAGGAGGCAACATATGATTAAATGCCCAAGGAGAGATGGATAATAAACTACTCCAGCCCAGAGGGAAAGAATCATTGTCACCGTTGGCAATCACCAAGAGAGGTGTCTCAGAAGAGCTGCACGAAATTGAGGGCAGAAGCTGTACGTCCAGTTCCTACCATGTGCTCAAGTGTGCTAACTACATTATCTTGTTTAAGCTTTTTCCTAATCTCTACAGACTGTTCTATCATGATCCTTATCCTTAGATGAGGAAACGACAGCTTAGAAAAGTTTACTGACTCACCTCTAGACCCAGGACCTGAGCCGTGAATCCCGACCGGCAGAGCCCTGAAACACGCATGCGTCCTCACTCTGCAAACCACTGCAGAGCAGGGCCACGTGTTATAAATCACGGTTCCAAGGCGCTCGGCGGGAGGAATTTTAGGTACTAAATATCCTAAAGAAGCTGGAACTTGCAGTGGCTGCAGCTTGGGAGTGACAAGAGGCATTTGTCTGAATCACCTCCACTGGATACCAGCACCACCAGCCGCACCCCCATGCAACAACCCAGTAGGGTCTGGGACGCCAAAGCTCTTGCACAGGCCGGGTAGCCTGTCCTGGGGTAGGCGCTGCCTCAAAGGATGTGGGCACTTTGGATGAACAGGTGCCTTAAGTACAAATACCTGTGCTGAGCTTTCAGACTGGAAGGACAGGGAAGGAAAGTGCTAGCCAGAAGAAGTCACTCACCTTTCTGAGGAGAGGTAGCAAAGGAAGGCTCCCAGGAAGTAAGGCCTTGGGGTGGGTATTCTAAGAATATAATTTAGCCAAAGGGTACTTACATAATTGAAGGGCCACATCAACTCTCTGAGCTTTTTAAAAAAAAAAATTTAAGGGGGTGATGCCCTAGCCGGTTTGGCTCAGTGGATAGAGTGTCGGCCTGCGGACTAAAGGGTCTTGGGTTTGATTCCGGTCAAGGGCACATGCCCAGGTTGCCAGTTCAAGCCCCAGTGCGGGGCGTGCAGGAGGCAGCCGATCAATGATTCTCTCATATCATTGGTGTTTCTATCTCTCTCTTCCTCTCCCTTCCTCTCTGAAATCAATAAAAAACATATTTTAAAAAATTTATTGGGGTGATATTGGTTAATAGGATCACATAAGTTTCAGATGTGGGTTTCTATGTTACAAGACCTGTATATTGCACGTGTGCCCACCACCCAAAGTCTAATCTTCTCCCATCACCACATATTAGGACCTCCCTTCACCCACACACCCCCTTCCCTTTGGCAACTACCACATTGCTGTTTGCGTTCATGCGTTTCAGTTTTGTATTCCACATATGAGTGAAATCATATGGTTCTTAGCTTTTTCTGACTGACTTATTTCACTTAGCATAATATTCTCAAGGTCCATCCATGTCTCTGAGTTTTTAATATTCAAGAGGCAGTTTTAGTTCTGAGAGCACAGGCCAAAAATAAGAGGCCCACGGTGTCTTTCTCGTGGCTTACCCCTCCCCTGCTCTGCAGCTGTGGTCTGCAAGAGTCTACATGTGGATGTAATGTTTTCTGGAAAGACCAGCCCTTCATTCTGAAAGTATTTCAGCCCCATGCATATTGTATAACTATGCTCTTTGAAAATACAGGTGGCTTCATTTTTTAAAGTGAAATATGAGTTTTTACTGCTATTGCTAATTTTTTAAATGTTTATGTCCTGATTGGGAAAAACAAAGCATCATTTATCTGACTGTCCTACCAGAATACAAACTCCACAAAGGCAGATATTTTTATCTGCTTTATTTGTTAATGTATCTGAAGTGCCTAGAATGGTATGTGGTGCACAGTAGGTGCTCATCAAGTCATTAAATATTTGTTGACTGAATTGACAGCATCAGGTCAGTGTTTTGGTGTGTTTTTTATATTACAGGTCAGAAACACATCTGGGAACCACGGTTATACACAACTCTCTCAGTTTTAGATCAAGGAGCAGCTGACTTCCTTTCCTCTGGGCAGCCTTGGTCTTCTCTGAACGCAAATGGGGCTGCGAGAGTAGGAACTAAACTCCAGGCCAACTCACAAAGCCACCAGAAGAATGGGCTGCCCATCCAGTTCCTCCCATGTAGCAACTCTGGCAGGACGTGGGCTCATGGACTCCCAGGTTAATAAAAGTAACAAAACAAAGGGCAGGTGTCCCTATACAGTGTCCTTGAGATCTGAGGGCTCAGTCCTACCCTAGAGCCTTTCCCACATAACCTCAGCCACTGTCCCCACCAACGCTCCTTTCAAATGCTCCTGCAGACGGTGACACAGTCAGTTCTGCAATAACGTGTGTTTTGAAAATGTGAATTTGTTCCAGTACAACTGATACATTGGGGAACAATTTGAGCATAACACTTATTTTGCATTTGCTTATGCATGATTTTGCCTGTGAGAAACACAAAGTAAATGCAGAATGCTACAACCAGCTGAACTGAGGTGCTTAGAAGTGTGCAAAACATGCCATGGCTGGTGTGGCTCTGTTGGTTGGGCGTCATCCCCTGCACTGGAAGGTTGCTGGTTCGATTCCCAGTCAGGGCACATGCCCGAGTTGCCAGCTCGATCCCCAGTGGGGGCATGAAGGAGGCAGCCAATCAATGTTTCACTCTCATATCAATATTTCTCTTTCTTCTCTCCCTTTCTCTCTCTCTCTCTCTCTCTCTCTCTCTCTCTCTCTCTCTCTCCCTTGACTGGTTTGGCTCAGTGGATTGAGCATCAGCCTGTGGACTGAAGGGTCCCAGGCACAATTCTGGTCAAGGGCATGTACCTTGGTTGTGGGAATATCCCCAGTAGGGGGTGTACAGGAGGCAGCTGATGGATGTTTCTCTCTCATCGATGTGTCAAACTCTCTATCCCTCTCCCTTCCTCTCTGTAAAAAAAAAAATCAATAAAATATATTTTTTAAAAAACCCTATTTTTTTAGAAAAGAAGTGTGCAAAACACATACATATGTATGCACACACACACATATACAAATGTCCTCCATGGATATTTACAAACTGCATTTTTTCCAACACTCACTTCCACACCAAAATTCTGGTCTTTCCCAAGGGAAAGTGTGACAGTTATTGTAGTATGTGTGTATTTCTTAACCATTAAGGTGTAAAACTGTGCTATCTTTTTTATTAGGTTTTCACCTTCTTTAGTGTCTCACTGATGAAGTTTTTGAACAATGTGCTCCACCCCATACAGTTTACTGTGCAATTTTTCACCGAGCAGTGACAGGAACACACACATCATGTTATAGCAGAACTGTCAGTATCATCTTCCCATTTACATCTGCATCTCCAGGCATCTTGCTGGCTAAGCCATTTCTTTTACCAAAGTATTTCCAAGAACTTGTAACTAATAAGTGTAACTTTAACAATAGAATCACATACAAGATACATTTCCTACTCGTACCATTACTTACCTGAACTCTGATATAGTAGAATTCTTTCTGGTCAGTATTACCCATCAGATTGTTGTTATTGGGGGTAACCATATACTTACCCAGTTACCAGTGTGGGACCCAGTAGAGAGACCAGAACCCACCCCAGAATGCTCAAACTCAGAGCCTGGGATAATGAGATAGAGATGTCAGCAGGCTGCAAAGATGGGGTCCCAGACTTTCCCAAACACTGATTCATTTCAGTTCCTTCTCAATTTTCTCATTTGCTTAAGGTTGTCTCAGGGACAACCACTGTGATGTGGTTGCAATGGGCTGCTCAGGAGGTAGTCCCTGAATGCTGGGTTCCTGTAGGAGCATCTCCCTTTTGGAGGGAGAATCTGCATACCTCTGCTTTGCAGCCCGCCTACACTGCTAATTCAGAATCCATTTTAAGTGAAATCACCCTCCGTTTGCTACCAAAGATGATTTTCAGACATAGCAAAGAGTTGTACGATGTGTAGGGCATTTCATTTGGCAGAAGCACCCATGTGGCTCATCTATCTTCTTCCTGGCTGAGTCTCACCTGATCCATGAGATGCTCAGGTGTTTTCACTGAGAAAAAGTTTAATTTAATGTTCAAGTGTACAACTTGATAAATATGAAACCACTAACACACTCAGAACACTGAAATACCATATCCATCAGGCCCAAAGGTTTCCTTGTTGTATCCTTCCCCAACCCCTATCCTTTCCCTGCCCCTACTCCTGTCCCCAGGCAACCAGTAACTAGTTTTTGTTATGATAGACTGGAGGCCTGGTGCACGAATTCATGCATGGGTGGGGTCCTCGGCCTGGCCTGCAACTGGGGCTGATGGGGGCCAGCCAGCCAGGGAGAGGGATCGTGCGAGGTTGGCTGGCCACGGAAGGTTGGCTGTGGGAGCACACTGACCACCAGGGGGCAGCTCCTGCATTGAGTGTCTGCCCCCTGGTGGTCAGTACGCATCATGCTGACTGGTCGACCGGTTGCTTAGGCTTTTATATATTTAGATTAGTTTGCATTTTTAGAAATTCATATAAATGGGATCCGATAGTAAGTGTCTTTTAATCTGGCATCTTTCACCCAGTATAAAGCTTTTGTGATTCATGGATGTCATTCTACACAATTCATTCCTTTTCATTGCGGAACAGTATTCCATTAGATGCATGTGCCACAAATTGTTGCTTCATATGTCTGTTGATAGGCATTTGGGTTGTGTCTAGATTTTGGCGGTTATAAATAAAATCACCACAAACATTCCTGCATATGCCTTTGGGCTTATGCTTTCCTTTCTCTAATACCTGGGAGTAGAATGGCTAGATCACAACATAGGAGTATGTTTAACTACTTAAGAAACTGCCAAATGGTGTGGTCTGTCTTTTTCATTTTAGTCATTCTAGATGTCTGGTATCACATGGTGGCTTTCAATTGTATTTCCCTAATAGCTGGTGATGTTGAATATCTTTTCATGTGAATTTTTGCCATGTCTATCTGATTTGGATAAGTGTCTGTTCAAATATCCTATCACTGCTCTATTACATGTTTTCTTATTATTGAGTTTTGAGAGTTCTTCATAGATTCTAGATGGAAGTCCTTTATTAGATATATGATTTGCCAAATATTTCCTCCCAGTCTGTGGTTTTCATTCTCTAACAGTGTTTTTCAGAGAGCAGTTTTTAGTTTTGATGAAGTTAAACTTAACAATTTTTATGGGTCATACTTTTGTGTCACATCTAAGAAATTTTTGCTTAATCCAAAGCCATAGAGATTTTTCTCCTATGATGTCTAAAAGATTGATAGATTTGGGTTTTACATGTGGGTGTGTGATATGTTGTCAGTTAATTTTTGTATATACTACAAGCTATAGTCTGGAGTTCATTTATTTGGATATGGATATCCAATTTTTCTGCACCATTTGTTTACTCTCTACTAAATTCTCTCGGATATTACATTGATATAAGTATCTATCTTGATGCCAATACGACACTGTCTTGATTACTATAGTTTTATAGTAAATCTTGAAATCAGGTAATGTTAGCCCTCCAAGGTTATTCCTCTTTTTCAAACTTGTTTTGGCTATTCTATGTCTCTCATTGTACATCCAATTTTATAATCAGCTTGTCAATTGCTACCAAAAAAATATCCATTAAGATTGTGATTTGTATTGCATTGAACCTGTAGATTAATTCGGGTGAAATGACACCTTAACAATATTCAGTCCTTTCTGATTTGTAAACATCTCTCCATTTATTTAGGTCTTCATTAATTTCTTTCCTTGATTTTTTTGTTTGTTTGTTTCCAGTTTATGGATCTTATACAACTTTACTCAAACTTATAAGTAAAGTATTCCATATTCTTTGATGCTATTGTAGATGCTATTTTTTACTTCAATTTCTGATTGTCCATTGCTAGTAGATAGAAATGCAATTGCTTTCTATATAATGATCTCCTTGTTCTGCAAGCTTGCTAAACTCATATGTTTGTACTGGTAAGTTTTTTTGTAGCTCTCATTGGATTTTCAACATAGATCATCATTTCCTCTGCAAATAAAGACAGGTTTATTTCTTCATTTCCAATATGTGTGTTTTTATGTATATCTCTTGGTTTATTAGAGTAACTTATTCCACTATAGTGTTGAGAAGAAATGAAGACAGACATCCTTAATGTGTTCCTGATCTTAAGGGAAAAGCATTCAGTCTTTCACTATTACGTATGATATCAACTGAATATTTCTCATAGATGCCTTTTATCAGGTTGAAGAAATTCCCTTTATTTCTCATTTGTTAAGAATTTATAAAGCCTGAAAAGGAAGTTAGATTCTTGCAAATATTTTTTGTGTTCATAGAGATAGTTTTATGTTTTTAACTTTTTGTTTTTAATATTGTGAATTACATTAATTGATTTGTTTAATGTTAAACCAACCTAACATAAACGACTCCTAGATACGATGCATTATCCTTTTATATATTGTTGGACTCAGTTTGCTAAAATTTTGTTTAGAATATTTACATGTATATTCATGAGGGACATTCATTTTTAGTTTTCTCTTCATTTCTGTCAGGTTTTGGTAACAGGATAATGACCTTGTAAAATAAATCAGGAAGTAGTCCCTCATATTCAATTTTCTGAGAGTTTGTATAGAAAGTGCATTTTTTCCCTTAAATATTTGTTAGAATTTAATAGTGAATCCCCTTGGAGTTTTCTTTGAGGGAAGGTTTTAAACTACAAATTCAATTCTTAGAAATGGATATAAGATTAGTCAGTTTACCTAGTTCTTGAGTGAGCTTTGGTAGTTTGTGTTTTTCAAGGAATTTGTCCATTTTATCTATGTTGTCAAATTTATGGGCACAAAGTTGTTCATAATATTCTCTTATTATCCTTTTAGTATCTATAGAATCTGTAGTAATGTCACCTCCCTCATTCTGATATTGCTAATTGAGGGTTTTTTGTCCTGACCACTGTGGGCTGGATGTTTCTTCACTTACTGATCTTGTCAAAGCACCAGCTTTTGATTTCATTGATTTTTTTCTATTGTTTTTCTGTTTTCCATTTCAACGATTTCTGTTCTGATCTTTATTATTTTCTTTCTTCTTTCTTGAGGTTTAACTTACTCTTCTCTTTTTAGTTTCTTATGGTGGAATTTGAGGCCTATCTTCTTCTTTAACAAAGGCATTGAGTGCTACAAATTTAGTTCAGTCTTGCTTTTTATCTAATCTTACAATCTCTGCCTTTTAATTGGGGTGTTTGGTCATTTATATTCATTGTGATTATTGATATGGCTAACTTAGTCTATCAACTTATCATTTGTTTTCTACTTGTCACATCTGTTCTTTGTTCCCCTTTCCTTCCTTTTCTACCTTCTTTTGAATTAGTTAAATATTTCTAATGATTCAATGTAATCTTTGTTGGTCTATCTACTATAAAGTCTGATTTATTTTTTTATCTTACTGGTTGATTCAGGGTTCATGATATACCTCTTTATCAATCTACCTTCAAGTGACATTATAGCACATCATATATACTATGAAAACCTTATACTATTATATGTCCATTTCTCTCTTCCTGGCCTTTGTTTTTTTGTTGTTATATTACATTATTACACTAGTATATTACACTATTATATATATATTGTAATTACCACACAACATTTTTATTGTGTTCATTTTAACAGTCAATCATTTTTAAGTGATTTGTGTATTATCCACATAGTTCCCAATTCTACTGTTTTTCATTCATCTGTGTAGATTCCCTATTCCCACCTGGTATCATTTCCCTTCTGCCTGAAGGACTTCAACATCTCTTACAGTGCATGTGTGCTGGTGATGAATCCTTTCAGCTTTAATATGAGCTATAAAAGTATTTCTTTTGCTTCATTTGAAGAATATATATTTTGCTAGGTATAGGATTTTATGCTGTCAGCTAGTGGTTTGTTTCTTTTTTTATTTACTTCAGTACTTTAAATATTTTGTCATACTGTCTTTTTTCACTTTCATTGTTTTTAACAAAAATCTTCTTCCACCCTAATTTTGGTCCTCTGTAAGTAGCCCATCTTTTTTTCTCTGGATCCTTTTAAATCTGAGCACTTGACTGTGATGTGCCTTAGTGTAGTTTTCTTAATGCCTCTCATGCTTGGCATCTATTGAGCTTTGCATCTCTGGATTTATGGTTTTCATCAATCTTGGGGAAAAATCACTGTCTCCAAATATTTTTTCTATGCCTCCCTCTCACTGATTCCTTTAGGGACTCCAACTGTACATATATTAGATTGCTTGAACTTGTCCCAGAGGTTACTGATTCCCTGCTCATTTTTTCCCCATTATTATTCTTCCCCCCTCCCACTCGTGTTTCATTTTGCATATTTGCTATTGCTATAGAATCGTGTTCATTAATCTTTGTGTGTCTGTGTGTGTATGGGGGGGTGCAATGTCTAATCTGCTGCTGATCCCATCCAGTATACTTTTTATATCTCAGATATTAGAGATTTCTATCTTTAAAGTTTTGGTTTTGGTCTTCTTTATGTCTTCCATGTTTTTCCTTAAAATTTTTAACACATCCTTCTCTACTAATTCTAACATCTGTGTCAGTCCTGTCTTATTTTAAATTGATTATTTTTTCTCCTCATTTTAGGTTATATTTTCAAGATTCTTTATAACTTGGTTGGGCTGGGTATTTTGGTATTCTTATGAATATTCTTGAGCTTTGTTCTGAGATGCAGTTAAGTTACTTGGAAATGATTTTATCCCTTCGAGTATTGCTTTCAATATCTGTTGGATAGGACCAGAGCCATGTGTAGTCCAGAGATAATTCTTCTCCACTAAAGAGGAAGGAGCCTTCTGAGTACTTTCCCCAATGTCTCATGAACTCTTCTACTCTGGCTGGTGGGAATGGGCATTATTCTCAGCCACGGGTGAACACTAGGCATAGTTTCCTCTAATCCTTATGAGTGGCTATTAGGAATATGATTCCTAGAATGGGTCACTGAGCAGTCACTGAACCATCTGTGACCCTGCCTTATCATTGATTAACATGAATGGTCAAACATCAAATCACAAAACCTACAAAGAAATAAAGCATAATGTGGCCTACTTACTCAAAAACTCGTGAAACTAGTATTTCAAACTGACACTTTTGGCCCTCCTTGCTAAAAATCAGTGCATTTATAAATAACCGTAGAAGTGTTGGATGGTCTTTTTCCCCCACCCAAAACTTGCTCTTTCATTGTTTTCTAAGACTAGGATGCCAGGTAACTATAGTCAGTAAAATCAATACCTAAGATATTAAATTGAGATGACTTCAAGCATTTTATGGATGGCATGGAAGGGGCAGAGGAATTAAGCTGTGCAGAATCAATTACTTCTGACAAATATTCTACTTTTGGATCTGACAGTTATCATCATGTCCATAAATTTGGAATAAGATCAGCCTTCAAGAGGCTATTTTCTTCCAGCAGTTTGAATAAAATCAGTATACACTGATGGCAACTGAATAGTTGTATCTTTAAATAGGTCCCTGATCTGAACAGCAAAGCTTGCCATAGTAAACTAAGAAAGAGGTCATCAGGTCTATTCCTTCAATTATAATCACTATGCTGTACACCTGAAACTAATATAATAATGTATGTCAATTCTAATTGAAAAATAAAAAATAAATTTAAAAGCCTCCAATTTCTTTGTTTTCCTGTTCATCGATCTTGCTTTTTTTTAACACCTTCATCCGATCTCTTAACTTAATAAAAAAAAAATTGTCCTCCATTCAGGAAGAAAAAATATGTGAAATAATGTAATATGCTGATCTTGGTTAAATGCTAATATGTACTTTTCCCAATCAAAAATAATTTACCCTGTTAAAGTAAAAATCCTCCTTAAAATATGCAGAAAAAATGTGTTTACCTCTTAAATGTTAATTTACTAAGTTCCCTTGTGATCAAAATAAAGTCCTTTTAAAGATTCAATATCACTTTTCCAATTATAAATCCAAGTTGCAAGATCATAATGCTTAAGATGTATGTCTAAGCAGAACTCATAATCTGGAAGGGAAAATTGGGGGGAAATTCTCATAATCTCCTCATACTTGCAAATCAACTATTCCCACCACTCCCTGAGAACAGCATTGAAAAACAAATACTAGTTAGTAGAGATATAAAGTGATTCTTCCACATTCTCCCTAGGAAATAAAGCCCTGACCCCTATGCACTCTGTAGCATCCCCAGGTCTCCCCTAAATCCATTCTCTCCATCATTTCCCACTGTTCCTATGAGCCAAGCACCTAGAACCACAATGGTGTTTTAGGATTATGACCCCAGTCAGGAACAAGGAAGGCTGAAAGGCCAGGTCTTATCTGTTAAGGGGAGCATTTAAAAGAGCAACATAGCCCTGGCTGGTGTGGCTCAGTTGGTTGGAGTGTCGTCCTGTGTACCAAAAGGTGGAGGATTCAATTACAACAACAGGTCATGGATTCAATTCCCCATGAGGGCACATACCCAGGTTCCATCCCTGATTGGGGTGGGTACAGGAGGCAACTGATCAACATTTCTCTCTTCTCTCTCTCTCGCTCCCTCTCCTCTCCTTCCCTCTCTCTCTTTAAAAAATATCAATAAGCACATATCCTCAGGTGAGGATTAAAAAAATCAACATATATGTCCCTAAACTCTTTTTTAAGGCTCCTGAGAAAGCCATATATGTGTGGTAGATATGGTATTAAGGGTTTTGTATGGTGTTTTTGCCTGCTGAATCCTCTTCCAACAGTTACTCTTGATGTACATATGTTAATTATTCCTATTTTACAGGTTAGAAAACCAAAAACTAAGGCTTAAAGTTAATTCAAAGTCAAGCGGACAAACTTGCATTTGAATCCATACCTATCTGACAAGTTCAGGCTCTTAGCCTCTATATTTCATGCCTATACCCCTCTCCTCCTGGAGCACAGACTTTCTGGTTATCAATATCTCCATAAATTCCCCTGCCCCAGTCACCACAGCTTTGTGCCTGTGGGGTCAGGGTATGTCTGTCATCAAATACATGAGGAGATTCTTGGTAGCTCTGTGGCTCTTACCTCGACCTAATCATCTGAGGGTTACAACTCTCAGTGAGTGTGGGGAAACTCCGTGTAACTCATGACAGGCAGAACCATGACTCCCTAAAAGATGTCCAGCCTAACCTCCAGAACCTGTGAATAAGTTACCTTACATGGCAAAAGGACATTGCAGATGTGATTAAGAGCTTGGACCTTGGGATGAGGAGATTATACTGTCTTATCCAAGTGAACTCAATCTAATCACAGGAGTCCTTAAAAGCAGAGAACATCTTTCCCTGCTCGGTCAGAGAAGAGTTAGCGAGATGTGAAATGAGGACTCAACCCACCACTGTTGGCTTTGAATATGGAAGGAGGAGGCCACAAATCAAGGAATGCAGTGGTTCCTAGAGGCTGGGAACAACCTTTGGTTTAAAGCCATCAAGAAAATAAGGACATCAGTCCTACAACCACACGGAACTAATTTTACAAACAATCAAATGAGCAAAGAAAGCAATGCCTCCCCTGGAGTCTTCACTAAGGAAGGAAGCCCTGTCAACATCTTGATTTCAAAACCAGTAAGATCCAAGCCAGACTTCTGACCTACAGAACTGTAATATATTGTTTAGAAATTGTGTTATGTTTAACTTACTAAGTTTGTGTTCATCTGTTACAGCAGCAATAGAAAAATAATATAGATTTTGGTACCTCCATGTGAAATGCTACTGTAACAAATATTCATAAACATGAAAGTAGCTTTGGAATTGGACAATAGGTAGAGACTAGAAGAATTTTGGAAAGCATGATAGAAGTAGCCTAGATCACCTTGAATAGACTGTAGTATAAATAAGGATATTAAGATTCCACTGGTGAGGGCTCAGAAGGAAATGAAACGAATTATAGAGAAACCTAAATTGCCCTAGAGAATATCTAATTCAACATGACCAGACTGTTAGTAGACACACGGCATTAAGGATGTTGTCAGTGAGTACTCAGAAGGAAGTAAGGGACAGGTTACTGAAAACTGGGGGGAAGATGACACTTGTTATACAGTGACAGAAAGTTGAGCATAATGTATTCTGCAGTTTTGTGGAAAGTAGAACTTATAAGTGATGACCTTGTATATTTAACTTAGAATATTTCCATGCCAAATGTTGATGGTACAACCTTGTTTTTTTTCTTGATATTTATTGTCAAATATGAGAGGAGAGTAATAAAAGAGGGAAGATCTGTTAAACAGAAAAAGAAGCAGGGCTGGATGATCTTGGACCTTCTAAGCCTTCCCGATGGCAAAAGATGCCAAAATTAAGAGATGCACTGTTATGAAAGGGTGCTCTACATAAAGTCCAAGGTTGTGGGTGTATAACCGTTTGTGATTTATCAGGAAGAACAAAATTTCAAATTATTCTATCATCAACAATGTTCTCTGAAGAGATTAAGGATATAACTGCTAGGTCCCTGCTTCAGCCATCTCAGCAGCAGTCAAAATCAAAGATTATCTCAGAAATATCTATGGCCCTAACTGGTTTGGCTCAGTGGATAGAGCGTTGGCCTGCGGACTAAAAGGTCCCAGGTTCGATTCAGGTCAAGGGCATGTACCTTGATTGTGGGCACATCCCCAGTAGGAGGTGTGCAGGAGGTAGCTGACCGATGTTTCTCTCTCATAGATGTTTCTAACTCTCTATTCCTCTCCCTTCCTCTCTGTAAAAAAATCAATAAAATATATATTTTAAAAAGAAGTATCTATGGACAATCCTCTTGTCCAAGGTAGTGAATCCTGGTGACATAGATGAGAGATCCATAAAGTTCTTGAGAAACTGGTATCAGCAGAAACACTGCCAACTTGGACTTAAAGGAAGAGCACAAAATGAAAGAAGGTTGTCAGTCCCTTAGATTCTATAATGAAGATAAAACTATTTGATTGCAAAACACATGCTACCTTTCAGGAAGAATCAAGGGCGAGGGGACCCAGAAGGCAGAGCATGAATCCAGAGGGTGGAGCTGCAAATCAGAGGATTATTCCTAGGGCTTGAAATTTTATGGAATTTTCTTGGCCAGTTTTATAAATACATAGGACTGGTAGCTCCTTTGACCTTCCATTTTTCTCCCATGTTGAACCAGAATTGCTATAGTTGTTATCCCATGCCTATGCCACCTTGTTTTTTGGGGAGCTAAGAACTTTTTTCAGTTCATGGGTCCACAGATGGAAAGAAATTGTGCACCAGGATAGATCATACTCATAGCCTCCCCTATACTGAATTTGAATAATTTAGATAAAGTAATGTGATTTAGATTAGATCTTAAAGTTTGAGTTCATGGGCTGTCCAATACAGTAGCCACTAACCATATGTGACTATTGAGCACTTAAAATGTGTCTAGTGTGACTGAGGACCTGGATGTTTCATTTTATTAATTTCAATTAATTGTTTAAATTCAAGTAGCTGTATGTGGCCAGTGGCTACCATATTAGTCAACACAGCTCTATGACATTTCTATTTTTGTCTCTTTCCAACAGGATATAAGCCCTATAAAGATAATTATTTGGTCCGTTTTATTCACCATGACTTCCCAAGCACATAGAATTGGCTCGTAGTAAACCCCCAATAAATGCTTTCTGAGTGAATGAATGAATGTCTATTACACTATACTGAACAGTTGTCGTTTCCTGTGGCCCCACAGCATCTGTAGCCTCCCTTCCTTGCCGGGGTCCAACCCCAGCAGGTCCAGGGGTCCCCAAAGGTGTGGACGGAGTCGGAGAAGAAGGAATGACATGGAGACAGCGTTCAGTTGATCAGCAGGCTAGCCAGGACCAGGATCTTTTGCCATGTTCTGTCTCTAGGTTCTGTGTCTAGGTTCTGTGTCTAGGTTCTGTCTTTTGTTGTCTTGTTGCATCTGTATTTATACCAGTTGATTCCAATCCTATCAATCTCTAGTCCAAAGGTTAGGGTGTTTCTTATCTCCATTCCAGGGAGTAAATATTATGTAGCTTAAGCATGATTGTTTGTAGTTAAAGTGATTAATTACCTGCCTGGCACTTAGTTAAGAGGTTTTATTCCCTCCCTAACTTCAGGGGAAAATCTCTACCTGGGGAAACAACCTTTCTCGGAGAGGTGATCTTGGTTAAAACACAGCGCCAAGAAGGTAAGCAAACATATTAAGAACAGTATGCCATATATGCCAGGTCCCTTGAAACAGCAAGGATGGACCGGCTCCCGGCACTTCCTGTGTTTAAGAAATTTCCCACTATGTGTGACTATTTCAATGGTGTGACTTTGGGGCAATGATCCTAGCTACATCTGATCCTGTGGGCTCACCATCACCATCTCTGGAATTCCTGTTCCCTTTAAACCAGTGGTTGGCAAACCGTGCTTGCGAGCCACATGCGGCTCTTTGGCCCCTTGAGTGTGGCTCTTCCACAAAATACCATGTGTGGGTACAGTGCGAAGTTGACTTAAAACTTAAGTAAAGTTTATTAAGTTAATTTTAGGGAATGTTGTGGAGTGAAAGAAAATGTAGTGTCGAGGGTTGAGAAAGGTATGTTGAGATGGTTTGGACATATAGAGAGGATGAACGAAAGGAGATAGACGAAACAAGTATACAAGACGAGTGTGGATGGGAAAGTTGGAAGGGGTCGACCTCAGCGAATGTACCTCAATCAGATTGAGGACGTTTTTAGCAAAGGCCAGCTTAGGAGTCCCCTAATTAAGTTAATAACAATGTACCTATCTATATAGTTTAAGTTTAAAAAATGTGGCTCTAAAAAGAACCTTCAATCGTTGTACTGTTGATATTTGGCTCTGTTGACTAATGAGTTTGCTGACCACTGTCTTAAACCAACACATATCACCTTCTGTCCCTTTCATCTAAGAGTTCTGATCAACACCCCAGCCTACCTCACCTTAGGAGACGGTAACTCAGCCCCATTTCAAAGCCACACTATAAAACAAAGTAAACCTACCAACAGCACAGACCACAACACTCAGTAAGCTAATCGGTCTGATGGGCTCAGAATTTCCCCAGTAACCTTGAAACACATTCCACACGGTCATTTTACAAGGCTGATTAATCTAATTGGTTTCCAGAATTAGGATCTTGGAGAACCCCGTTATTTTAAAATCAATCTTCATCAGGAGTTGATAATACTTCATCCATGCTGAGATGGCTACTGAGGCCCAGGAGGGATTTCAGCCAAGCCTCTATTTGAAGTTGTCATGGAGTCTGCTCAGACTTCAGATGTTTGTGCATCTCTGGAACACACACGCTTGCCAACAGCAGTTAAGCAGGGAGTTTCTCTCTACCTGCAGCTCATCATCTCTTCCCCAGGTATTATCCACACAGAAGGATAATTCTCATCACCACCATCAGAAAGATTTATTAAAGCATATTTCTTTTTGCAATTGGCTCGATATCATAAGCCCTATTAAAATATGATGGTTGTTTCTCAAAGCATTATGTCTGATCTCTGCAATTTGACTTGACATTTCAGACTTGAGGCTTGCAAAAGGGACTTTGTGAACTGCCTTTAAGCACCGATTCAAAGTCACCAGTCCCTGCCCAAGTTGAAGACTGTTTACCAACCTCCTGAAGGCATTCACTCTCCTCTGATTTCTTCTCCTACCTGCCATGAGAAACACTGCCTTCGCTTGCTCCAAACACTGCACTTTCAGGAGCAAAACAAGAAAAATTCTGAAGCTACTCTATCTGAAGTTTCTTCTAATGTGCTCTCTTACAAACTCACTGCAACACAAACTCCGGAAAATAAAAGGACAGTATATTTATGTGCTTTCTCTCCTCACTGTAATGACCTGGGTAGTATTTGAAAGTATTAAGGTCTCCACATGGAACAGGAATGGACAGAATCCACTCAGAAGCTGGGAGTACATTGCAAATACTTCACAACTCTGCCCACAGCTGCCTCTGTCTGCTCCATTACCCACCACCCCAATTCACCCGATTCAGGAGAACCTGGATGAACTAAGATTCCTGGGCAAAGCCACTTTTGATAAAGCAAGGAGCTCAGGCCTGTGTCTGAGACGGTGAGCTCAGAGCATGGCAGCGGAAACTGTGGGTGACTATTAGAATTTTAAGAGAACAACTTTCAT
This sequence comes from Myotis davidii, assembly GCF_000327345.1. Lineage (NCBI taxonomy): Eukaryota > Metazoa > Chordata > Mammalia > Chiroptera > Vespertilionidae > Myotis > Myotis davidii. Next base: position 273,517 of record NW_006297381.1, on the reverse strand, counting down.
CTTTGCCATAATTCATTTACTCATTTCATTCAACTAACGCAGCACCTACTCTGTGCCATATCCTACCCTGCGTGTCTGTTCCCCAAAGCCCTGTGCCCTAAGCCAAAATATGCATCTGACTCACCTGAGGATCTTGTTGAAATCCATGTCTGGCCAGTCAGCCTAGACAGTGGTCGGCAAACTGCGGCTTGGCAAACTGCGGCTCGCGAGCCACATGCGGCTCTTTGGCCCCTTGAGTGTGGCTCTTCCACAAAATACCACGTGCCGGCAAGCA
>NW_006297381.1:251458-272835 GCF_000327345.1 Myotis davidii | reverse complement strand
AGCCACATGTGGCTCGCGAGCCACAGTTTGCCGACCACGGGCCTAGGACAAAGCCTGTGATGCTACATTTCTAACAAGCTCCCAGGCAATGCTGAAGCTGAGTAGGAAAGTCTACAGAAGCTTATAATCTACAACAGTGGTTTTTTAACTAAGGATGATTTTGCTTCCCAAGACTATTTGGCAATGTCCAGAGGTATCTTTGGTTGTCACATCCAGAGGAAGAGAATGCTACTGCTATGTAGCGAGTAGAGGCTAAGGAAAAAGAAAATTATAGGTGTCGCTCACATTTGTGGCTCAAATTTCTATTGGACAGCCCTGGTTTAAAGAGTTCACATGTGGCAAGCAGATGGAGAATTAAGCCAGGACAGAGGAGCTGCTGTTTAAAATGGGCCCAGGGCAGGTGAGTTGCGTGGGTGGGGACCGTGGAGGAGGGAAACGGGCCAGATGGCAGTGAAAACAAGGACCGTGTTCAGCAAGCAGTTGGCTGCAGCTGTAGGGTGCGATGGGGAACAGACAATGGGTATACCCACGTGTGACCGGATAGGCACTCTCTCCATTCCTTGGCTCAGATTATCAACTGGTCTGCATCCAGATCAAAGCCTAGAGCTTCAGAGTTGAAAAACTAACCTGGAAACTCACTCAACCCGCCTGCCTCCTTTACACCTCTTTTTACAAGTGAGGAAACTGAGGCCCAGAGAGAAAAATTAATAATGCAGAAAGGGTCACAGAGCTTCCCTCAAAAACCCTCGTTGCAAATACCGAAAAGCCTGACCTTCCACATAGCTGCCAAGCTTGACCATGGCATACACAACACACCTAAAGACTAAGAAGTAGGGTCATGAGGCAAGAACAGAACCATCAGCTATTCTCTCCATCAGTGGTTCTCACCCCAGTGATTTCTGTCCCCTGGGGGACACATGGCCATATGGGAATGTTTTGGGAGTATCACAACTGGGGAGGAGAATTCTGCTAGCGTGTCGAGGCCAGGGATGCTGCTCAACATCCTACAAGGCACAGGACAGGCCCTACATGTCAATAGTGCCAAGGTTGAGAAACTGATTAAGAATTGCCTGGTTTCTGATAGTTGCCAGAGGGGAGGAGGTTTGGGGGACTGGGTGAAAAAGGTAAAGGGATTAAGGAATACAAATTGGTAGTTACAACCTAATCACAAACGTAAAGTATAGCATAGAAAATACAGTCAATAGTATTGTAATAACTATGTGTGGTGCCAGGTGAGTACTGAAAATATCGGGCACACTTTGTAAAGTATATGATTGTGTAACTACTATGCTATACGTCTGAAACCAATACAAAATAATATTGAATCGAAACTGTAATTGACAAATAAATTGGGGGGGGGGGGAGAATTACCTGTGTGTCCCTATAATCTAGCTCCACCACTGGAAATGAGACCTTATAAAAGGCTAGACAGTATAAATAATGAGCTCCTATATTGTACCAAGCAAGTTTTAAGCACCTTACATACACTCCATCCTCACAACCACCCCTTATAAGCCCATTTGTACAGATGAGAAAACTAAGACTCGGCGACATGAAGACACAGGCCCAAAGTCACCAGTGTCAACCAATGGATGTTGGTGTCAATTCGATGCCAACAGGAATACCCAATTTGGGGTGCCATGAAGAAGGAAACTTTACTCAGTGCAAAACAGCTCAATTATGATATAGAACAACTGTGAAAACAGCAAGGATCTAAGACAGCCCTGGGGCCAGGCTCCTCTCAGTCTAGACCGCTCTGCTCTGCTCCTCATTCAACCTGGGAAATACATTCTTCAGTCTTCCATGGAAAAGGAAAATACACTCTCAGAGTCAGAGGGGAGCTGACTTATATAGATAGAAGTCCCTGCCCCTGGTCCCTGATTGGTCTGACCTCATGCAAATGAGGACTCCAAATCGTCACAGTGTGATTGGTCCAAAAGTCACTGTCCTGATTGGTCGTAGTAGAAACTCTGATTAGTCAGTGAAGAAGCTAATGGATATATAGCTGTGCAGCACCAATTGGATGTGGGAAGCTTCAGTTGAAATAGGATTCCAGGAATTCCTTTATAAGCACTGGCTCAGATGTCAGAAACAGTGCAGGCAGGCAGTTTAATTCAGGGGACAGGCAGCTTAGTGCAGGCTTCTCCTGAAGTGTGACTTGCATGAGAGACTCCTGTATAGAAATGGCTAGTGGGCTCTGTTTATTTTTATTATTATTGTTTTTGGTGGTGGTGGTTTTTGTTTTGTTTATTATTTGAGCCCATTAGCAACCAGTAGCCCTTTTTAGTATCTTCTTTCTCAGGATCCACACCAGTTAGGAGGTAGCACAGCCAAGACTCAAACCCAGCTCTTAAACAAAGATCTTCATCATTTTCCTATTTCAAAAGGTACTTAAGAAGTTAATTAAGACCAGTCGGCATGGCTCAGTGGTTAAGCATCAACCTATGAACCAGGAGGTCATGATTCAATTCCCAGTCAGGGCACATGCCCACTTGCAGGCCTAATGCCCAGTGTGGGGTGTGGAGGAGGCCAATCAATTATTTTCTCTCATCATTGATGTTTCTATCTCTTCCTCTCATATCAATAAAAAAACATATTTTAAAAATATAAGTGAATTAAATAGTGAGCTAAAGAAATAGACTAATTCTCTTTTCCCATTCTCAATTCGCCTCCTCCACAATTTAAAGATTTTTACCAAATAGACAAAGGATAAGCAAGATTGACCATAAACCCCAGTCTTTCCCACAGCTCACCTCAGAGAGCCAGCAGTATGCTGACTGACAGGTTCCTGCCCACCAGGCTGCACAGCACTTGTGAGACCCAGCAGGGAAGCCTTGCCCTGAGCTTTCTGAAATGCCCCACCCATCTAATAGCCCTCTTCCTGGACCACTAGGACTTTGATTTAAAGAGATACATCCCTTAGAGCCAAAGTTCTCTCTTGTGGCACTGTGCCCCCCGCCCCTGCCCAAGGGACATTTAACATTGTTTGGAAACATTTTTGGCTATCACAGGTGGACAGGAGGGCTTGCTATTGGCATCTAGTAGATAGAGGTCAAGGGTGCTGCTAAACATTCTACAATGCACAGGGCAGCCACCCATAGTGCAAAGAATTATTGGGACTGAAATATCAATAGTGTTGATGTTAAGAAACTGCCTTAGAGAGTAATTCCTACTGATCACCAATATATAGCAGAGCTTGGAGGATTTATGAAGCAGCGGTTAAAGCCATGCCCTAGAGTCAAGTAATCTGGGTCCACATCCGACTCTCCTGCTTATTAGTTGCTTGACCTTGGGCAAGTCACTGCACGCCTCTGAACCTCAGTTCCACATCATTTAAATGGGATTCCCGAAGCTTACTTCACAGGGTCGATAAGAGCAGTAAGTGAGAGAAGCACCAGGCACAATAAAAGCAGCCAACAAATGGCAGGTGGGTGCCGTAGCCATCTTCATCTTCTTCACATCAGGATGTTGTGTTGCTCTAGAACTCAGCATGGTATAGGCACACAGGGCCCGGCCCTTGGATTGCTGAGAATAAGGCCCTTACAAGTGTGCTCAAGAATCAAAGATCTCAGGTTCAAAGGGGGCTGGCTTCCAAACAAAGGGCCACAAACTGCTGCTTTAACAGAAATGTCTCACAGTCTGAAGTCTGATATCAAGGTGTCAGCTGGTGACGTCCTTCTGAGGGCTGTGAGGGAAGGATCTAGTCCATCCCTCTCTCCTAGCTCCTGGCAATCTTCTGTTCTTCTTGGCTTGAGGCAGGATAACTCCAATCTTCACCCGGCCTTTTCCCTGTGTCTCTGTGCCCAGATTTCCCCCAAGGACACAGTCATACTGAATGAGGGGTCCACCCTGCCTCAATATGACCTCATCTTAACTAATTACCTCTGCAAGGACCAATTTACAAATAAGGTCACATTTTATAGTTCTGGGAGCTAAGATTTCAACATACAAATCTGGGGAAAACAATTCAATCCATAACAAAGGACATCTTGAGTTCATGCACCCTCAGGCAGATAAGCTATGATTATCTCCATTTTAAAGATGGGGCAAGTGAGACCTTGAAAGATTAAACACTGCACACAGGTGCACAGCCTGAGAGAGTCTTTTGTCCAGGTGTCTTGCTCCAAGGAGGAAAGTCCTACAGGGGCGGATGGGAGAGAAGAGGGGTCTTTGGTACAAGCAAGAGATCCAAGGAAGGAGGTGGGGAGCCACTGGTCACTCTGCTACATGCAACTAGACAGAATTAAGTTTCAGGGGGACAGTTGAAAAAGTAGAGAATTAGGGATCAGGCAGATAAAAAGCAAAAAAGAAACAAAGAACTTTGGGGGGAATACAGAGGATCACAAATTGTTTTGCCCTCAAATTGCATCCCCTTTAGACAGCAAGCGCCACGCAGTTATCTGGTCTGCTCTGATCTCAGATAGAGTTCTGATTCTGAGCACAGAGCCCCATGAGGTGAGTGTGCACTAAGCATGTGTGGAGTGCATGCATCACTTGGGTTTGCTTCTGAAAAATACAAATTCCACACCACACACCCCAGACTTAGACTCTCTAGGGTAGGGCCCAGAAATCTGTGGTTCCTACACTTCCCCAAGGAGAACTGACAGACACAGCAGCTTCCAAATCCTAGCGGAGAGGACTGTCTCTGTGGGTCCCATCAGGAAAGCTCATGAGAATGTCTGTAGCTGGAGGACCTTAGGACCCGGCAGTGCAGCGCTGGGCACATGCACTGTACTAGACACTGTGAAGTCATGTATTATTTAATCAGAAACAAGTCCTCCAGGAGGACTAAATCCACATAGTAAATAGGTGTTCTGAAAGCTCAGCACCCATCAGTGGTGTGTAATGACTATGAGGGCGCTATTAGATGCTCTGAGGAGCTGTTTAAACATCCTGACAGGCAATTCAGAGTCATAAAATTTCTCATAAAGGTAGACGTCGCTGTGCAGGCTCTCAGGAGAACCTCTATGTTTTACAATTAAACTGATACCTACTATTTTCTCAGATAATCCCATTTTGTTACCTGGGGTATCAGAGGCCCATGATGATGGGTTATCTGTTTAGGAGGTCTCTGGCAGCTCCCTCAAACACAAAGTGTGAGGAGTCCAGGAGAGATGAGGAGCTACTTAGAGGAAAGCGAGGCTTGGAGAGGCCAACAAACATGCCCAAGGCAATAAAGCCAGTTCTGGGTTCCCATCCATGCAATCTTATTTCCAAGCCCACGCTTGTACACCAATGACACACCTACTATCACACAAATGCTGTGTGGATGTTTCATGCACACCAAGCCCTTGGCCATGTACATTATAAAGTGCAGGTCCAGCCCAGCCAGTGTGGCTCAGTGGTTGAGCACTAACCTATGAACCAGGAGGTCATGGTTCGATTCCCGTTAGGGCACACATGCCTGGGCTGCAGGCTTGATTTCTGGTTGGGGGGCATGTGAGAGGCAGCCAATGGATGATTCTCTCTCATCACTGATGTTTTCTATATCTCTCTCTCCCTTCCTCTCTGAAATCAATAAAAATATATTTTTAAAAAATAAATAAAATCACATTCATCCTGGGAAAGACAGAAGGTTACAGAGGGGGAGGTGATCAGACTCTGCAATTGAACAGACCTAGATTTGATGACAGCTCTTCTCCTTTGGCTGTGTGACTGTGGAGGAATTACCTAGCCTCTCTGAACTTCATAAAAGGCAGAGGAGGTAGGTCCTATTCTTTAAGGTTGATGCCTGGGCATGGGAGACCCTGGGAACGAGGGGAAACTAAAGCTTCCTTCTGTAAGTTTAATCACAGAACTCAGTACACAACTACCAGGATAGAGAGACAGCAAAGTCACCCCTGAGATGGAGCAGCTTCCGGACCATGTGGCTTAGTTGGGTCCAGATGGAGGTCTCGGCCTCCCTGAAGGTAGAAAGTGACCTGAGCAGCGAAGGAGGCTAAAAAACTGAGGCACTGGCAGTGTCCACCACACACTGCTCAAGGGTCAGTGTGCTTCACCTGTGACTTACGCACACCTCAGATCAGACCGTCACAATCACCGGGCCCCCAATATCAGTCCTGGACACAGTTCTCCTTTCTCTGAGGTCACACTTCCTCAGCAGTCTCCATGTGGCAGCTGGGTTTACAGTGAGCCTTGCCTTCAAGGGAAGAGGCTCCATCCTTGGACCTTTTACATCTTAGTGTAAAAACATTAAAGCTGGCACATGGCGTGTGTCAAGCAGGGAACATGGTTAGCGTGAGTCTCTGTGTGCAGAGCGTGGGCTGTGGAGCCAGCCTGTCTGAGTGTCACCTCTTCCTGTGTGACCTCTCTGTGCCCATTTCCTTCACAGAGTAACAATAGTGCCCATCTAACCATCTTATAGGGTTCTTGTGAGAAATAAGTGAGATGGTTTATGTAAAACTCTTAGAAGAGCTTAGTAAAGGTTAGATTTAATTATCAATTCCCAAGCCTGCTCAGCTGAGGGACAGTGCTCAGAGCAGGTCCCTGACCCTGCAAGGAGAAGGTCACCTGGGCCACCTGGAGAGGTCTTCCCAACAAGCCACTCTTCCCTGGGAACATTCCAACCCTCTTTCCATTTATCCAGTCAACACATTTATTGAGGACCTATGTGTCAGGCACCAGGGAAGTAGTGTTGAGGAAAAACAAATTTCTTGCCCTGATAAATGTTAAGCTTTGTTGAGGAAAACAGACATTAATCAAATAATCACAGGAACAAATTTAAAATGACAACTAAGGTCAGTGCCTGACAGAAATGCACCTGCTGGGATAGGAGAAGGTATAGTGGGCAAGTCGCCAGGCAGAGAAACCAGAGAATGCTTCCCTGGGGAAATGATATAAGGACTGAAATCAGAATGATGAATAGAAACTAATAAAGTGAAAAGGAGGAAGAACGATTATGCCAGGCAAGTGGAATCACTTGTGCAAAGGTCCTGGGGTATGAGGAAGATGGCAAGCGTGATGGACCAAAAGAAGAGAAGCTGCAAGCAAGGAAACTTTTATGGAGGGATAAGAGGCTTTGCTGAAGTGAAAACATCCCCTTGTTCCTTTGAGCCCCACTTCAGGGCTCCTGAACCCCTCAGACACCCACAAGAAATCCTGGCAGGCCAACTCTCCAATTAAATAAGAAATTCACAGATTTTGAAGTGACTTACTATGTTGGCCCACCCCAAAGAATGTTAAAAGAAAAGTCTATTGAAGGCAGCAGAAGTTTCAGAGTGTGGTTCCCTCCAACTGCACCCATGGAGAGATGTACACTCTTGTTCAGGTAATCCCACTCTGAACACGGGCAGAGGTGTGCAATATGCTGATGTTTCAGCATTTAATGATCACCCACCTCACATGTAGTTTTTCTTTAAATATGTTCTCCCAGAGTATGTCTTTGCTGCATCCTGTGCAGCTGGCAGAATGAATTTGGCACTTTTCAACCAGAGACCTTTTAAATTACAAATGAAACAGTTCATGAGGTGTTGGTGGATCAACCAGCTTTAAATAGACAGCACAGTCCAAGACCATTTGTCTTGTCCTTGGCCAGCAGGGGGCAAGGGATGCAGATGGAGCATCCCTCGGCTCTCTCTTGGTTTGCTGTTCATTCGGATCATCATGGATGCAACAGCCCCTCAGTGAGAACCCAAGGAAGCCTCTGTTCCATCCTCCAGGGCACCCTGCAGCTTGTCCCTCTGTCCACCCTGGAGGCAGTGAGAAAGGAAAGCCCTATTTCTTGAGATCTAACCACATTCTGTGCTTGTAAAGGGTTTTCTGCACAATATGACATTGAGACCTGATCTATTATTCGCCCCATTTTAGAGATAAGCAAACAGAGGCTCACAGAGATATATCAACTTGCCCAAGGTCACACACCAGAAAAGAAGAGCCAAGATTTGAACTCCTTCAAAGGTGGAGAGGGGCTTGGGTGAATGAAGCAGGGTGCTCACTCCAGAGAGTTTGGCTGCCTGAGGCATGGATACATATATTCACGCAACAAACATTTCCTGAACCACTCGCTAAATTCTGGGTGCTGGGAATACAGAGGTAAGCAAGTCACTACACTCTGTATCTTACAAACTTTTCTCTACCCAGCCCCTCCACAGTGACACCTCCCATTGGTCATTATCTCCATCCATCCCCCTCTCAACATTTACTGGGCATTGTTATCTGCCAAGCTCTGGACAAAAGCTGGGGACAGAAAGGAATAAGATGTGAACTTCCTAGGGTGACAGACACATTAGCAGATGATCAATGGCAGGACAGTATGAAATCAGATGGGTGCCTGGGGCTATTGTGAGAACAGGGGACAGATGGCCCTAACCCATCTCAGAGTCAGAAATGGCTTCTAGAGAGATGTGCAGCGGGCTACTGCTTGCTCATGCCGTGGCAAGTTTCCCTTCCATGCTGGCAGAGCCCACAGTTATTTTCTGGTTCCACCTGTTCCCAGGTACTCTGGGAAATTCTAATCTGCATAGAATAATCATGGTGGTCTCACTTACCAACCTAGGTGATAGATTTATGGATGGGCATGTTTACCAGTTCAGGTCAATGAAACATTGTGGTAGGAGGGCACTGGGAGGAAGGGAGATGTGTGCTGGGACCTTCTAAGAAATAATATTAGATCCCAAAAACATGTGCATGGCTGGGATGATCTCTTTTTTCTCCATCAGAATGATGACTACAAATTAATGAAGAGAAAGGCAGGTGGAATGCATGTGCAAAGGTCCTACGCTATAAGGAAGGATGCCAAGTATCATGGACCAAAAGAAGAGCAGCTACAAGCAAGCAAACTTTTGTGGAAGGAGGAGAGGCTGCATGGATTTTTGAGTCTGCATGGATTGCTTGGACCGGAGGCAAAATTGTACAGATTTGCTGACTTGAATGGGCTTAGCTGGAGAATACACCAGGCATGGCAGATGGAAAGACGGAAGGAGCTAGGGGACCTTGTGATTCCATTGACCTCTGAGTCAACCAACCCTGTAATTCTCATATCAGCTAGAAATGCTTTCAGCTGCTACAGTCAGAAAACCTAACTACAGCTGATTATACAAAAGGGGGTTTTCTCAATAAATAAGAACTCTAGAAATAAGGTGCTGCTTAGGGTATCCTCATGGCCTCTCTTAACCAGCTTTGTTAATGTGACAGATGACCTCAAAATCTCAGTGGCTTTCAACAACAATGTGCATGATTCACTCAGGAGACATACAGGCTTCAATTGGCTGTGGCTCTGTCCCAGGTGAGTTCATTCCAGGACCCAGACTGAAGGACCACATCCCATGTGAGCAATGCCCATTCTACTGATGGAGGGAATCAAAGAGGCTGAGTCTAACCACACAACTGTATTTAAGGCATCTATTCAGACCATCAAATGTCATAACTGCACACATTCAATTGTCCAAAGCTCATGGCCATGTCTGACAATGGACAGAAGGTGTCCGCGCCTCCTACAGGGAGCTTTTACAACCACATAGTGAGAAGAAGGTGTACGATATTCTTATAGGGGAGGGAGCAAACAGATGTGATCAGGAACACAATCTATCCCATGGCTTTTTCCCCCTCAAGACCACAAGATGGCTGCTGCAGCTCCACCCGTCTTATACCAATCCAGGCAGAAAGAAATAGAAAGGCAGAGAGCAGTATGAAGTTTCCCCAGGAACTCCAGACCAATTTCATTTCTAGCTCATCGACCAGAACTAGATCACGTGAACACATATGTCTGGAAGGTAGCTAAGAAGATGGCAGTCAAGTTGGCCATCCAAAGGAGTCAGCCCCACTGCCCTGCCTCCAAATGGCTTGTTCTGAAAAAGTATTCATCACATTATTGTTTAAGCCATTTCAAGTTGAGATTTCTGCTACTTTAAACTGAAAAAAAAAATCTAATGAATAAGAAATCCAAAATCTTTATCCCAGCCTACAAGGTCCTAGGTGAATTACCCCCACCTGCGTTTTCTATCTCCTCTTCTTCACTCACACTGACCTCCGTTCCCTCCTTGTACACAGGCAGTTCCCTCTGTCTGGAATGCTGCCCTCCACATTCTTTGAATGTCTTTACCATACCCTAGACTTCTGCTTCATGGCACACCCCACATCGTGTGATTACGTGCATTAGCTTGCCCTTTACTATCTGCTTCCAATAGACTGCAAATTCTGTGAAGAGAAGAGCTATATCTACCACCATAACTATCACTTATTCATTACGGTGCCTGGCTCAGAGTAGGAGCTCAGTAAAAAATCTGTTGAATGAATGAATGAATGAGATAACACTCCAGAGAAGTCTTAAAGAATGAGTAGGTGATCAAGTGTTCAGAAAGCAAGTCATCCAGGCTACCTTTTCAATAGTTAATGGGTCTAGGTATTGAATAGTTTGTTGTCAATGAAGTATGGATGCGTATACCCCCTTTCTACTGCACATGACCCATAATGATGAAAGAGAGCACCTACAGATCTCCCCACCCCAGAGGGAGTAAACCCAGGAAGGAAAGCAACTTCCCAGGACATGGAAAACAACTGTGCTAGCACCTGAACTCAGAAAATCTGCTCACCAATTTGCCAATACTTACTACCTGCAGGTTTTGCCACTCCCTTAGTTTTCTAAGACTGCCATAATAAAGTGCCATGGACTGGGTGGCTTAAACAACAGAACTTTATTTTCTCACAGTTCTGGAAGCTAGAAATCTGAGATCCAAGTGTTAGCAGCATTGATTTCCTTTGAAACTTCTCTCCTAGGCTTGTAGATGGCTGTCTTCTCCTCCCTATGTCTTCACATCATTTTCCCTCTGTGCGTGTCTATGTCCTAATCTCTTCTTATAAAGACACCAGTCCTGTTGAATTAGCGCCCACCCATATGACCTCAGTTTACTTTAATTACTTCTTCAACGGCCCTATCTTTATTTATTTTTTTAAAACATGAGAAACACTCTTTTTAAAAATTTTTTTTTATTTCAGAGAGGAAGGGAGAGGGAGAGATAGATAGATAGATAGATAGATAGATAGATAGGGACATCAATGATGAGAGAGAATCATTGATTGGCTGCCTCCTGCATGCCCCGTACTGGAGATCGAGCCCACAACCCGGGTATGTGCCCTTGACAAGAATCAAACCTGGGACCCTTCAGTCCCCAGGCTGATGCTCTATCCACTGAGCCAAACAGCTAGGGCCAACGGCTCTATCTTTAAATAGAGGGACATAGACACTTGGGGTTAGGACTTCAATATATGAATGTGGGGGAGACACAATTCAACCCATAACAACCACCACTTGAATTTGTGATTTTCAATGCAATTTCAGATACATCACCTCTGTGTCCTTACAACAGGCTTGTGCCTGATGCAGGGCAGGAATCCTCACTGCAAAGGCGAGTAAATCAGAAAGTAAGTGGACTCCCCGGTGGTTGAATCTCTGGTTGAACCCACTAGTCTGAACCTCAAGTCCAAGTCCTGCCCTGGAGTTCTAACATGGACACATCCTTGTGGATTTATGGGTTTTCTCTGAAATTTTTAAATTTTAATTGTTTTAAATGTTCAATTCCAAGGTAATCTCTTCAAATTTAAAACATGCATTTCCTGTATCACCTGGTTGACTCCCTTAATTAGTTACTCCTACTGCTTGTTTGAGCACTTGCAGTTCATCTTTATAACCCCCTGGTGCCAACTACTGCAATTAGAACTGTCTTGAGCTGATGAGAAAGAACAGAGGTAATCATAACACATCCATGATGAAGGTCAAAAACTGTCATTCTGGAGACAGAAAGTGGCAACTTTCTGTCCAGCCATGTCTAACTCCAAAGAAACTGTACTCCAGACGTCAGTGCCCAATGCGCTTTGTGAAAAGTGATTTAGCATCAGCCCAGGAGCATCATCCATCACATTAAATTAATGTTGCTAATTTAGATTTTATTGGTTTTAGAGTTTGTTTGTATTTAATCTATAAACTTGTTTTAGCTTTACAGCTACATAAGAGCAATAAGCATAAGGCATGTATAGGTATTTTTATGTCTGTACTACTTAAATAATATTAATTTAAGTTTAACATTAATGTAAGGTAATTTAAGTCAACACTGGGGCTCCATGAGAAAAATGTTTCTCATTAAAGGCCACCACATATATAATGCCCAAGTCTGAGAAATGCTGCATCACTCCGCAGCACTGTTCTCCAGTTGGTGAGCCCCAGATAAGAATTGCTACATGAATTAAAAGAAGTGAGCAAAGAGCCAAAAGTCCTCCTTGCTACATTTCTAATCTAGTTTGGTCCTCGTCCCCTTATGAGTTTTCAGAAACCCCAGTGTATTGGAGATGCCAGACATTACCTACCCAGTCACACTTCTTAGTGAATTCACCCTGTCCAACCCCTAGTAGAGGCAGAACCATCATTCACAGTTTATTAGGCCAGAGTTGGACCACTGTTCAAATATGGACCAATCAGATTCTCTCTTCTGGGATTTTTGGAATCAATATATTGGGAGATTGCGCAAATAAGCTATTGGAAGCCAAGCTGAAAGGTCCTTCAGACTCAGAGCAGAGGCCACCGTTTGGGAAAAGCCACTGAGGGCTGGGTCTGGATGGATAAATGAACAGAGGAAGCCCGTCGGTAGTGGAATGCGGATGAAGTGCTGGGCAGAGAGAAGCAAGCACAGTCGTCCATTCAGCCTTTGGGAAGGGGCCTGAGGTGGAATGTGCAATCCTGCTGACTTCCCAGGTCCCAGCCCCAGGCCCAGGAGACGTGCTGTTTGATGCTCTTATCTCTTTTCAACATGCCCCTTTGACTTGAGCCAGCCTGAGTGGGTTTCTGTCCCTGGTGAGTAAAGTGTCCTTTCTGTGGCCTTCAGCTTATTTCACATATCTTCACATCCACTTCATTTCCACGCCTCTGTACACCAACTTTCCCAGGAGACTTTCAGGACAAGGACCAGAAAGGAGGGAAGTCAGGAGAGGAATCAATATTTATTGAGTGCTTAAAGAAAATCATCATCCTGAGGAGTTAGTTCACAAACATGATCATGTTTAATTCTGCTACTCTGAAACATGGGTATTATTGTACTTATTAAACAACCCAAGACCCAGGATTCAGAAAGGTCAAGTAACTTATCCAAAGCCTACAGCAAGGAAGGAATGGGAGATAAGGAATTATGGAAGAAGAAAGTGATGGGAGGTAAGAAGTGATTTGCAATTGGAAATGATGGAAGACAGGTTGATCTGATTTCACAGCTTATTCATTTCCCATCAAGTTTAACTTCCTTTAGAGAGAAGAAATTTCTGTCCTGGAAGCAGATGCAAAACTCAGAATGCTACCCATGCTTAGTCATTGTTCCTTGCTGACCATCCCAGACAGAGGAGGGGACATGCACTCAACCAGCACCAGCTACCTTGGGAAATACCTCTTAGAGAATTCGCCCTGTACAACACCTAGTAGAGGCAGAACCATCATTCACAATTTATTAGGCCAGTGAGGAAGGCAATAGAGTGGTTAAGATCCTGGGCTCAAATCCTCGCTCCATCACCTTCTGTTTCCAGTGACACTATCCTGGGCCTCAGCTTCTTTATGTATGAATTAGAAACAATCGTAGACTATCTCATGGGGCTGCTGTGAGGAATAAGTAAGGTGACCCATGCAAAGGTGCCAGCACTGTGCCTGAGCAGCCACCTAAGGAGTGACAAGAGTTACTTACTGACTTAGGAGGCTCACCCCATGGCACTGTTCACCAACCAGCAGGTCCCACCAGTCTCACTACTTTGCAAAGCATCTCTATGGCAGAACTTGCCACATTTCCCCAAAGCATTTGATACTTATCTTTGACACTCATAACCTTTGATGAACTTCGTTTATGGCAGCAACTGCTTCCATCTGACTCAAATTGATCAGGCCTAAGGATTTTCCATTAGGCAGAAATTAAGGAAATACATCTTCCAATGGGTCGATTTAAACAGCCTCTGTTTTGCAAAGGTAGGAGCTGTTGACTTGACTTTAGTGAACAAATTGAGAGGACAATGTGCCTTTCCACCTGTTTCTTGGAGGCTAGGTTCCTTCCTGGGCTTGATCCCGCCACCCACAGCTGACAGTGAAGCTGGGTACTCTGCACCCTCCCAAGTGCTCACTGCCACAGAGGACAGTGTCAAGAACCACCCCACATGCCCCCAGGGATCTGACACTATCCACAGGCCTCCTGAGGGACAGAGAACTAATTTCTTCCTACTTCATCATCACCACTGCCGTCAGCAATATCATTACTATCATCATCACCACTGCTGTCAGCATTGTCATCACTATCATCATCATCACTGCTGTCAGCATTATCATTACTATCATTACCATCACTGCCATCAGCAATATCATTACTACCATCATCACCACTGCTGTCAGCAATATCATTATGATGTGAACTCCCCAAAGGTAGAGACTTGGATCTGTACAACTCCTAGTTAATGTCTTCCCAAACTTAAAACAGTGCCTGGCTGGTAGGCAATGCATGAATGGTCCTAATTCTTTGCCCCTCTCTGTATCCACACCACGCCCTCTGCCACAACTGAAGAGGCAGAAGGCACTGCCCCTTCCCCTTGGACCTGCCTATGACTTGCTTTGTTTAGTAGAAAGGGGCAGAAATGATGCACCATTCTGCCTGGACCTCAAAAGGCTTTAGAGGTTTCCACTTCTCTTACTCTCTGCTGTCACCATGGGAAGGACACACCCAGACATGCCTGCTTGTCTCAGAATAAGGGCCATGGGGGCAAAGCTGGGCTGCCCTGGCTACTCCCGCTGAGCCCATCCAGCATCAGGCACTAGGCAGGCGGCCGACCAGCAGACACATATGTGAACTTGGACAAGCTTCAGGACCCCAGCTGACTCACAGACCTGTGAGCCAAGCTACTGCTTGCTGTTTTAAGCCACCACATTAAGAAAGAAATCACTGATATACTGGAATATCTATATAAATTGATGGAATTAATCTATTAAATACTATTAAATATGTACTAAGTACTAAACACCTAGTTAAACAATTTACCTACATTATGGATCCTGTCTTGATTTAAAATGTTGATATTTTGCTCATCAAGAAATTTGTTTTATGAATTTTTTGTTTTAAATATTGCATTAATATATTGTTTATCTTGATTACTGAGTGGTTTTATTTATTTATTTTGGTGTCTCCTTAAATATTATGCCACTCACCATATTCTAAGTCCTAATTATCCCATTTAATCCTTATAAAAATAAACCTATCAAAAAAGTAAGTCCCAGATGAAGCTGGAATAATGTGAACAACACAATAAATAACGCAGTATTGGATTATAACTCAAAGCATAAAGTAAATTCCCATGAGCCCATATTGATGTGAATAAATAATTGAATAAATAAGTGTGGGGAAATGGACAAATACCCCATACAGAAGAATTCCACATAATTTAGTTAGACACTCCCCATCAAGGAAGGGGAGCATCAACCCCACTTGTAAGTTCCAGCTGACACAGTCTCTTCCTTCCAAGGACTGCAGCAGCGGATGGTGGGAAAGAGGGGTGGGGCAGCAGAGAAACCCCAGGAGCACACCCCCGCCAGGCGCTGAAGGTCAACATCATCAGTGCTGGCCTTGCTGACGGCGGGTGCCCCTGATGAGACATGATGGGAATGGTCTTCCTTCCCAAACCCACACTCAGTCTAATCATGAGAAACACACCCGACAAACCCTAGCTGAGGGTCAGTCTGTAAGAGGCCTCACCAGAACTGTCAAGGTCATTAAGAACAAGGCAAGTCTGAGACACCTCTACAGTCTGGAGGACTAAGGGGACATGATGAGTAAAGGTAATGCCACGTCCTGGAAGGACTGCTGGAATAGGAAATGAGTATGCAGCAGAAACTAAGAAAACCCTAAGAAAGCATGGACTTTTGTTAACTTGTATCAACATTGTCGTATTAATTGGAGACAAAGGCACCATTGTGATGTAAAACGCTGACAATAGAAAAAGCTGAGTGCAGGGTAAATGGGAACTCGCTGTACTATCTTTGCAACTTTTCTGTGAATCTACAACTATTCTAAAACCAGTGGTTTGCTAAAAACAAATAAATAAGCCAAAGCCTAGGGTTAAGTAACTTGCACAAGGTCACGGAGCTAATAAAGGGCAAAACTGAGATTCTAACCCAGGACTGTGTTTCACCAACATCCTAGAGCGCACCTGCTCACACTGTGATACTTGTCCATGTGACAAAACTAAGAAATGGAGAGAGAGGAAGGAAGAAATGAAGAAGAGAGAGAGAGAGAGAGAAAGAGAGAGAGAGAGAGCGAGCAGTGGGAGGGAGAGGGAGAGAGAGAGATTGGTTGCTATATATTTGCCAGCTTTTCGCTGTTTGATGAAATTGGCCATGGAAATGCCTTTTCTCCTCTCCTCCCAGATGCATATTCAGCAGCTTTCAGCCTCACCGTGGGCTTCTCATCCAGCTGTGCTCACCCTCCTGCAAACTCCCATGAAATCAATAGCACACATCCATCATTATATCTCCACCACTTAGCAGAAGCCAAAAACACCTTGCCAAAGAATCCTCTGCCAGACAAGAAGTATCACCCCATCGCCACCGTACACATCCATCTTGCATACAATTGTTTAAGTGGTTTGGGGTCCTTTGAAATTGGAGATTTATTCCTGCTTCCCTTATGCTTTATTAGGGAAGGTTTATCATCAATATGAAACTTTAATTCCCCCAAAGCCGTGGATTAATAGACTCATAAACTTTAATACCCTGTGCTTTATTCTCTTCACTCAGAATGTACTCCACTGCAGTTGGGGAGGGACAATTCAGTTCAATTTCCTGGTCTCCCCCACCCTGCAATTCTGAGACCTTTGAGGATGCTATCAGGTTCACTTTGATAAAGCATCATAATGTGATGAGGAGGTTGAACACTGGAATCAGACCAACAAGGGTTCAAATCCTAGCGGCCTCGTTTACTAGGTATGCAACTCTAGGCTAGTTGCTTTACCTCTCTGAGCTTTAGCTTCTTCATCTATAAAATGGGGATAAAATTGGAACCTGTCTCACAAGGTTATTAGTTGTTCATGGTATGTGTGAGAGAGGTGGGGAGAGAACGAGAGAGAAAGGGAGAGAGGAGACAAAAGGAGAACAAAAACCGTTTGTATGGCAAGGGAAATAAAGGCACCCCTTAGCATCTTTGCAGAGAAAACAGGGCAAAGAGACCAGAAGCCTCACTCCTCTCCACTTCAAATGTCCTCAAAGCAGAGCTCCAGAGCTAAGAAAGTGTTTGTGTCCAGCCCATGCCATAGTTTACGATGCAGCTACTGGTGCTCCTGTGACAATTGCCTCTCTTAGCTTCCAAAGAAAACTTTGGGGGCCGGGGCTTAGGCTGAGGTCTGTAACTTTCTAATTCCTTTGAAGACAAGTGTGGGATAACAAACCACACTCTTTTCCCCGGTTGACTGTGTCATGCAGTGGCTCCCTTTCCTTCCAGAGACCTCCTCGTTCATAGCAATGATATAAGTAAAACAGCAAAAGAAGAGTAATAGCCACATGGATAATACAACCTGCAGTGATCACGATGGTCCTAGTGATAACTAACCTTCTCAACCGGAGGGCATGACATTGTCTGCAGACCTTGTTTGGTTGCTATGACTAAGGGGTGCCACTGGGATCTAGTGGGTGGCGGCCAGGGGTAATGCCAAACTTCCTACAATATGTAGGAGAGACCCACAAGAATGACTTGGCCCAAGGTGTCAATAATGCGGAGGTTGATAGACTCCAGTTTATGTAGATCATTAGTTATTAGCAAGCCTGGGTTCTAAGAGTTTAGCCCATGTACTAGTGATCTCCAGAGAAACAGGACCAATGGAAGCCAGATAAATAGACAGACAAGCAGACATAGACAGGGAGACAGAGAAAGAGAGAGAGAGAGACTTATAAGGAGTGGGTGTCATGTAATTATGAAGGCTGGTAAATCCAAAATTGGCAGGTAGACCTGGGTGCAGGAAACACAGGGAGAGCTGGTGCTCAGGTTCAAAGGCCAGCAGGCAGGGAGAGCCAATGTTGCGGATGAAGTCCGAAGGCCTTCGGCTGGCAAATTCCCTCTTAGTCCGGGGAGGCTGGGCTTTTTCTCCATCCAGGCCTTCAACTGATTTGATGAGGCCCACCCACATATGGAGGGAAGTCTGCTTTACTCAAGTCCACTGACTCAAATGTCAATCTCATTCCAAAACTCCCTCACAAAAGCATCCATAATAGTGTTTGATTGACTATATAGGCACCCAATGGCCCAGCCAAGTTGATACATAAAATTAACCATCACACCCACCTGTGAGGAGGGTACCACTATTAGCAACTTCAGTAGTTTGAATTGCCAGCCCCAATTCCTCCCCTCCCCAACATCTTCACCTTTGCCCTGGTGTCCCTCTGGGCTGATGGTTCTTCCCTGACCTGTGAGTCTGGACTTAACCATGGCCTTGGCTTTGGCCAGTGGTGCCTGGCCCAGAGTGACAATGTGCTGGTTCCAAGGCCAGACCTTGAGAGGCTCCACGTGTTCCTGCTTCCCTGCTGCTTCCTGTCAGCTCCATGAGAGCCACAGGCCCTGCCTGTCCAACGGATCCCAGAGGGATGAGAGGCACAAGGAGCAGAGCCATTCTGCCGACTCACAGACCTGCAGTAAGAGACAGTCACCCCAGTCAAACCCAGCTCGGACCAGCTGAGCCCCAGGTAACCCACAGCTACATGGGCAATAGTAAGCGGTGGCATTTAAAGCCACTCAATTCTGGGTGGCTTGTTCTGCTGCAACACCTGAACGATGGAAGCCAGTGTAGCCATGAGGAAACAGGACCAGAGAGATTGCACAGCTGGCAGGGTTAACCTCCACCTACTTTGTGCCAGGCCATCTGCCAGGTGCTTTCATCCATTTGGTTATCATGAATCTTCACAGTGATCCTGACAAGCAGGTATTCTAGTCCCATTATATAGAGAAGGCAATGGAACACCTGAAATTTCAGGGGCCACACTGGGAAGTGTAGAGCTGAGCTCTGAACATAGATGTACCTGTGCCCCGATACCATGTGGCCACCAGCTAACATAAAAGGAATTAAATGGCTGACAACCTTCCGTTTCAAGGAACATCCAACCAAGCTATGACTCAGGCTACTGGGTACCACCTGGGACACCTCCCACCCACTTACTTACATCCATGCCGAGCCCTGTCAAATTTGCCTCCAAAAATCTCTCTTGGACTTTTCCACTCCCCCCTTCGTCTCTGTGTGTGCATCCACCTTGCTCTGAACGTACCCCAGCCTGGCCCAAGCCCCCAACTGCCCTCCTGGCATCTCCTCTTGCCCTTTCAACACATCTAGTGGACAAGAGTGACAGCTACAGTGATTATTGAAAATGCATTCCCTTGACGCCCCTCCCCTGAAGAGTGGGGAGAACCCCTCAGAACCCCCACTGTTCTCTGAAGAGGGTCAGAGTTTAGCAAGGCCAGCACCATTGGGACCTGGCTGCTCTCTCTCATTGCAATCCCCCCAGACTTCACTTTCTCTGTTCTCACTCAATCGACAAAAATTCCTTTAGTGAAGACTATGAGCCAGGCACAGTGCTGGGTGCTGGAGATACAATCATGAAAAAACAGCCGAGGGCTCAGACCACTGGAAGCTAAATATCTGAGGGAGAGACAACAGACAAGGCCCCACTGGCCTTCTGGGTATTTCCAGAAAGTGCCAGGCTCTGTCCAGCTGAGGGGCCTTTGCACCTGCAGTTTCACCTGCTTGGAATCACTCCTCACTGCCCAGGGCCCAGCCTAATCACCAAGGTTTCCTGCTCTCGTCCTTGCATGTGGACATCAAAGCACAAAGACCAACAGGAAATCTTACTCTGGGACCCATGCCGTAGTTTAATGTCTAACTCTCACACTGGGCTCCGAGACTATGAGGTCGGAAACTCAGCCCGTTTCTGCTTCACACGACACCCTCAGTGCCTTAGACATGGCTGTGCTCAATCTGACTGAGTGGCTGTAACTGAGAGAGAAGCAGACAGTCAACAACAAGACCCTGACTTTAAGGCAGCCGCGGCTTGAGAGGGTAAACTGAGGGGAACAGAACCAAGAGAATCCCTGCTCTCACGGAGCATACATTCTACTGGGGCAGTGGTTCTCAGCCTTGGCTGCACATTAGAATCACTTGGGAATCTTTTTAAAATCCTGATTTCTAGACCTCATCCTCCAGAAATTCTGTTTCTTTGTTACTAATGTTGTGGCCCCACCCCATAACAAAGAAACAAAATTTCCAGAGGATGGGCCCAGAAATCAGGATTTTAAAAAGATTCCCAAGTGATTCTAATGTGCAGCCAAGGTTGAGAACCACTGTACTGGGGGAAGCAGTGATGGACAGTCAATGCCAACAAATAAAAGAGATCATTTCCAACCATGGCAAAGAGTATGAAGAATGACACAGCTACTGTAGTAACAACAACCATGGGGACAGTGGCAGCAGCCGCTAACGATGCTTAGTCTGTGTGGGGAGTTGTTCATGGGAATTTCCACTCTTCATCCTCACCAAACCCTATGACAGAGGCACTTATCAATCCCATTTTAAAGATGGGGAAACTGAGGCACAGAGAGGTTACTCACAACTAAAGGCAAAGCCAGAATTTGAACCCAGGCAGCTGAGCTCTAGGGACCCAAACAAAAGAAACCAAGAGGTGGAGGAAGGAACAGGACTTGGGATCTGGAGCCCGGACTTGAACGAAGGACAGAGGGTGGAGGCCAGACGGTGCTGGAAAAGGGGAATGCAGGTGGAAGGTGTGTAGATGGTAAAATGACCTTTAGTGGTGGAAGGTGTAGATCTGCCCACCCCTCCCACGGTGGGCAGCTCCAAAATATCCAGTGGCCAACACTAAAAAAGAGGGGGTGTTCACGACCAAGTGCTGCCTCGCCCCAGAAATGTTGTAATGCACCCCGTTTCCTTCTTGCAGCAGCATCTCCATCCTGTCGTCTACCACCACCCCCGCAACCAACACCCCACCCCCACCCCACAGTGTACGCTCAGGCCAGCCCCACTGCCTGGGGTGATTAATAGGTTTAATTTATCATTAACTTCCACAGAGCTGAGCTAGGCGAGCGACGCCTCTCGGGGTGTGTGAGTAATCCGTGGGTGAGCAGGAGCCTCTGCATACTTATTTATATTCATTTGGCACTGGGGACACTCCTAATTTGTTTTCTTTTCTCTGGTCTGGCTTCATCTGCCTGGACCTGGGTGACTGGACTGGATGGTCCAGGGACCAGAGGAGGAAGGAGGACAGAAAAGGATGGAGACAGGAACAGGACAGAGGATCTGTCAGGAGCATCTGTCCTCCCTAAACCTCTGTGCCTACCCACTGCCAGCATCTTATTCTCCGGAATATGACCCAAGTGCACTGGTGTAGG
>NW_006297381.1:240805-251413 GCF_000327345.1 Myotis davidii | reverse complement strand
CTGAACCTGGGAGCTGGAGACAGAGGGCTTTGGGGTCCCTGCCTTCAGAGGGTACCCAGCATGCTGTGGGGAGACAGTACATTAATGATTTCAAAGCCAGGTCCACAGACCGGTGGCCTACAAAGCAGTCTAGGCTCAAAGGCAAGGGCAGGGTTCCTCACCCTCCTTCTGGGTGGGGTTTCAGAATCCAGGACTCCCAGGGCCAGTCTGAATTCAGTGGGCAGCTTCCCTCCTTCCCCAACTGGGATGGGTGAAGGCGGAGCTGGAAGGGAAGTGGGAAAGGGCTCTACACACAGAGGGGTAATGCTGTGGTTTGGCTTGCTGGCAGGTATGTCCTGGCAGAGTGTGGCTTCAGCCCCTCCAAATATATATGCAGACCCTGATCCATATTCTGGGAGGAGTGCTCCCTCACAGGGAATCCCCAACTGGTCTCTAAAAGCCGGGGACGTGCTGGAATGGGCACTCTTCCCTCCCACTCTTCCTATCAGCAATCAGGGCTGAAAAGGAGACAGGCATCCTTTTTGTAAAATTAGATGCAGGTGAGGTGGTAGGTAGCATCATACCTAGGTCCTGTTTTGTGTAGACTTTTCCCAAAAGCCAGACCATTGTGAGGGCAGTAAAGAGAGGGCTTGGGACAGGGTCTGCCCACCCAAGGGGATTACCGTACAATCTGAAACGAAAGACAGAACATTCCCTGGGTTCTATGAGTTGCAATATACGTGAACAACAACCCCAGGCATGGAGCAAGGCAAATCAAGGCTACGGTCCAACGGTGTCTGCCATCTAGAGGAGGTTATCCCAGTGACTGGGTTAAATGTGAAGGTGTCAAATTCCAGGTTTTCATTAGGGGATGCTGAGGGGAGTAGGGGGACAACATGTCTATGCAGCTGCCAAGGGTAATTCCTCATTTCTTCTTTATTTGTAACAACTTTACTGACAATTCACACACCATGTAACCTACTCACTTAAATGTATGCTTTTATGGTTTTTAGTACAGTCACAGAGTTGTGCAACCAATACCACAATCAATTTTAGATCACTGTCAACACCCCCAAAAGAAACCCCATACCCTTAGCTACCACCTCCCCAACACCCCCTCATCCATGGCCCCTGGCGACCACTAATTCACCTGCCCAGTCTGGACATTTCATGGAAACAGCCCCCTTTCATCCTTGCTGGAGATAAGCATGTGCTCCGCAGTCAGGCAGCGACTCAGTCCTTCTAAGGGGCAGCCTCCTCATCTGCAAACGGGCAATCATTGTTCTTTCCCCAGGGAGTTGCAGGGGTGGTAAGACAAGTTAGCACCTAGCAGGGTGTCTGCACCCAGGAAGTGCTCAGCAAATGTGAGATGGTGGGAGTGCGTGCCTGGCATGCCTGGTGGGGGCTGCCCAGGGCCCGCCCCCTTGGAGATAATAGAGAGGATGACTCCTGGGTTCCACGAAAGAAAGATGGCCATACACAAGGAGGGCTTGCCCCGGAGCTCTTATAGGATCACTGATGGGAACAGTGAGTCTGGCCAAGCCTGCGGTCACGATGATCAGGAAACTGTCTCAGTGTCCTGAGGACAAACACGGAGGGTGTCCCCATGACCCGGGAACTGTGCAGGCTGGGCAGGCCCTGGGTAGCCTCAATCCTGGGAGGCTGCCCGTGTGCTCCAGGCCCCGGGTGGGCGGGGGTGGGAGTAATCTGGTTACATGCTCAGGGGTGCTGCTGCTCTTGGCAGAGCCACAAATTGAGTTTGAAATGAGAAATCTGGAGCCAAGCTGCTTGTGCTGTGAGCGAGAGGCCTGTTGGCAGGTTTTCCCACCTCCCAGCTCTGGACTAGATGAAGGGACCGGGCAGGCAGCTCCAAACAGCCCCAAAGGTGAAGAGCAAGCCAGCCCCTCCGCTGTGATGGGGAGGGGCATGGCTGACCCCCACTGAAAAAGGAAGGAGGTCTTTTCATTGAACTGTCCTGAAGAGGCAAATCCAGACACTGAAAGGAGATGATTGTTATTATGAGTTTTCATAACAATACTGATCATTTCACATTAACTGAGGGTGTGGGGATTGGGGGTTGATCGCTGGAAGAGGTGTGTTTCTTTGGGGGTGATGACAGTGCTGTAAACTTGACCATAGTGATGGTCGCACAACCTGAACACTTAAAACCACTGACTTGTATACTTTAAATGGGTGAATTGTGTGGCATGGGAATTATATCTGAACAAAGTATTAGCCAAAAAGAGAGACACCCTGGGAGAGTGGCTCAGTTGATTGGAGTGTCGTCTGTACACATTATGGTCCTGGTCAGGGCACAAACCCAGGTTTCAGGTTTAATCCCCAGTTAGGAAGCTTACAGGAGACAACCAATCAATGTTTGTGTCTCACAATGATGTTTTAATCTTTCTCTCTCTCTCTCTCTTTCTCTCTCTCTCTCTCTCTCTCTCTCTCTCTCATAAATCACTGGGGGGAGGGAGAAAGAGAATTAGGGGAGGGGCGACAGTGACTTCCCATGGGCATGACTGTTCACAAAACCAAAAGTCTTCTTGGATCCCCCTATAAGAACACAAATAAGATAAGATGCATGTGCCCTAACTGGCTTGCATCAGTGGACAGAGCATCAGCCTGCGGACTGAGGGGTCCCAGGTTCGATTCCAGTCAAGGGCATGTACCTTGGTTGCGGGCACATCCCTAGTGGGGGGTGTGCAGGAGGCAGCTGATCGATGTTTCTCTCTCATCAATGTTTCTAACTCTATCCCTCTCCCTTCCTCTCTGTAAAAAATGTATTTAAAAAGAGAGAGAGAGATAAGATGTATGAGGAGGAAGTGGCAGCGCAGCAAGGCTCATCTCCTGCCCAGCATCACACAACAGCAGGAGACAGTCAGGGCTCCTCCCCTGTCCAGTCCCACAGCCTGCACCCCTAACCATGGGCTGTGTGTCCCTGACTAATAAGCAGCTCAAGCCCTTGCTTTGAGCACCAGGGAGAGGGAGAAATATCACAGGAGGTGTGCGTATGTGACACTTCTAAGTAGAATAATCAAAGCAGTCATCTCGGACAAGAACAGAACTTCAGTGCACGCTCCGCAGCGGGAAGCCCATCGTTTCCGGGAATTGGTTTTTCAAAATCTTAATCTGTGCCCTGGGCTCCCTGCTCTGGCTATTTCTCGGGGTCCCCTGAGGCCTGGGGAGTCTGGAGCCGACGAGTCGATCTGATGAGGATCTGACCTGCGGGAGAGGCTGCGTTGCAGTCTCCGGAGCCGTCTGCAGAGAGGCTATAACTCAATAGAGAATTCTGCTAATCCGGTTGCTGCCTGCTCTAACCCCCTGGCTCCCAGCCTAACCACTGTGCAGATAACAGAGGCTGGAGGCCACCGGGTCCTGATTACATTTTCTCCCTCTCGATGCCCTAGATAGATGGGCTTTGCCGGGCTTCTGCTGCCACCTACAGCAGCTGCGACAAAAGGCAGGTCTCCAACCAGACCTGGAGAAATGGGAGACAGGGCACCAGGGCCAAGCTCAAGTCCTGAGATCCAACTCCGCCCAATCCCTCACCAGCCTGGGCAAGGATAGTCAGGAGCCTTTTCCCCAGGCCTCCCTGGAGTGGCCCCTTCCTCTGGGAGACACCCCCTGGAAGGGAGGGCCAGCTCTTTGTCCCATGGGGCTGAAGGGTGTCCAGACCTCTCTTCTTGCCCTGAGGATGTTCTGATCCCTCTGCCCACACCAGCTGCCCTCTGCACCATCTCATTCACCACCCCTCCACGGAGCCCCTCTCCATTCCCTGCCCTGGTCTAGCTAAGCCCCAGCCACTCCTACTGACCCCACTGATCACTCTGCACTGTGGCTGATTACGTGCCTGTCTCCCCAATGATAACAGTGATCAGATTCATGTTCATCAACTGTTGATCAGGTACAATGCACCGTGTTCGGAGATTTGTGTGCACTGGCTGAGTAGGGTATTTCTGGAGACGTGTCTGGGGCAAGAGTTGAAAGGACTAGGGGGAAACTTAAGATCTGCCTACGAGCATTTGAAGGGTTGATACTTGCAGAGAGAAGACCTAATCTATTCTGCCTGAGGGCAGATTCAGGCAAATTCAAGGATAGAAGAGGAATAAGGGAGGTGGCAGAAGAATGATTCCTAAGAGATTGCAGGCATAAAATAAATATTTTCTGAATGAAGAAATGAAATTATGAATGGCCATTAGGAGCATGGATTTTGAAGTCAGAAACCCTGGTTCAAATCTTTATCTTGCCCTTTGTAACTATGGAGGCTTAGTTAAGTGAACTAGTCTCTCTAAGCATCTGTTTGTCCATCTGTAAAATGGGAGTGAAAGGGGTAATGAAGAGATAACTTTTACATCAGGGCCAGAATGATTGGTGGGTATTACCGAGCGAGTGGGGTGGGAATCTGAGATCTGGGTAGGGAGAGTCCACCATAGGGGGCCGCAGGGTGAGGCCGTCTGGGCCAGGACAGGCTGCCCTGCCACATTATCACAGGTGGGCATTTCCCTGGGATTTTCTACCAAAGTCAGATATTTGAGCATCTCTTCTATGCACAGCATTGGACCCAGGTACTGGGGGATTGCAAATATGAAATATGGCCTGATTCTTCCCTCACAGGGCTAGGATCTAAACAGAAGACAAAACATAAACTGAAATAACACAGAGCCAGACTGGGCTACCAGCATCAGAATCAGCTGGGTTGCTTGTGACCCCTGGGCCCCAGCAAAGACCCCATCAACCAGACTCCCCAGAGGGTGAGTTCTGAAAACTACATTTCATCCAGCCGCCAGGAGCCACTTATACCCACCAACACAGAGAACACTGACACAGCACTTCTGAGAAGGCGGTGCCAGCAGGCCCTCAGTCCTCAGCAGCTGCATGGAGGAGAGAGTGGCTCTAAACTGAAGGATACACAGGTGACAATATGCAGGAAGAGCAATGGATCAGTAGAGAGTGAGGAGCATGAGACCCAGAGGCGAAACCACATCTCACATTTGGATAATGTACATTATATGTTAAGATCACTTGTCAGAAGATCTCCGTTGGGAAATAAGGGTGGATACTTGACTGTCCTCTCTCACACCCATCCCCGTCTCTCAGTCCCCACTGCCAGCAGCCTGGTCCAAGGTGTCACCACCTCTTGCCTGAACAACAGTCACAGATCCTAAATGATCTCCCGACCCTTTATTGTCCTCACAGTAGCCAGTCTGACCTCAAAAAACACAAATTAAACAAACTGAACAATGATTAACACTCCCGCCACCACCAGCACCAATTAAATTTCCCAACCTCCACTCTTAGAGTAAAATTCAGTCCTCCCACAAGAGCCTTCAGTGCCTGCCAGGGTCTGGCCTCTACCTGCCTTCCCCGTGCTCACTCACCCGGTCACTCCACACGCCTCTACAGTCTCCAAAACTGTCACCTCCCGGAGAGGCTTTCCTCAATAAGCAACCTGCCTGAAGCACTTCCCCCTAACCTTCTGTTCATCACCCTGTTTCTCGTGGGGCAATTATCAGAATCTGTAAACTCTCTCTTGCCTACATGTGCTTCTTTATGTCTCTCCATCCATATTGCAAGTTCCAGGGGCTGGGAGGGGGCAGGAAATCTGTCTCCGTCACCATTAAATTCCCAGTACCTGGAATACATAGTACATAGGTGAGGCTCAATAAGCATTTTTGAATCCATTAATCCCCCAGGTACTGGGGATTAAAAATGTGTCAGGCCCAGCCAGTGTCACTCAGTGGTTAGAGCATAGCCCCATGCACCAGAAAGTCGTGTTTTGGTTCCTGGTCAGGGCACGTACCGGGTTGCAGGTTCTATCCCTGCTCTGGTCAGGGTGCTTATGGGAGGCATCAATGGATAGCGCCCTCTCTCTCTCTCTCTCTCCCCTTCCTTCCTAATCTCCCTCTCTTCCTCTTTCTCTGAAATCATGGGGGTGGAGGTGGGGGGGTGAGTATCCTCAGGTGAGGATTTTTTTTTAAGTGGTTGTGGGAACTAGTGAAGACCAAGGATACATAACAGCTTCTCCAAGCTAAAGATTAGGAAGGTTTGCCGAAAATTTCACAGCAAGGGCAAAACCCTGCATGATGAAAGAAGTGTCTGTGCTATGAGACAAATCCCCAGAGGATTTCAAAGGTAATAATAGCAAAGTAAATTTCAAGAGTGGCTCTAAATTCATCAACCCCCGTGCAGGCTGAAAATTACCATCCCAGCTGATGGAAATGGCAATTCAAACATCATTTATAAAACCATTTCAGGCTCTGATTGCCAAATTATTATTTCATATGAGAAAGAGCATTGTCTGGATCAAAAGCAATGGCAAAAGTAAAAAATTCAATTTATTCAGCACCCCCAACCCCCAACAAAAAGTATATTTTAATATTAAAAGTTACTGCAGATAATCGCAGATATAAATATCACTTAGTGCAGATGTTGTGTATAAAATGTAATTATTACTCATGGAAAATCAATAGTGGCAAATGACAAAATCCATGATCTGGGTCTTTCCACTGAGCAGAAATGTATTAGCGCTGAGGCTGTGGTTTATGCACTTTTTAATCGAAAACGATCTCTAACTAAAAATGAATCGCAGCAGAGGGATGGTGCGGCCAATTACAAATAAAGACGTAATAACCACCAAAGTCTCTGGCGATGCAGAGAGCTCGAAGCAGGAACCATTCCCCCAGAGCATTGCCGCTCCGCCTGCTCACTCACTGAGTGCTGCTCTGCTCCCTGCAAACAAAACAGATACTTTCTCCCTGACCGACACCTACAAGCAAATGTGCCAAGAGATCATGACAGACTGCGATATGCAAGATGATGGAAGTCAGCAGGGGGCTGAAATGCACTGTGACCACAGAGGCCATGCAGGTGGGGAGACCTTGCAGAGACAGGGACATTGAAGACCAGACTGAATGGTGAGAAGGAGCCAGATATGGAAGGCTGAGAAAACTGAATAAGCAAAGGCACCTAAGAGAAGCAAGGAGACGATCAGTATGTTTGGAGCAAAATGAACACAGGGTGGAGAGGGGCCAATCTAGGATCATATTTGCTATTTGGGATTTTCAATCTCTTGAGCCATCCTCTTCATCTCTGGGGTTCCTTGATTGGTCCACCCCACATGCCCAGTGAGCTAAACCTCGTGGGTGTTAGCCTTGGCCAGGTAGCTCAGTTGGTTAGAGCATCGTCCTGATATGCTGAAATTGCAGGTTCAATTCCCAGTCTGGCCACATACCAAAATCAACCAATGAATACATAAATAAGTGGAACAATAAAAAAATGTTTCACTCTCCCTCTCTCATCAATTAAAAAAAAAAAGATGCCTCTCCTCTCTCTCTCTCTCTCTCTCTCTATCTCTCATCTCTTTTTAAAAAAATCTATTATGTATCCACAATGAAATGAATGTTATGTTCCCCCAAAACTCAGGTGTTGGAATCCTAGCCCCTATAACGATGGTATTAACAGGTGGTATTTGATTCCAAAGGGACCACCAGGAAGGTTACCTTTCGTCTTGATTTTTCTCCACCTCATTTCTACTATTCAGTAACCCCATAACACAAATCCAAACATGCCCAGAGATTGCCAAGTGGCTCTTCTGCCACAAGCCCACAGGCCCCAGGAACACATTGCCTCCACAAGCCCTTGCAGTGGTTCTCAACCTTCTGGCCCTTTAAATACAGTTCCTCATGTTGTGACCCAACCATAAAATTATTTTCGTTGCTACTTCATAACTGTAATGTTGCTACTGTTATGAATCATAATGTAAATATCTGATATGCAGGATGGTCTTAGGCAACCCCTGTGAGAGGGTTGTTCAACCACCACAGGTTGAGAACCGATGCCTTAGGGGCACAGAGGGGTAGATGGAGAGACCCCCTGACAACTGCTTCCCTCATCCTTCTGCCCACAGCACCTGCATCAGCTCTCCTAGGCCCTCACAGCAGGGACTCAAGTCAGACTGTGGGCACCTACCCAAGATCCATCGATGCCCCCAGTCATTCGTCATTGCCACATTCTGTGCCTGCATCAGTAAGCGATGGTACATCCTGTACTCAGATCTCCCTTGTTTTCCCGGACACAGGCAGCTCAGGGCCTGACAACTCACCCTTGACACACAGCTCAACGTCACATATCCTGCAGATTCCAGTGGCAAGACTGGACTCCAAATGTCTGGATTTGGGGAACAAGGTATTCCATGGGGACAAGGTCCACCAACAAAATGGCAGAGAATTGCTTGGAAGGAAGCATGGTGAGTTCAGAGTCAGCTTCCTTTCAGAGCTCTGACAAGCACTCAGCACCCAGTCTCTGGGCAGCAAGGCACGTGACGGAGAATAACAGAGAACAGAACACACCATCTTTGCATGAGCTGAGGGCCCCGTCTCCTGAACCCAAAGCAACACCCCACTCACAAGTCCTCACAAAGCCCCACCAGAAGGCTGTTCCTCTCTGCCCTCCCCAATTCCCTCTATGTTCTTTCCTTTTCCTTCCTTTCCTCTTCCACTATCGCTTTGGGGACACTCACAAATGAGACAGGTTGATTAATTTCATATTTTGGCTGCAGTTGCAGAAACACCTTCCCTCAAACCCTGGCGCAGAAAGTAAAGATTTAATCAGTCTCTAGTGAAGTTACCTCTTACGCTCGAGAAGATCTCTGATGGGAGGCGAAGGAGGAGTTTTCAAACATTAAACTTTAACGAGCAGAGCAGGCAAACATATTGCTGCATCAACACCCAGCTTGGCCTCATTGGGGAGAAACCTGGGCTAGTCCATCAATCTCCCCAGATCGGTACTGTCATCCTCCTCAGCTCTTATTGCATTTGTGCAACCTGGGTATGCAGGGAAAATATGCCATTAAATCAGAGAGCACGGAGGAAAGCCGGTAAGGGTGAGGGCTCTGGGAAGTTTTGCTAGGCTGATGGGGGCAAGGGGTTTTTTGTGCTTAAAGTTGGAAGTTCACTCTTTCTATTCCTAAGTCATCCTCCCTTAGATTACACATAGTCCTTATTGCAGGAAGAGAAAAAACACAGAGGGAGAAAAGCATTTGTCTTCAGAAAGATGATCGGGCAACAGTGAAAGCTAGCAGAGATCTCCGTTTCGGGAAGCATCTAGGCTGGAAGTCAGCATACTTTTTCTGGCCAGTGTGGCTCAGTTGGTTGAGCTTTGTCCCATGCACCAAAAGGTTGCCAGTTTAAAGATTCCTGGTCAGGGCACATGTCCAGGATGTGGGCTCAATCCCCAGTAGTGGGCCTGTAGGAGGCAGCCAATAGATGTTTCACTTTCATATGGATCTCTCTCTCTCTCTTCTCTCCCTTCCTCTCTCTCTCTCAAAAAAAAAAAATCAATAAAAACAAATTTAAAAAACAACACATGGAGAGAATCAAGATCCGCTTTCTCCTCCCATGAAGGTTACTGCTCAGAAGTCAGGAGACCTCACTTTGATGGTTGATGAGTTAGTAGAAGAAGGTAAAGTCATTTCACTCAGACCAAAAAAGTAAATGTATCTGTGGCTACAAGACCTTTGAACATGCTATGCTCTCTCTGCTTAAAATAGTCTTTGTTCCACTTTTACTCAATTAAATCCTCTTCATTTTCTGATCTCAACTGAGATGATAGACTTCAGAGACGACCTGTCTGGTGTTTCCCACACCTGCCAACCACTCTTAGCATCCTGTACTTTGCTCTTATTGTAATTGTATCTTAATATGATGGTCTCTCTTTCCTCATTAGACCGTAAACTCCGTGAGGTCACACCAGCACTGAGCACACAGCACAGGGCTTGGCCCAAGGGAAGTACTCAGTGACTAGGCATGAAATAAATGGGCATGAAAGACTTTAATTAGAATTGGAAAACACAATTACCTGTGACCTCTGAGTTGCCCCTCATCCAACAAATCCTCATGGAAACCCTTGGTTTATCTGCAGAGAGCAGGGCCATGCTGGGGTCTCCCACCCGATGTGCAGCAGCACAGTGGGGGGCTCACTAAGACCGATTCCAGGCCCTACACCCCGTGTCTTGGGCAGTAGGTCTGGGATGGACCCTGGGAATTTGCAATTCTAACCAGAGCCCAGTGATGCTGTTGCTGCTGGTTCACAATTCTCAACTCTAATGTGGGTAAACCACACATGAGAATCACCAGGGAAGCTTTAAAAATACCAATGCTGCAGCTCCAACCTAGACCAATTAGAGCTGTATCTCTGAGACTGCGATGTGGACATTGTCATTTGTTTGCTTTCTGTTTTGGTTTTTAAAGCCCCGTGGTGATTCAATGCGCAGCTAGGCTTAGGAACAACTGGCTGCTGGATGTTTATAGCACGAGAGCAGTCCTCAGGCTGGGCTCCGTCCTGGTCCTGGCCGTGGCTGGGCTGCAGTGGCAGTTTGAGAACGTAGTGGGGGTTCCCCTCAGGGTCCTGCTCGGGGCTGCAGGACCGCTCCCGGGCATGTGTGAACAGCACATGAATGCAAGCAAAACTCAGTGAGGATTCATTAGAGTTGTTGTTAATTCTATTTATAAAAATTCTATTTTTATAAAATTTATAAGAATTCTATTGTATAAAAATACTACAATGTTTTCACCTACTCACTGAAATGACTTGGGGCTATTGTGGATAGTGCTCTATAAACATTGTAAT